>NW_012148396.1:14266186-14274734 GCF_000956105.1 Propithecus coquereli
TTGTCTGTAAACTCTCATCCATCCACTAGAAATACAACTCCCACTATTTGTCATCCATTCACTTAATTGTTCAATTCTAATATACTATATAGTGGTATCAGAATTTTTAAGTCATACGTTCACAGACACGACTTTATCAACTAGAGCACAGTGCTTATGTACAGTCATAGACTCTTTTGTCCTTAGTCTTACAGAGTCCATTCATCTACACAGTTAGGTCAGCAGGTTTCCCCCGTCCCCATCACTGACATTGTTTCATACATTTGTAATATAGTTAGATCGTTTTGTCATATTCCACACTCAATATGGAAAGACTTAACACAATAATATAGGTGACAAAGTAAAGTGCCAGTGAACTCAAAGATAGATTATCCAGTTTGAAGAATAAATAAAATAAAATAAAAATGTACAGAGACTCAGGAACTTGAGAGATTCCAACATTTGTATAACTGGATTCTCAGAAAAAAGAGGAGAGAGGGAGAATGGGCAGAAAAAAGTTGAAGATATAATGTACAAATATCAGCCAAACTGGACCAAAGGAAAACAGTTAGAGATTTAAGATGCACAGGAAACCGAAGCATGATAAATATGAAGAAGGTTTTTTACCCGGGTACATCAGCATCAAACTGGTGAAAGCCATAGATAAAGAAAAAAATCTCGAACATGGTAAGAAATAAAACATTTAGTATATACAGAGGAATAATGATTTCACTGAATAATACTGACTTCACTTCAAATTTATATAAGCAAGAAGATGGTGGAACATCTTTCAAGCTCTGGAAGAAAACTGTCAACCAAGAATTCTATATGCAGTGAAAATATCCTTCAAAAATTAGTGAAAAATAAAGGCAATTTCAAATAAGGAGAACTAAAAGAATTCATTGCCAGTAGACTTGCACTATAAGAAAGGATAAATTTCTCGGGCTTAAGGAAAATGATATTATATGGAAACGTGGAAGAGAATTGGTACATGTCTGGGTAAATAAAAACATTGATGTTTTAAATTTTTCTTCTTAATCTCTTTAAAAAACATATGGGCAAAAATTATACCTCCCCGTGTATAACATATGCAGATATAATACATATAACAGCTATGGAATAAAGCACAAAGAGGGGAGGTAAAGAGGCTTATATGGTTTAAAGCTGCTACTTTTTTATGAGTATTGTAACATTGGCAATAAGTATTACAAAAACTTAAGAATATATATTCTATTTATTTTTAAATTTTATTGATATATAATACTTGTACATATTTATGGGGTGCATGTGATATTTTGTTCCATGCATAGAATGTGTAATGATCGAGTCAGGGTACTTAGGATACCCATCACTTCGAGTATTTATCATAAGAATGCATACTTTAATGTCGTTACTTAATGCAACATATTCACAGGTATTAGAGACCAGGAAGTAGACATCTTGGGGGGAGGGATTATTATGCCTTCCACAGATAAAGATGCAAAAATCCTAAATAAAATACTTTCATTGAAACTAACAGTGTATAAAAAACAACAAGTCATCCTGAACAAATAGATATTATGCCAGGAACACAGGGTTGATTCAACACCAAAAATTACACTGTAAAGGAGAACTGTAGGATATCAAAGAATTGAAGCAAAACCTTCTCTTATTCCTAGTAAATATTGATATTCATAATAAAAAACATTTTAGTAATTGAAATGGTATAATTGTAAATGGGTAAAAGTTTAAATATTTGCCTCATTTCAAAATGACTACTACCTAATTATTTTCCAAAGTAATTATCCAATTTCCATTTCTTTTAGGAAGATATAGGAGCTCCTATCTTTGCACATCCTCACCCAATATTTGATATTGTCAGATGTTTTGAGATCTACAATCAAATAAATGTGAACATTATTTCACTGTTTATCTTTGAATACTGGTTCACTGTTTAATAATGGGTTTATTTTTTCTTTCTCTTTTTTGGGGGGAACAAATAAATAATTGCTGCTTCAAGTTAACTCTTCTCCAAATCCCTTGTCCATATCTTCGGCCCACTTTTCTGGTGTTCTGTCCTTCTGTTTCCTAGGTGATTTAAAGGAGTTCTTTATATTTTCTGAATAATAATCCTTCACAAGTAAATTGTATATAAACAACAGGGCTGCAAAGTATAGGCAGCAAAAGGGCTGAAGGATAAACATACAAATCCACAAAGATAATCAGGGGCTTCAATACCCCACTTTCAAAACTTGACAGTACTTCAAAGCAGAAAAATGATAAAGATGTAAAATAACAATACCGTCAGGCAACAAGATTTAATAGGCATTTCCAGAACATTCCATCCAGCAACAGCAGAATACAATGCTATGTTGTTCTATATCTCAGAGCCCTTGGTCATTTTAGTTGCCTATTATGTGCCCAATTCTAGAATGACATTGGGATGGGAGCAAGGGATGGGAGCAAGCAGGATGGCTCTGAGGAAGCCCGGAATTAAAATAGTGGCCAGCTGGGAAGGGATGCCCAAAAAGCAGGGGCCCTCCCTCTCTTGGATAATTAATCCACCAATTAAAATATGCCATAATATGTTTCTGTTCTCTGCCAGGGTACTCCTTATAATATTTCTACTACTTGATGGGAGATTTTATATTATGAGTAGTAATTTGGGAACTTCTTTTCTAAATTCATTCCAGCTCTCCAGACTCCTGGAATTATTGATGTTTTTTGTCTATATTTTCCAAACCCTGAAAATATAAACTGTACCATTTCTATGTAAAGTTGTCTCTATTTTATTCCCCTAATTATTGGGAAGATTTAACTCCAGCACTGCTCTCCTTCCCAGAGCCACGCATCGTCCCCTTTTCTATGACTACTTTCTCTCCACATGGAACAGACGTCCCTTGCTGCTGTGCCGGACCCAAGTCGCAGCCTCAAGGGGCTGTGTCCCTGCATCAATTCTTCACGTGAAAAATATGAAGCTGTTTGAAGCCTTACAAGTGGGATATTGAACAGACAAAGGAGCCAGCCCCAGAGAAGGAAAATGGTCCAGACGTCAGGACCTTGAAGGCTGAACCATTGCCTATGTCACGCTCGGGAGGAGTGACCACCTCGTTTGACTTTGTATAACCTAAAGCAAGTATGCCCTGCATATAAGAGGTCCATGCTCCATCCATATCAGCTCAAAATCATGGGAGATTTTAGGAAATGCTTGATGAATGAATGAAAGTTGAATGCACAGCTCATTTCATTTGCACATTTGCCCAAGGTGTAAAGTATAAGATTAATTTCATGTTCTATAATCATTTATGCCTATTTATTTTTTAACAGATTATTTCTAAGCAAAGCACTAGCCCAACCTAATTTATTTATTCATCAAATATTTATCAGGACCCTGCCATGGGCGAAGCACTATGTAATTAATTGATACAAAGGTGAATAGGACGCACTGTCCGCTGTGTACTGAATGCAGTAGCAGAGAGAGGTGGGAACTGCTACTTGAGGAGAAATGAGGCGGAGATCTACTGATAGAATTCACTTCCTGCCAAGTATGGACCAATCTGCTTTGTGGACGTCAGACACAATGCAATCCATTTCCCCTCAAACTCCTTCACTTAACTGAAGAAAATAAAGATTCTGTAGTCAGAAATAAGACTGGGAACAAAAGCCAGAATGTCTGCTGATTCTCTAACTATATTGTTTCTGTCATCATAATATTCATAGCTTTTGCTAATTAATAGACAGCACATCTATACTACATGTCACTCAATGTTTTATATTCCCCACTTAGTAATAACTTGTACATTTATTTTTCTATTTATCCTAATTTTTAATCGAATGTCTTTGATAATGCAAGGCATAATGTAGAATTTCAGTTACTTAAAAAAATTTCCGTAAACTCTGACAAAATTTTTGTCAGAAAAATGTAATGTCATTTTTCTGGTGGAACAATGAGTTTCCAGGGAAGTTAAATCAGTTTTCCTCTTTCTTAATCCTTGGTTACAGAGCCTGTCTTCTATCTCTCTGCTTTTATCCTATATAATATGACTTCTTTGGGTAAAGAAGAAAACACACACACACACACACACACACACAGGCACGCACGCACACACACACGCACCCCTCAGCATGTTCGGATAGGAAAGATGCAAACCAGAGCTAGCACATTATAGAAAATTCATTACAGAAAAACTTTGGTCTCTGAAATTCTTGAATTTACATGGGCAGAGCTGGGTAGGGAAGAGCAGGTTGATCTGCTCTGACATTTACCTGTGACAAAATCTCCAAGGCAACTACAACTCACATTTCTTTTGGATTAGCGGAAATGCTCTCTATTGTACCCAGAGAAAAATAAGCCATCAGAACACATCTGAGGAGAGAATACAGACATTAGAACAAAGGCCTGGGATCCCTCACTAACTAACCTACTCTCTTCTTTCAACAAGCTGAAAAAGTCACCTACGAAAGAGAAAAAAAAAACACAGACATCATTTCATAATGAGCTGATTTCCTTCTTGAGCAGTCTCTCTTCTCAAAGCTGTTAGAAATACAAATGCGAGTAACTTTTTTTGCATCGTTATGGAATATAGCAAAGTTGAGGGATGAAGCTATAGTCCTTTCTGTAGACAGTTTGCTGGTCAGGTTTTCTAGAGTCTATAGGCCAGTGTCTCCATGGCAACTCCAGTCACATCTTGATTATCCTGATTCTGTGGGGATTTTTACACATTTCCAAGTGCCCACAGCCTTCTCTTGCTGCCCTTCCGGGCCCAGGCTCTCTCAACAATAAAAAACAAAAAAAAAATCATCAGAGTGAGGATGCTATTTCCTCTGGTCCCATATACTGTGTGTGTGTGTGTGTGTGTGTGTGTGTGTATGTGTGAGAGAGACATCACACAGAGAGTGTCCTGGTGTCTGTTCTTAAGTATATAGCTGACATATTTTATTTATCTTTTTGTTTTTCTTATCTATCATAGCCTGTAGATAAACAAAATTGACCTCAATTCTATTTTTTCATGACATTGATCCCAAGGGTCACTTGGCAAATATTTGGGGAATTTTTCAATTAAATACCTAGATTTTTGCACACAAGTTTAATTCCCGTAGAAGCACACCCTGAATTTGCTTCTAAATATATTCCTGTAATTCACAACATTAAATAAGGTAACTTACCTTTTATGATAAACTTCAGTTAATAGGAAGAATACTTGTGCTTCTGTTTACCTATATTGCTTAGTTTGTCATATGATTTTCTGAGATCACAAAAAGTGGCTTGATTGAGAACTTTTAATTCTGGACAAGATGGAACAGACATGTATTTTTACCTCTCCTATTAAATATAGTTAAAACTCTGGACATGAAAATAATAATTTTATAAAGATGGCTCTGAAAGGTAAGGAGTAGGCGGATAGGCTAGGGATCCCAGGACTCAAGAACTAACATGGTGGTGAGTCTCCTGAGTTTTATTTTTCCTTCATATGTCTGAAATAGTGTGCTGGAGAAGCCCGCAAACTGGGAATGCTGGTGGGCACAGACAATAACATTCCTGAACAAAGACTGCTCTCTCTTGTCAAGGACTGGGAAAGGGGGAGCCCAGCAAGACAGAAATCTTTTTGATATAATAAACATTGTACTTCACCATGCCCTGCCCCAACTCCATCAACAAAGGCCAGGCAGTGACAAAGTGCCCCAACCTCCTCATGGCGCCAGCAGAGGCTTAGTGGGAATCTTGGACTTTCACCCCCACTCTACAGCAGGAGGAGCCCTTCTGCTTCCCCAAGAGGATGAGGTCGTGGCGGCGGGAAGGGAAGCCTGGATT
The DNA here is from genome assembly GCF_000956105.1 of Propithecus coquereli. Taxonomy (NCBI): domain Eukaryota; kingdom Metazoa; phylum Chordata; class Mammalia; order Primates; family Indriidae; genus Propithecus; species Propithecus coquereli. The sequence continues at coordinate 14,271,957 of NW_012148396.1, forward strand.
TCCACTGCGGCTCAGCAATGCTGTGTCACATCTGAGGGAGCTAAAGGGGAGCCTGGACATTCCCCAGCGCCCACTGGTAGCAAAGTGCCCTCCTCATGGGGTAGCAGTGAGGATGAGGGGGTGTCCACCCCACCCAGCAAGGATTTAGCAGAGGACTGATAAAAGCAAAGATCCAGAGTTTGATAACATCATACCCAGGATAAAATGGAAATTGCTCATGATACAAGAATGAGGAAAATTTCAACTTGAATGGAAAAAGATAATCAACAGAAGCCAACAACCAGATGACAAGATGTTGGAATTATCCAACAAGAATTTTAAAGCAGCCATCATAAAAATGCTTCAGTGAGCAATTAAGAACATGGTTGACACAAATGAAAAAATTAAAATCACATACACAAAAAAATATGATACACAGTAGAACCAAATGGAAATTTTAGGACTGAAAAATATAATAACTATTATAAAGAAAACCTCACTGGTTTAATAGAATATTGGAGATGACAGAGAAAGGAATCAGTAAACTAGAAGATGGAACAAGAATAATTATCCAATCTTAGTGACAGAACAAACACAGGGGAAGAAAAAACCAGGGCATTGGGGACATGTGGTACTACAACAAAAGATGTGACATTCATATCATTAGAGTCAGAAAGGAGAGAAGAAAGAGAACAAGGCAGAAAAAGTACTTAAACAAATAATAGACCAAACTTCCCATATCAGGCAACAGACATTTACTACAGATTAAAGAAGCTGAGCAAATGCAAACAGGCTAAACCCAAAGTAATCCATGCCAAGGCACATTTAAATCAAACGTCTAAAATCCAAAACCAAAGGAGAATATTGAAAGCAGCTGGAGAGAAACAAGCATTATGCATGAGGAACAATTATTTGAATGATAGCAGATTTCTCAGCAGAAACACGAAGGCCAGAAGGAAAAGGCACAGTATTTTTGAGTGCTAACAGAAAAAAAATATCCATACCAAGAATTCTATACATAGCAAAAAATATCCTTAGGAATAAAAATAAAAACGAAACACTCTGGAAGGCCAAGGTGGGAGGATCACTTGAGGCCAGGAGTTCAAGACCAGCCTGAGCAAGAGAGAGACCCCAAATTCTATGAAAAGTAGAAAAATTAGCAGGGTGTGGTGGCTCTCGCCTGTAGTCCCAGCTACTCTGTAGGCTGAGGCAGGAGGGTTACTTGAGCCCAACAGTTCGAGGTTTCAGTGAGCTGTGATGACACCACTGTACTATAGCCTGGGAGACGGAGAAAGATCCTGTCTCCAAAACCAACCAAACAAAAACCCAAAACAGTCACCAATGAAGGAACACTAAGAAAATTTTTCACCAGTGCATCTACCTTAAAAGAATGATTAAGTGAAATTTATCAAACACAAAGGAAATGATAAAAGTAAAAAATATGGGACACAAAAAATTAAAAGGAAACAATGGAAAGAGTAAAAACTTTGATAAATATGTTATCATTTCATCTTAAGTTTTTAGAAAAATTATGTTTGGTGTTTAAAACAAAATTATAATATTTGCTGTATTTGCCAATGTATGATGTAGAGGAAATATTTAAGACAGATAAATTATAAAGGAAGGTAAATCTACCCAGATTGAAGTAATATTTCTATATTTAAATCACAGTAGGAAAAGGTAGAAAAAGTACAAAATACCAGCAGATTTTGAAAAATTGTATAGTATCATGTAATACCCAAAGAAATCACAAAAAAAGTATATAAAAAGATACACTCAAAAAACACTACGGATAAATCAAAGTGTAATTGTAAAAAACCAAAAAACAAATTAAGCAACCATGGAAGTCAGGAAAATGAAACAGAAATGAAAAAAGAGAGGGATGCTATCCTTTCAATTTTTCTGTAGATCTAAAATTATTCTTAAAAGATAGTTTCCTTTTTCTCAAAATCCAGGGTGGGGAAAGGGGGAAAAATAGAAAACAAGCAATAAAATGGCAGATGTAAGGCTTAACACACAAATAATTACATTAAATGTAATGATCTGAATACACCAAATAAAAGATATTGGTATAATGGAATGGGTTTAAGAAACATGACCCAGATACATGCTGTCTACAAGAAACTCAATCAAATATAATTACATAGGTAGGTTGAAAGTAAAAGGATGAAAAGGAAATATCATGCAAGCTTTAAGCAAGAGAAAGCATAAAATAGAGTAGGCTTCAGAGCAAAGAAAATTATCAGGGATAGAGAGGGACATTTCTTAATGACAAATGGTTAACCTGTCGAGAAGACATAGCAATCTAAATGTGTGTGCATAAATAACAAATATTCAAAATAAATGAAGCAAAAACTGATAATATTGAAAGGGGAAATAGACACATACACTGTTATAATTGCAGCCTTTAACACCCCTCTCTCAATGTTTATAAAACAATTAGTCAAAAAGTCAGTAAGAATATACAAGGACATCATCAACCAATAGGATTAAACTGACATTTGTAGAAATTTCCACTACCAACAACAAAATACACATTGTTTTCAAGCAGCCATCCAACATCCACCTACATAAACCATATCCTGAACCATAAAACAAACCTCAACAAATTTAAAAGAATTGAAAGCATACGGAGTTTGTTTTCTGACCACAATAGATTCAAACTGAAATGCAATAACAGAGAGATACCAAGAAAGTCTCATAATGTTTGGAAATTAAAAACACACTTCTAAATAATTCATGTGTCAAACTGGAAGTCAAAAGAAAATCAAATATACATTCAAATGAATAAAAATAAAT
>NW_012148396.1:14275363-14366951 GCF_000956105.1 Propithecus coquereli
ACATATGCTGAAACTACAAAACACTGATGAAATAAACCAAAGATCTAAACAAATGAAAAGACATTTTATTCATGGATTGGAAGATTCAATATTTGAGATGTCAGTGCTCTAACCTGAACCTGTAAGTTTAATGTAATGTCTATCAAAATCCCACATATATAGAAAAGTTTATTCCAAATTTATATGGAAAGGCAAAGAAACCAGAATAGCTGAAACAATGAACAAGTGGGAGTAATAACTCTACTTGATTTTAAGACATTTTATATAGTTACAGTAATCAAGATGGCATGGTACTGGCAGAACAGAAACATTGATTGATGGAACAGAATAGAGAACCCAGAAATAAGCCCACAAAAAGATGACCAACTGATTCTTAACAAAAGTGAAAAAGTAATTCATTTGGTGCTGGAGCAATTAGATATCCATAGGGAAAAAATGAACCTCAAGCTAAGCCTCATACTTTATACAAAAATGAATTCAAAATTAATCATGGACTTAAAAGCAACATGTAAAACTACAAAATTTTTAAAAGAGAGCATAAGAGAAAATCTTCAAGATGTCTAGCAAGGTGAAGAGCTCTTATACATGAAATCAAAAGGTATTTTTGATTTCATGCTATTTTTTCTAAAAAAGAAAAAAATCGATAAATTGGACTTTGAAATTAAAACCTTTTGCTCCCCAAAACCTTATTAAAAGGAAGAAAGGCAATCTTTCTTAAGAGAGTAAGGGAAAATATTTGCAAACCACATACTGACAAAGTCCTCTTATCTAGGATATATAAAGAGTCCCGGAAAGTTAACAATACAAAAACAATTCACTTAGAAAATGGGCAAAAGAGACCAACAGACATGTCACAGAAGAGGAGAGGCAGGTGGCAAATAAGCACACGAGCGTCATTAGCCATTAGGGAAAGGCACATTAAAGCCATCACGCAGTATTAACACTCCTATTAAAATAGCCAAACTTAAAAAACGAACAAACAAAAAAGTAACAACAAATGCTGGAGAGGATGCAAAGAAACCAGATTTCTTATACACTGCTCCTGGGAATGTAAAATGATACAGCCACCCTGGGAAAATAATTAAACTAAACGCACTGTTACCATATCATCCAGAAATCACACTCCTGGCTTTTATCGCGGACAAATTAAAACTTAAGCCCATACAAAAACCTGTACTAGGATGTCATTCACAGCAGCTTTCTTTCTTATAATCAAAAACTGGAAATAACCACAATGCCCGTAAAGGAGTGAATGGTTAAACAAACTGGTACATTCACACCATGAAATACTACTATTCAGAAACAAAAAGGAACAAACTATTGATACATGCGAATTGGATGGATCTCAAGAAAATTATGCTGAATGAAAAAAGGCAATCTCAAGAGGTTAACTACTGTATGATTTGATTTATAAAATATTCTTAGCAGCTTTCAGGGATTAGAGATGGAGGACAGGGTGGGTGTGGCTATAAGCAGGCAGCACCAGAAGCTATTCCTCCTGAGATCTGTGTGGTGATGGGGCAGGTCTGTATCTGCACCGCGGCAGTGGTTTCAGGCATCTATACCTATAATAAAAAGACATGGAACTACATACAGACACAGACAAATGAGTGCACATAAAACTGGTGAAATCTGAATAAGTTTTATGAGTTGTACCAATGCCAGTGCTCTGGTTTTGATATTGTACTATAGCCATGCTAGATGATATCCCTGGGGAAAATGGGTAAACAGTACCCAGGCCTTTCTGTACTATTTTTGCAATTTCCTCTTAATCTATAATGACATCAAAATAAAAAGTGAAAAAAATAAAAACAATGGCTCAATTGCCTCTAAATTTCTTCCTTTTTATTGTTTAACCGTAGCAGATTGAATTGCAATTATTCAAATTACAGTAGTTTGAATTAAGGTCAAAGTCTTTTGTAATCTTTATAACTAGTGTTGTGAAGCGGAGAATAAGGAGAAAAAGCAGAGAAAGAATCTGACTGACAGTCACCAATGTCAAGTTATCAATAGATCATTGTATCATGATGAGTTTTATGTCCTGGAACAATGAAAGTCTGGAAATATTTTTATACTGATTCCACTAATTATGGCTATCAATCTCTTCCAGTTAGGAATCATTGATTCTCGGAAGTCATCAAGGAATTTAGGGTGACTAATTATGAGCTCTGTATTCATAATTATTCAATATGAACTAGTTTGTAGTCAAATGTCCACACCCTGCAATATTATATGGTGATTAGGAAAAAAAAAAAAACAATGAACAATGTATATAAGCTGGAAAACAGTAGGTGACCATTTGTCATGCTTTTACATAACTACTCGTAGAAATCTTCTGTAATGTTCATTTACTCTCCCTCTTTCCCAAAGAAATGCCTTTCTGACTTCACCAAGAAACAAAATAAAATTATTTGCAGGGCATCTCTCCAGTTTCTTGCTGGTCTGAATATGGACCTGCCATCTTCCCCAACCTCCCCAAAGGGCTCTGTCTCCTTCCCTGCTCCAGTCATCATTCCCATACTCAACTCTCTTAGTAATTCAGCTCAGTCTTATTTATTTCTTAATATTTTAACATTATGATACAGTCCATTATAGTTTTACTGTGCATGAGGTGCAGCACTGGGTGCTTGTTGGCATGACATTTAATCCATGAAATAGTCTAGTCTGAAAAACTGAACATGCAATGGACAATGTCCAGACTACTTATTACGGCAGAACTCTGAGTCACAACCTCTGCACCACTGGCCTAGAGCACTCAGGACTTGGTCCATAACTGAAGTTATTGCACCTAATTTTTGCACTCACTTCTAACTCAGAACCAACCTGAAAAAGCCAAATATGCTCCCCAAACCAATCACATTGGATGCCTTTTTGGATGGCTTTTTGTTAGTCTGCCTCCAGTGTCCCCACACCAGCAGCCACCTGGCAGGGCACATCCAAAGCCCACCCTTTTTCCACCATAAAACTTTCCTACTCCCCTGCCTGCTTTTGAGTCTCTACCAAATGCAAGTGATGGCGGCTGTCCCCGTACTGAATAAATAGCCTCTGCTTTTATTTAGGTTCTAATTTAGCTGGTCTTATTTATTCCCACAAGACCTATGATCCTGCAGGATCATGTGCATTGTTTGCAGATGCAGAGACTGTGAGGTGGGCACAAGGTCATTATTGCCCAACAGGCTGTCTCCACCACTCTACTGTCATTTGCTCTCACTGTTAAATGATACCATGAGCCTCATCATCAGCTCTGCAATCACCGAAATCAGTGGCTAATTTTCTCCTATGCTGAAGCAGGCAGAGGAAGAGCAATGACCACTGGGGATGAATACTCGACCAGTCTGGCTGGTGTAGTTTGAGACAGCTATCCCAATAAGGGCGAGGAACTTTCCTGGACATCACTCATAAAACAGCATTTTCTCCACTCAGTTCACACTAGGTCCTGAGTTGATAGGACCAGTTAAAAAGCTCTATGTCAACAAAATGTTTAAGATACTAAAAATATTGTTATTTTAGGATATTTAAAGTATTTATCATATGAAAGCCAGTCTTACCACTCCAAGGTTACCTGCAGACAACCTGGGAACTCTTAAAATGCACAGACTGTAAATCTACTTAACATCTTTGATTGTAACATGCGTGGTCAAATTCACTAAAGCACTCGTCCTGGGTGATGTGACATCCCTATGTTTTGTTGTTGCTTAATCCCAGAGGTCAAAGTTAAACAAATTTCCTGTGCTCAGGCAGCCTGCTGTGGCTCCAAGTTCTGGAAATGCTGAGTTTATTGCAGCTCTAACTCTATGCTTTTGCCCTTATTAGACTTCAATTTATAAACACTTGGCATTTCTATGGCTTTTGTCTTCACATCTACCATAAACACTTTAATAATTCAAGCACTGGTGGAGAATGTACAATATTTAGATAAAACACCTCTCAGAAGATGGTGCCTTAAGACTAATTTATTCTTTAATGAAAATGATATTACTTGTCATGACTAATTGCAGTGTCATTTTAGGTAGGATGACATAATAGTTGTTCAGGTATGAAAAGTAAGCAAAGCACTATACATATATAATTTGTGCTAAATAAGAAGGAAGTATGATAAATGAGGGTGGAAATGGTCCATTGAAGGAGTAGGTGAGTCTTCGAGGGCTGCTATGGTTTGGCTACGGTTTGTTTGCCCCACCAAAACTCATGTTGAAATTTGATCCCCAGGGTTGGGAGGTGGGGCCTAGTGGGAGGTGTTTGGGTCTTGGGGGTGGATTCCTCACAAATGACTTGGTACCATTCTCATGGTAGTGAGTTCTCCCTCTGGTGAGACTGGACTAGTTCCCGAGAGAATGGTCGTTATAACACTGGGATGCCCCTCGGGTTTGGACCCTCTTTGCACGTGTCCACTTCCCCTTTGACCTTCTTTGCCATGTTATGACATGGCACAAAAGCCCTAAGCAGAAGCCAGGGCAATGCTGCAGAACTTCTCAGCCTGCCGAAGCTGACTAAGCCTCTTTTCTTTATAAATTAGCCAGCCTCAGGCATTCTGTTACATTAAGACTAAAGACACAGGCCAATGCCACATTCTTTGGGTAGCTAACCAGCATGACAAGCAGAGGTACCACGTAATGGCACATGAATTGTCACTTCTAATAACTACTCTGTCCTTGATGGTACACATAGATGGAGGCTGTGTCCTCCTAATGTTTTTGTCTCTTTCTCCAGAGCATCATTTCTCTGAGTTTTTCTCTATAAAATAATTTGTATGAAATGTTAATAGAGAGAGATTCCATGAAAAAGATGTCCATGTTCTAATAACTTTAGGGTGCAAAGCCCACTATCAGCTTCAATCCTACAGTTCAAAAGGAACTTTAGTATTGCAAAGGCTCCAAGAAGTCCTGAGATTACAAAACAAACATGAAAGTTTTACTTTGTTTAATTCAGTGATTCATGAACATTTTCACATGCAAGCTTTTCTCATACATCACATGTGTAACTCATCGAATGGCACTAGTGTTTCTCAGAAGATATTCTAGACATGGTGCCATTATGTGATGTGTGGTACTTTTGGACACAGGACTAGAAGCAGTAGGCAGACATCAAGATGGACCCCAATGACCCTTGTCTCTTATTATTCACAGCTTTATGTCATCTCCTCCCAGCCAGTGGTCTGGGAACAGCTCATGCAACTTCTGTGTCTTGAGCCATCAGCCCCCTCCTCTATGCTTGTTTTCTTCTGGCTACCAACTAAAGCCCAGAAAGACAGACTCTGATCTAGTTTCAACCATACCAGAATATGACAATGTCCTTGGGTATGATGGATCAAAACATGGGTCCCTGAGTGATTCTGTGGAGCAGAGGCACCTCTCCAACCTGATGGCTCAAGTCAAGGCCATTACGTGATATAAAAATAAAAATAAACCTCTATGTTCTTTTAAGCCCTTGACTGTTGGTTCCTTTGTTATAATCTGGATCTTACTGACACAATTTATGAGCACAAAGAATAGTGTATTATACACACCACTGATATAAACTATATATAGTTACTCCAAAAAAACAAGTTAAGCATCTTCTAAGTACCAAATAGCATCGCAAGATAATTCAATTTGGGTTGAGGGGGTATATTTCTCATTCTAACATTCTCCCTAGCTTGCTCCTTGTCTATTTTTTATCATTGTAGAATAACAGTCAACAAACTAAAGCAAAATATAGCCCTCCACCTGTTTTTAATAAAATAAAGTGTTACGTGTGGTCTGTGGCTGCTTTTACGCTACAGCTGCAGAAGTGAGTAGTTGAGACAGATGGAATATTTACTATCTGACCCTTTACACACAAAAAAATCTTTCAATGACTGTTGTAGAGTATATGTTTTAATGGTTAAGTACTTTGCTGAAAAATACTTTATTATTAACTTATTGTTAAAATCAGTAATGTCTAAAAATCTACGTGCCCTGATTCTATTTTGAATCTGTAAGCAGCCAGTTTCTTCTGCTACTTTCTTGAAGGGAAAAGAGAAATCAAGCAGTGTCTTTATGAAGCACTCTTCTTTCTGAATGAGACCAAAGCACACCCCCTTCAGTGTTCGCTGCCTTCAGAGTAGCTGGGATGATGCGCTGCCCACTGCAGCTCCGCTAATTAGTCTCCTGCTCCTGTCTTTGGATGGATGATTCAGCCTTGATTAGCAGCAGGACTTAAAAACACACACACACACACACACACACACACACACACACACACACAGAAGACACACTCTTGAAGAGTTTAGAGTAGGTGTAGTCATAGACATCTCTTTGTAGAGGTCTTTGAAAACACCACCGTAGTATACTATAAGAGATATACTGTGGCTACAAAATCAGTGACAGCCATAAGGCCAACTCAAATATCTTGCAGGGCCGACACTGTGTGTCATTTAGCAACATCATGTAACCTGGCCTGGGAATTTCCAACCCTGGCCCAGAAATTACCAAGTCTTTATGGTAGGGGACCTAAAACCTCTGGTTGTGCAACGACAAGGTCAGCACAGACACAACTTTCATGAACTTAGTCTTACAAGACTACTTAAACTCCCTTTATGAAAGAAACACCCAACCCACCAGGAATGAATACAGGTATAAGAAAGGGGGGAGAATCTCCCAGATTCTAGGAATGGTCTCTGGGTGGACACGTTCCCAAATGGCCAGTCATCTGACTTCTGAATGTGTGTGGCCCATGCCACCAGCCTGCTCTCACTTCCCAACCTGTAAGAGCGCTACTAGTATAAACTGCTCGAACACCAGACAGTTCCTAAGACTCGTTCTTGACAGACTCATACCAAAGGGGAAGAGTTTCCCCAGGGAAAGCTGGTCAACTAGGACCACCCAGAGCCCAGAACTAGATGATGTCACAGGGGACCCTTATGTAAATGGAACCATTCCAGTTCAGGTTAGGTGGAAACCTTGAAGATAGTTACTACGATGGAAAAGATAGATTGCAATCGCAAAGCTTAAATGTGTGTTTCCTCAAGACCTTTGCCGTCTCACTTCCCTACTGATCCCCTAAGATGGGGCAGCTGGCTGCATCCCACGTGGCGAAGGTAGCACCTTGCCCAGACACCCACACACCCAACCCAACCGCAGTTCCTAAGAGAGGCTGTAATGCAGGGCGGTAACATTGTAGACAGCTACCTTACTTTCCTGCAATGCTTGTAACAGACTCTGGATTGCACACCCAACAGCCATCCTCCTCCCTCCCATCACACGTTTTTCTAGAGGTTTTCTAGAGGGCGTGGTCCAGGCCTCTTATTCCTCTCTAGGGCGCACCAGGCACATTCATTCATAGGAATGAATCCTATGAATCGCCAGCAGCGAGCACGTAGTAGCCCGAGTGATGGTGCAGCGAGGGACGCTCACAGGGAGGCAGTCCTGGTGGAAGGGCCGAGCACATCTCAAAGGCCCATCTAGCAGGGCTGCAGAGCTGCTCAGGATGTCACGTAGCAATTTCAGTGTGTAGGCCGAGTGGAGAGTGTGCAGACTTTGTGGAAGAGCCTTTCTCTTTTGTTTGCTCAGCTACTCCCTACCTAGTGTCTGCAGGACCTCCTAGCATGGAAGGAGAGAGGGATAGAGAGCTAAATTCCTGTATGGTTAGCGCTTCCCCTCTCTGCTCAGGTTTCTCAATCAGTTCGGTACTTAACATTACAGTAAAATAACCACAAATAACAACCCTCACTCCTCAGGATCTTGAATTCACCTCTTGAATTTCCTCTACTGTTTCTTCCTGGCCACCCACCTCCCCAAAAGAATTGTCTGGGTTAATCCATTCCCCCTACAATTTTTGGTATTACATAGTGAACCATGGTGCATGATCTTTTTTAAAAACTAATTTTTATTTATAATCACCACATAGCAATTGTACATGCTCATGGGGCACAGTATGATGTTTCAGTGCATCTGTACACTGTGTAATGATCAGATCTGGGTGATTATCCACCAATTTAAACATTTTTGTGGCCACCACATTCAGAATCTTCTCTTCTAAGTACCTTGAAATAGATACTACACGGTTATTTGCTATAGTCCCGCTACTGTGTAACAGAACCCCAGACCTTGCTCCTCCTGTCTAACTATAACTTTGTTCCCTTTGACCAACCTCTCTGGTCCCCTCCTTCCCTCCTGGGGAAGGTGGCTCCAGCCTCCCCAGCCTCCAGGAGCCATTATTCCACTCTCTACATCTATGAAAGCAATTGTGTTCAATTCCACATGTAAGTGAGATCACATGGTGTTGGTCTGTCTGTGCCTGGCTTATTTTACTTGGCATCTTAAAATGATAAAACAGATTTAGTCCTGATCTGTGATTTCTGTGTTGAACAAGCAGGAGCATATGACCAACTGTTAAGAGACCACTGAGCAAACCCAGGTGGTCAAGTCCCTGCCCGCACCAGCATTTGTATTTCAAAGATATAAGGGGAAAAAATCAATTACCAGGCACCTGCATATATGCTCTTTGTGGCATTTTTCTCTTGTAACAGAGACATTTCTAGATCCTAAGCCCAAATATGGATCATTCATGATATTGACAAAGAGAAAATTGCTTCTTTTTTCTATGAGTTGTCCTTTTATCATCACTATTTTTTATACTGCTCTACACCACTACTATTTTGGATTCTATCTGGAATATTCATTATTTTCTTGACTTCTTTTTAGGTAATGGACTTTTGAATTTCTATGAATATTGGATAGGAAAGGGAGTGACTTCTATACCAGAAGAAAAAGCAGAAGTATTTAAATTTAAATGTTTAAAAATAAGTTTCCCTTGGCTTTAGGATTATAATTAATATAGTTAATATCAATGTATATTATAGTTAATATTAGTATTAGTAATATATCTTCCAAAATACTTAAAATAGGCACATATATTTATAACAGATAGATAGATAGATAGAAGTAGAGATATATAAATGAGAAAATAAACAATACAAGATCATTCAGTTGCCTTAACCATTTTCCTGGGCCCTCAGTGATGTCTTATGGTACACGATCCTCAGGCTGACTTCAAGCTGACCTATTCTTTCAGTCCTTAAGTGTATCCACCGCCTACTAGTGTCAGGACTATGCAAGACTTGAGTCACAGAAGATAAACAATGAATGACAGCAGCTTTCAAGGGCTTTAGAGTCCCGTAGCAAAGTAGATATATGAAAATTCATCTAAAATACTATGCTTTCTGGGAGGAAGATATGTATAAAATGCAGTGGAACCATAAGAGGGAGAATACCCAAGTTAGTGGGGGTGGAGGTGGTAGTTAGAGGATGCAACTTTGAGCCGATGCTTGAAATAAGAGTAGGGATTTTCTGGGGAGACCTAGAGAGAGAGAGGGCATACCAGGAAAAGAGAAGCATTTGCACAGGTAAAACACAGGGTGATGAGAACTACAGGTAACTTCTAACCCACTGTTGTTGGATCAGGCCATGGTGTGCAGGATGAAGCAGGCCAGTAGGAAGATTTGCAAGACACTGGGTGTCAGTGTATGAGGTTCAGTGATCCCTGAGAAACAGGACCCCTTTGACTAACCCAGCTTGCTGGAAGAAGAGCTTCCAGCAAGGAAGGAAAACCCAGGGGAAGCCATGGGGACTCCTTGAGTTGAAGAGATGAAGCTAAAAGTCTGGGGAGACCAAGTTGGGTAGAGTGTGCAGGATAGAGCACTAGATGAGAGAACTGCACAGAGGGACAATATTTGATATGAATAAAAAGGAAAAAAACATAGTAAAATATGGGGAATGCATCTAAAGTAGAACTGGTAGAAAATTTACTGCACTAAAGGCAATATTACAAGAGAGATCTCAAAATCAATCCTCTCAGCTTCCACCTTAAGAGACTGGAAAAAGGAGAGCAGAGTAACATCACCTCTCTCACCTAACACACACACACACACACACACACACACACACACACACACACACACAAATATATGTGTGAAAGGAAATATAAAGATCAGGGTGGAAATCAATGACAAACAACAGAGAAAAATCAATGAAACCAAAAGGTGGTTCTCTGAGAAGGTTAATAAAATTGACAAACCAGCGGCCAGACTGATCAGGAAAGAGAGAAGAAAAATTAGTTGTGTCAAAAACCAGAAGAGGTGACGTCATCACAGATTCTACACAGATTAAGTGGATAATAAGAGGATATTACAATTTTATGCCAATAAGCTGATATCTGAGATGAAATGGACAGATTCCTTAAAAGACACAAACTGTCACATCTCAATGAAGAAGAAATAGATAATCTGAATATCTTTATAACTATTTTAAAATGGAATTTTCAGTTGAAATCCTTCCCATAAAAAATAATCTAGGCCAAGATGACTTTACTGGTAAATCCTCCAAGCATATGAATAAAAAATGAAACCCATTCTTTATACACCTTCCAAAAAACTGCAAAGGAGAAAATACATCTTAACTCGTTATATGAGGGCGGGATTACCCTGATATCAAAACCAGAAAAAGACCACATGAGAAAATTACAGAGCAATATTCCTCATGGTAAAGGAAGCAAAAATTTAAACAGATTTTTACTATATTGAATCCAATAATATATAAAAAGAAAAATGCATCATGATCAAGTGGGGTTTAATCTAAGAATGTAACATTGGTTTAATGTAAAATCAAGTAGTGTAATTCACTGCAATAACTTAAGTAACCATATTAATAAACTAAAAGAAAAAACACCAGGTGCAGTGGCTCAGGCCTGTAATCCCAGCAGTGTGGGACGATTGCTTGAGGCCAGGAGTTCGAGACCAGCCTGGTTAACATAGTAAGAACTCATCTCTACAGAAAATTTAAAAATCAGCCGGGTGTGGTGGTATGCGTCTGTGGTCCTAGCTATTCTGGAGGCTGAGGCAAGAAGATCGCTTGAGGCCAGAAGTGCAAGGCTGCAGTTAGCTATGATGACACCACTGCCCTCCAGGCTGGGCACCAGAGTGAGATCCTATCTCTAAAAAACAAACAAACTAAACTAAAAAAGAAATAATATAATCATATCAACATATGATACATATATCAACATATATTTTTGTTGATATCATATATCAACATATATCAGCATATAATCACATCAACAGATACGGAAAAAGAATTTGTCAAAATCCATGTACTCCTGAATTAAAAAACAAAACAAACTCTCAGTAAATTAGAAACAGAAGAGAACTTCCTTAATCAGGTAATGGCATCTATAAAAATTCTTAAGCTAACCTCATTTACAGGGTCAAAGACTGGATGCTTTCCCTCTAAGATCAGGAACAATATAAGGATATTTCCTGTCATCATTTCTGATGAACTTTTGTACTTGAGGTTCTAGCCAATGCAATAACACATGTAAAATGAAGATTGGGCAGAAAGAAGTAAAAGTATAGTTATTTGTAGATGATATAATTACTTACAGAAGCTATAACAAAAGGGTATTAGCAAGGTTACAGGATACAACATCAGTATACAAAAATAAACTGTATTTCTACATACCAGCAATTAACAATTAGAAATTCAAATTTAAAAATACCATTTACAATACCATCAAAAGTGTGAACTACATGGGCACAAATCTGGCAGAAAATGTGAAATACATGTACACTGAAACTACGAAGCATTGTTAGGAGAAATTTAAAAAGACTTGAATAAATGAAGAAATATAGTGTGCTTATATGTTGGGAGACTCAATATTGATTTGTTAATTCTCCCAATTGATAGATTTGATGCAGTCCTAATCAAAATCCCTGCAGGATATCTTCTGGAAATTGACAAACTGTTTCTAAAATTCATGTGGGAATGCAAAGCAACTATAATAGCCAAAATAACTTTGAAAGAGAAGAACAAATGTTAAGGATAAAAATCTGATTTCCAGGTTTGTTGGAAAGCTACAGTAATCCAGACAGTGTGACACAGACAGACAAACTGACCCGTGGAGAAGGACAGTGAGTCCAGATAACTGATTTTTTTGACAAAGGTAAAAAATAATGCAGTGGATAATCTTTTCAGCAAGTGGTGCTGAAGACTGGACAATGATAAGCAAAATTAAAAATAAGTATTACCTCAAAATGGATTATTGATCTCAATTTAAAATGTAAACTTCTAAAACAGAAGAAAAGGAGAGAAAAAACAGGAGTAATCTTCATGACTTTGGATCTGGTGCTGAGTTCTTAGATAAAACACCAAAAGTATGATCCATAAAAAAAAGAAAAAATTGGTCAACTAAACTTCATCAAAATTAAAAACTTCTACTCTTCAAAAGACATAATTAAGAGCCTGAAAATACAAGCCACACACTGGGTGGAAGTATTTGCTATGCACATATGTGATAAAGCACTTGTAGCTAGAATGAAAGCGCTCACTTTTGTTCTTGCAAATCTTTTCTCCGAATCAGGACCAGAATGGGCCTTTAAAATGCATGTGTGTTCGTGTAACTCCCTACTAAAGAGTGCAGTGCTTCTCTTTCCTGTGGACATAAAGCCCAAACTCAGGAGATGGTTCCTGAGCCCCGAGTGCCTTGATCGTCTTCCACCTGTCTCTACTATTTAATACTATGTCTCAAGTGCTCACCCTTTGCTCTCGGACCTTTAGGCTTGTTCTCCGTTTCTGCCATGGTCCCTGTATCTGTTTCTTCTCACCTCTGCTATTACCTCTGGATAGAATCCTGCCCTCTCCTCTGTGTCCCTCTCTACCAACAATCTCTTGGTCACCTCTTAGCTGTCAGCTCAATTAAGAGGCACTCCCTATCTCCCCAGTTATGTCACAGCAGGTGTCCCTGGAATGTGTCCTCTAAGCACCCCGCACTTCTTTTCTCCAGCACTTGTTAGTATTGTAATTTATTAGGCAATAATTTGTTCAACGTTTGTCTAAACACGAGAACTATGTCCACTTCCTCAGCACGTAGCATGGCCCAACATGTAAAATGAACTCATAAGTATGTGTTTAAGAAATCATAACCAAACACCATTAACTTGGCAGAGATGAGTCTTAGACACTGCATTTTCAGTTTATAAATTTAAATTAAAAAATTTTCCCACAGATAGATAGAAAGAAAACAAATGTTTTAAATATTTTAGGTTCCGTCTGTGCATCAGACGTTACCATCTGGCCCTAAAATGGCTAACCACGGTTTCATGTGCTTGTTTGAGAAAGTGTTTGACAAGTTCAAGTCTCTTACTGTGGGAAAATATCCAAGTATCAGTCACAGCATCGTTTTTGTCACAGAAGAAATAGCTAAAGGAAATTAGGGCCTGGTGACTTCAGCAAAACAGCATTACACATTGTAAGTTAATTTTCTTGCGACTTAGAAGTTTACAGATGACTGACCACAGAGGCTAAGATCAATGTATCACTCGATTCAGGAAAACAAGATGCTGGCTATAACACAGCATTTCCGTGCTAAATTTACAACACCTTTGTTTCTCTGTGTGGGCCCTAGTGGTAAATTTCTCATCGATGTTCTTTCAGGGAAGTTTATGATCACTGTCTCCTTGTCACAGCTGCTGATGCACCACCAGCATCTGTGTTACCTGTGACAGCCCCGGGCTTAGATGTAAGTAGGTTCTGATGATTCCACTTCCAAAGAGGAACTCACTTAATATTTACCCTTTGGCTATAATGGGAATGAGAGTGCAGTCAATTCAAAACTAGTAGCTCTCACTTGTGCCAAATCAATATAGTAATCAATGGAGGAAATATGTGCTTCTCTTGTGTGGAAAATAGCACTAGGCATAGTGAAGCCATAAGAAAAAACATATAATTTAGTGGACTCTATTTGCTCAAAAGTATTTGCTAATTGTAACAAAAAGGAAATACGTATTTCTTTTATGTAGGAAATGGCATGGGCAAAAGGAAGAAATCGAGAGAAGACATATAATTAAGTGGACTCTATTTTCTCAAAATTATTTGTAAATTTTAACAAGAAGCTTTATTCAATTGATTTCTTCTAAGTCACTGAACTGTCTTTTGGTTATATTAATACATAGGCAACCCTATGAAGTTCTCCAATTGTCGAAGACAATACCTAAATCAGGCAAGGACATTGTCCCACCCCAAATAATAAAGAATGACAAATATAAGAGTAAAACTTGTGAACCTCCTCAATACACAGATGGGAGTTGAGTTAGATGATGGGGAGGGGGGCTGAGGGAGGTTACCCGGATATTGCTTCCCTGACACTGTAGAACTAGATCCTAAGAAGTAGCTGCTCATTTAAGAGGGAATGTGGAGTTTGAGAAAAGAATCACTGAGATGCTCGATGGGGAACATCTGCACATCCAGATGCATCCTTGCTTTGAAAACAGCATTCTTAACACCAGGCAATGTGGAGATGGCTCTTGTTAAAGACACCCAGGATCACTGGGTAGACTTCAGTGATTACCTCCAACTTTGACTGCAAGACAGAAAACAGATGACAACTAAAGGAAGGGTCCCTTTAAACTCTGAGGCAGGTTCACATTACCTTTTCTCTCTCTTCAAGGACACATGGGTCTCTTGCCATTGCCTAAGCAGGGATATCCCAAACGGGACCACTGTCATTGCCTTCTACTCTAATGCAGGAAGCTTGGAAAGGAAAGAATTTGAGACAGAATGGCTGGCTGGATAGACGGTCTCAAAAATGAGTTCTGATTTGCTACATATTCATGGAATAGAATGTACTTTTGCCCAGGGATTTGTTGGAAGGGAGGGAAAAAGAAACAATAAAGAGCAAAGTCATGTGGTAAAGAGACTTTCGGTGTCAGACACAGTGGAGGTGGGTCTTGGAGATTCATAGGGAAGAAATATCAATATTATTGTCCTCAACTCTCAAAACATAAATTTAGTGAGTGAAAAGTGACTCCCAAAGGTAGTCACTCATAGAATGGAGGCTTTTTAATTCAGATAGAAGTGTGAAAATTCAATAGCATGCTTTATGGAGGTGAAACAAACTTTTCAATAATCTTGCAGTTTAAGAAGATGCTCCCTGAAGATGGAAATACACCAGGGAAGGTTTATATAAAGAGAAAAGGAAAGGAGTAGTTTCTACTTATAAGCTTCTATCAATAAAAATGTCAATGCAATAAATATGAAATACATTTAACTGCACACCTTCAATGTACTTATTCAATTAAATATATTATGTTAAAAATAGAACACTGTAGTATCTAAGGGTATGCGGTGGGGAGAGACAGTTCTCCACCCATCTCACCAACCCAAACCCCTCTAAGCTGAGCAGGGACAGGTGTCGGGGGGGCAGGTGGTTAATTCTTTCAGCTTCTGCCAGCACTGGTGGTTAACTCCAGATTTCTAGGTAATGCTTTTACCATTAAATACAGATTGATCTATGAAAACCAATCCCCCAGTATGGCTCCATGACTATCCCTGGTTACCTTTGTAACTTTAAATGATCTGCTTTCATCTGTTTCCTCCTTCCAGAGATAAGATATCCTAATTCCTAGTGCCATAAAATAACCTAATCTTTGCTTCCATCTTTTCTTCCCATCTCTCAGCTCCTAAGTTCTGTCATTTATAAACATGATTAAA
Source organism: Propithecus coquereli (assembly GCF_000956105.1). Lineage (NCBI taxonomy): Eukaryota > Metazoa > Chordata > Mammalia > Primates > Indriidae > Propithecus > Propithecus coquereli. Next base: position 14,290,864 of record NW_012148396.1, read on the forward strand.
GTTTTTATATTGATTTTACAAGTTGAAAATAAATAAACAATTCTCATGATTATGACTATGCCATATGTACTTTTTTTTTAACCACAAAAGCAAGTAGAATATTATTGTTTCCTTTTAGTTCCACATCTTGCAGCTTTTACTCATAATTTCTTCTTTCTGTCCACTGATGATGGTCTGCGTCACACCTCTCATTGCACACTTGCCTCATCCTAGAGGCCTCGCCCCCACCCCCACCATGTCAGTCCATTAGGTCTGATGTCCTGCCTGTTCCCCAGTGTCACCCCAGACCCCCTTCACCAGGCTCCCATGCTGGACTCCTTATTTCCTAGAGCCAGTGTCTTTCTTGACATTTGATTTATTATGCCTTTTTCTTGGAAGGAAGCAAACTGTTTGAGTCCCTGAACATACAGTCGTCTCTTGCTATCTGCGGGCAATTGGCTCTAGGACCCATGTCATACTAAAATCCATGGATGCCAAAGTCCCTTACATAAAATGGCATAGTATTTGCATAAAACCGTGACACATACTCCCATATACTTTAAATCTGTGGTCCCCAACCCCTGGTCCAGGGTCCTGCCTGTTAGGAACTAGGCAGGAGGTGAGCAGTATTGAGCAAACAAAGTTTCATCTGTATTTACAGCCACTCCCCATCACTTGCATTACTGCATAAGCTCCACCTTCTGTCAGATCAGCAGTGGCATTTGATTCTCATAGAAGTGTAAACCAACTCTACTGTAAATTATGCATGCGAGGTATCTAGGTTGCACACTCCTATGAGAATCTAATGCCTGATGATCTGAGGTAGGGCTGAAGACAGTGATGCTAGCTAGCACTGGAGAGTGGGTGCAAATACAGATTATCATTAGCAGAGAGGTTTGACTGCACAATAAATGTAATGCGCTTGAATCATCCCCAAACCATCTCCACTCCCACTGCTTTGTGGAAAAATTGTCTTCCATGAAACTGGTCCCTGGTGCCAAAAAGGTTGGGGACTGCTGTTTTAAATAATTTCTAGAGTACTTATAATATCTAACACAATGTGAATTCTATGTAAATAGTTGTTATACTGTATTGTTTTTTATTTATATTATTTTTTACTGTTGTATTTTTTATTTTTTCTGAATATTTTCAAATTGCAGTCAGTTGAATCCTTGAAATGGGAAACACCAAAGTAAGGAGGGCCAACTGTATATAAATGTCTTTATTTTACCAAGACACACGTTATAGACTGAATTTTGTCCCCCTAAAATTCATATGTTGAAGTCCTCTACCCCATGTGACTATATTTGGAGAAAGAACCTTTAAGGAAGTAATTAAGTTGAAATGAGATCATAAGAGTGGGTCCTTTTAAAAATATTGATTCTTCCAAACCACGAGCATGGGATGTTTGTCCATTTGTTTGTGTGTCATCTGCAATTTCTTTTATCAGTGTTTTGCAGTTCTCCTTGTAGAGATTTTTCACCTCCTTGGTTAAGTATATTCCTAGGTATTTTATTTTATTTTTTTTGCAGGTACTATAAATGGGAGTTCTTGATTCAATTCTCAGCTTGGTTATTATTAGTGTATAGAAATGCTGTTAATTTGTGTTCAATGATTTTTGTGACCTAAGACTTTACTGAATTCATATGTCAATTCTAAGAGTCCTTCAGAGGAGTCTTTAGGATTTTCTAGGTATAATAGCACATCATGGGCAAACAGAGATGTTTTTATTTTCTCTTTTATAGTAATCTACAGATTCAATGCAATTCCCATCAAAATACCAACTTCATTTTTCACAGAATTGGAAAAAAAATCCTAAATTTCACATGGAATCAAAAAGTCAAAGCAATCCTAAGCAAAGAGAACAAATCTGGAGATATCACATTACCCTACTTGAAATTATACTACAAGGCCATAGTAACCAAAGTAGCATGGTACTAGTATAAAAGTAGACACATAGACCAATGGAGCCGAGTAGAGAATACAGAAATAAAACCATACACCTACAACTAACTGATCTTCAACAAAGCAGTCAAAAACATACACTGGGGAACGGAAGCCCTATTCAATAAATGGTGCTGGGAAGATTGGATAGCCACATGTAGAATGAAACTGGATCCCTATCTCACACCACATAGAAAAATTAACTCAAGATGGAGCAACGACTTAAATGTAAGACTTGAAACCATAAAAATTCTAGAAGAAAACCTAGGAAAAACTTTTTTCCACATTGACAATGAATTTATGACTAAGACTCCAAAGACTCCAAAAGCAAATAAAACAAAAACAAAAATAAATGGGGCTTAATTAAACTAAAAAGCTTCTTCACAGCAAAAGAATCAACAGAGTAAATAGATAACCTATGGAATGAGAGAAAATATTCATAAACTATACATCCAACAAAGTACTAATATCCAGAATCTACAAGGGACTCAAATAAATCAGCAAGAAAAAAGCAAATAACCCCATTAAAAAATGGGCAAAAGACATGAACGGACATTTTTCAAAGAAGATAGACAGTCAACAAACATATGAAAAAATGCTTATCATCACTAATCATCAGGGAGATGCAAATTAATACCACAATGAGATACCACCTTACCCCTGTCAGAATGGTCATTATTTAAAAATCCAAAAGCAATAAATGTTGGTGTGGATATAGTGAAAAGGGAATGCTTATACACTGTTGGTGGGAATGTAAATTAGTACAACCTCTATGAAAAATGGTATAGAGATTCCTCAAAGAACTAAGAGTAGATCTACCATTCAATTCAGCAATCCCACTACTGGGTATCTACCCCCCGAAAAAAGAAGTCATTATATGAAAAAGACACCTTATTCATATGTTTATCATAGCATAATTCACAATTGCAAAGATGGAATCAACCTAAGTGCCCATCAACTGATGAGTGGATAAAGAAAATGTGTATATATACCATGGAGTACTACTCAGCCATAAAAAAGAGTGAAATAATGTCCTTTGCAACAACTTGGATGGAACCGGAGGCCATTATCCTGAGTGAAATAAGTCAGGTACAGAAAAACAAATGCTGCATGTTGTCACTTATAAGTGAGAGTCAAGCTATGGATGTGCATGGTCACATAGAGTGTCATGATGGACAGTGGAGACTTAGAAGGGGGAGGTTGGCAGTAGGGCAAGGAATGAAAAATAACTTATTGGGTACAAGGTACACTATTCGGGTGAGGAGTATACTAAAAGCCCAAACTTCATCACTATATAATTCATCCATGTAACAAAAAAACATTTGCACTACCTAAATCTATTGAAATAAATTTTTAAAAGTGGAGAAAAAAGGAAAAAAAGGGGGAAAAAGGACACAGATCCTATTGGATCAGGTCCAGTAAAAAAGAAAAATGATGAGGAAAGAAAGAGATGCCAAGATAGTTCTAACAGGGAGGAGGCCATGTGAGGACACAGCAAGAAGGCTGCTGTCTGCAAGTCAAGGAGAGAGGACTCAGGAGAAACCAGCCCTGCCAACACCTTGATCTCACACTTGCACCCTCCACAACTGAGAAGACCAATTTCTGTTGTTTAAGCCACCCAGTCTGTGGTACTGTTAAAACAGACCGAGCACCCTAATACAACACATAATAGGAGTCTTGAGTATGGAAATTAGGACACAAAATTACTTTTCTGGAGAAGTTCAAATACATCTTCCCAGGTCCTTTGTCTTATGACAGCCAGTGTCACTGATCAGGATTCGGAATCCATCCTAATTCTCTTTCCATTCATAGCTGACCTTGATCCTTGCTGTCCCCTAATTTCACAGACAGGTGTTGAGGTTCAAGTCTCTATTTTTCTAGCCATTGTATTTGTCATTTGATCTTCCCCACATGTGGAATCCCCAGTCCCCCTGCCTTCCAGGTTCCAAGATATTTCATATAGCTGGAAAATGAAGACCCTTCCCTGTTGTTTCCATTGTAAATGAAGTGCCATTTCTGTGCCTCATTTTATGGAAATGTAGGGGAGAAGGAGGGATGAATATGCACCTCTGTTTCTCATCTGCCCAGTGGAAAGAGACTTGCTGACAAGTTAGCCCCCAGAAGGCAGAGGAACTCCTCTGAGCTTATCTTTTACTACCAGTGGCAGATGCTGAGAGGCTGGGAACTTGAGGAGAGTAGGACCATGCTGCCTTGGAATTCATGAAAGTAAAGAAATAACACCTTCTTTGCATTTTAGACAGACATATTCTCAAGGCTTTGGGACAATAGGAGACTCTGGAAAATTAACTCCGGACTATAATAAACAGAAACGAGGAGGCTATGAAGAAAGCCTTCTTCTCTGCTGACTGCATCAAAAAAACACCCTCAGAATAGAGAAGGAAGGAGCCCAATGGCATCGAAGCTGCACCTTGGAATTGGTAGGGAAGTGAGTAGGAGGTGTCAGAAAGCCAAAGACTCCTGGTGGACTGAGATGTTCCCCCACGATCCAGCAATTCCTCTGCTAAGTATTTATCCAAAAGGAAGGAAATCAGTATATTGAAGGAACACCTGCACCCATGTTTATTGCAACACTATTTACAACAGCCAAAGTATGGAATCAACCTAAGTGACCATCAGTGGAGAAACAGATAAAGAAAATGTGGTATATACACACAATGGGATATTATTGAGCTCTCCCAAAAGAATGAAATCCTCTCGCTTTGGGTAACATCTCATGTGAGGTTTGAGTGAGAAAACCACCATCTGTGAACCGGGAAACAGGCCCTCACCAGACACGGAATCTGCCAGGACCTTGATCTTGGATTTCCCAGCTTCCAGAACTGTGAGAAATAGATTTCTGTTTTTTATAAACTACCCAGTTTATGATATTTTGTTATAGCAGCCCAAACAGACTAAGATAAGCAACCACAGAGATCTATATATCAAAACCAGACAATGCGACCCCCATGATTAAACAATACGAAAACTTACTCAGAAGAGAAGAACATTCAAGAACCCTCCCAGGTGATGTGCTCCATCTGACAGTGTCTCTCAGCTGTCCTTCTTGCGGGTATGTGGCCTCTCAGAGAGACTCTCCTAGCCCCTGGCTCTGCCTCCCTCACTCTGGAAACCTCTCCGCCTGGTTCTTTCTTCCCCAACCTTTATCTCCACCTGACGCTATTCCCCAGGGGCAGCTGTTAGCATCTTGAGCAGCTGAAGGCCAGGGAATTACATCGTCACCTGTGAATTCCAGAGCAGGGCTTCTGCAGTTACTAGAAAAATCCAAAAACTACAGAAAAACAAGTTCTCCACAGAAACCTAGAGATTCTTCAAAGCAAGGAGATTATAGTCAGTAATTTGGAAAATTAATTTCAAGCATGAGATTAGGTCACTTCTTTTATTATGGGGAAAAAAAAAGTCACTTGCAGAGTGATACAACCTCTGAGAAGGACTCTATTTAAAGCAGGAAATTTAAAAGCTTGCCAGCCAGTTACCTATTTCTCTCCCCAAAGTGAAACTGAGCTACTGGGAGAAGCTGAAAATTAAAGAGCCCAAACTCAGCTCGCGGGAGAGTGGGAATGATTATTCCCTCCCATTCCGCTCTATTGCAGAAGACAAGCCGGCTGGCACAATGGCAGATGTGCCACAGTCCTGAGCTCCAGGCTTGTCAGTGAGATCAGAAAGAGGGTTCTGCCCTTTTGGCCTGAGGTGAGCTGCTGCAGTATCTGAAGGTGATGCAGGTGAGCTGAGCCACCTGCAGCCACTCTCCCTTCTGTGCCAGGTGCTTCCCAGAGGAGGCTCAAGCCAGAGGGGGGCTCCTGCCTTTAAACATGCATTTCATAACCTGTGGCAAAAGCAATGATACACACAGGGACAGGAAACCCTGGGTGGGTCTCCGCACGTTGGGATTTCTCCCGTGTCAGTCAGATTCTAAAAGCCTACAAGGCAAATCGGCCAGCTGGATGGGGAGCTCGGGAGGGAAGAGCATTCTTGTGTAAGCCAATTTTCTCTAAACGCCCAAATCCTCCCATTTAGAAGAGACAGGACACGTGAGTTGCTGTGTCCTGCCTTTGCAATGCCTTCTGAGGGAGTCCTTTCCTGGCTGACAGACTCATGCTCTGTGAGGGTCCAGAGCCCTGTGACTAGGTGAATGACACCAGGGAGCTGTTCTTGTTCATTCAGTGAGCTCGCCACAGGCAGCACTCATTCCTTGTGTGTGTGTCTGCATACGGTGTCGTCACAGGAAACGACCTGATAATCTGACCTCAAAACCATCTGAGCACCAGGCCAGTGTTGGGGCCAAGGCTCTTTTTCAGTCAAAGGAAGTGGGGCTCAAGTATGTTGTCACAGTCCTTAAAAACACATGGCCGGGGGGGCAAGGGCAACATTTGTAACCTAAACATCTGTACCCCCATAATATGCTGAAATAAAAAAAAACAAAAACAAAAAAACCCCACATGGCCAGATAAAGACAGAGCCAGTGTCAGAGTAACAAACTTTTACAGTTAAATATCCTACATCACTAGGCAGTGTGCTGTTATTATTTATAACAAAATCCTCTGAACATGGGGCTTTTGGATCTTGAGTGTCTTTATCCATAAAATGATGAGATTGGATTGTCTCAGAAATCTCTTCCAGATTTAACATTCTCTCTGCTCTGTCTGGCATCAGACCTGCAGATGGGGAGGTACCCGCTCTCTTACGGAATCAAATTTCCCATCCAAAAGGGAGAGTTGCCTCAGGAGGCCCTGCAGCTGTCTTCAATTTCTGCCAATGCACAGAATCTTCTGGTTTAAGGAAGCTGCACGAGTTCATTAGAAGACTGGCAGGTTTGCCTAGGAAACAGACGGCACCGGTGTCCCCTAGTAGGGGATGGGATGGAGGCATTAAGTTCTGAGCAACCTGGTCTCATCTGTGCTGAGCACGGGAACCTTCACGGGACACTGCACTGGCCGTGGCTCTGCAGCCTCACTGTAACTCACCAGGTGCTCACAGCACAGGTGGAGGAAGATTAAGATATACAGAAGTAAAAAGTTTGTTTTGCTTTCTTAGGAGACAGAGAGGGAGAGAAGGAGGAAAGAGGGAGAGAAAGAGAGTGAGAAAGAGAGAGAGAAGGGAGATGGTATGGCACCCCAAAGAAAGAGAAGGGAGGTGCCTCCCCGGAGGCCAAGCAGCTTGCTTTGCCATTTTTATGGGGAAAAAGAGAAAGGAAAAAAAAATAGCGATTGTTGTCAGTTGATAACAGAAGCGGCTGTGAGATGTCAGAGCTGGCTTCTCCCTTACCCCTTGGAGACAGGCTTATCACTGGAGATATGATCTTGTCAGAGATCTTGCCCTTGAGATATGGTTTTGGGCAGGAACTGAGGCCTGAAGCTTGCATACCCACTGTTCCCTTCTGAGGCTGTAAAGCAAAACCCTGAAAGGCAGTTTAATCTACAGGTCTGATGAATGCAAAAGAGAAGAATTTACATTTCCTTTCTGTCTGCTCAGCTCTTTTCAGATGTGAAAACAGAACTCTGTGGGGTACCTGTTAGTGAGACCTCATATGATTGATCTTAGCCATTACTGAGAGATTGTGGGTTAGATAATTTTTTCTGTTATTTCATTAGCAAGGCCATCCTTTCACTCACAACAATCCCCACATAGGGTGGCCCCAGTTGGAGATGGGAAGGTAGTGCTGACGCAGAAGGATTGCCCAGCCTGAGGTCTAAGGGTGGGGGAGGACCCAGGGAGGCAGGCCTGGGGTGGCTGGTCCTGACTGGAGCCCCTCGGAGGGTGCGGGACTCAGTTCAGAGGGCCCCAGAGCCACCAGGCCAGATCAACGGGCAACAAGAGGGCACTTGCCGTGGACCCTGGTGGGCCGGAGGGGACACGTCAGAGTGAACAGCGTGAACGAGGGTCAGGCAGAGGCGGCCAGGTGGTGACTGCAGCTTCTCTCTGTCTCTCCTGCATCATTCCCCACACCCACTGATTTAACAAACAGCTGAGACCTGGGTGCTGGGGAAGGTGGGGGAGACGGGAAGTCTCATTTTAACAATTATCGATCTCAAAGTGCCTCTGCATCTTTTTCAAGGAGGCTCATCTGTGCTGAATTTGCATGCGTCATTCCAACCCTCAAAGCCCTGGCAGGGTGAGTCCACCCGAGCTCTCATGGGCTCACACTGAGCAGCCCTCAGAGGAAGCCACATCTGTTGGTGACAAAGACCCAGGCCTGGGGCGGCAGAGGCGGCAGTGGCAGAGGGAGGCAGCTGGAACCCAACAAAGAAAAGCCTCCAGCCAATCCTGCCCTAGTTTGGTTTTCCACCTGAGCCCTGTGTCTTCTCGGGTCATCCTCGACCGCATTGCAACCTAGACCCTCCCCACGGAGCCAGCTCCGTTTGTGAACTAGACAAAAGGGCTGCCCAATTACTTCTAAATAAACTAGAACCTCACACAAATGCTTGAATTGTGAAAAAAGTCCATTCAAATGATCTTAAAGCTCACTAAATAGCATTTAATATTTCATTAGGATTTCTTTAAAAAGCACTGTGATTTATCTGTAGCTTTCAAGTCAAAATGCTGCTGCTTATATTTATTTCAAATAGCACTTTTTAACATCAAATGACCAGTGAAAGAAAGCAAATGCACAGGAGGGAGATTCTACTCTCCAAGTATCTGCACTGTCCAACTTTCCCGTATTCCATATTCCTTCGCTTCTCTGAGTGGGAGGTCTCTGAAGGAGAGCTCCCCTCTCTGACCTGCCTGGGAAATCGCCCCCTGCTGTCCCCTTGGAATGGGGAGTCTGCAGTTCAGGATCTGTTGGTGAATGAAGGATCTGGAGGCGGGGGCTGAAAGGAAACGGGCAAGAGATGCAGTAACCGAGCAGAGTCTGCTCCCTGGAGCTCACGGGTCACATCAGAGGGTGTCTGGGCCGAGGGAGGGCAGCCTCTCTTAGGGGCACCTGAGGAAAGCTGCAGAAGGAAGGTTTATCTTTCCAATAACTGTCGTGCTGATAACAGGTAGAATGTGCCAGCCGGCAGGCGTGGCTCATCTACTCACTTCAGAACTATCTTAGCAACAGGAAAGCAGCGATATGTCCTCTGCTTCCTCTGAGAGTGACAGCACTGTGACACCGTGACACTGAGCAGTTTGCCACTAAGGTTCTCTCTGGGTCTCCGGAAGGCAAGATGGGGAGTAAAGGAACAATGCAAAGAGGGGTGCTGACCCAGAGAGCATGGCCTGGAGGCACTGCCGAGAGGAGAGGAGCAGCTGTCCTGCACCTCCTCCCAGCCTGGGCAGCCCCTCGTCCCCACCCTTCCCACCTCACCACTCAATTGACTGAGGAATGTGGTGCGGTATTTAGTTCGTCTCTCGGGCACTGTCTCTAAAGCACAACTTTCCGCAAGGCTAGATATGTTCACATAAAACACACGGCTAGGTAGCACTCAGAATGCAGCCTCCTGTATTTATGGACTTATTTTTAACTAATTTAAACATAAGCAGCGTTCAGTGACGAGTGCTGTGGTGTGGGACACAAGGGTCTGGAAGTGATGAGAGCACTCACGCTGCAAGGGAGCCGAGCGAGGGCTGCTTCCAGGGTGGGGTGACCGGTGCTCCCCAAAGGGTGAGGCTGGGGGAGTGTGGGGTACCCTGAACAGACAGAGCCTGTGTCCAGCAAGTGGCCATCACAGCTCCTAAGCTCACAAGTGGCCAACCAGCCCAATGGAGGTGAGGGGGCAACTGACCAGGTCGGGGAGCGGTTAGGTGGGTGCAAAAGAGGGAAGGAGCAGAGAGGAGTTTGGAGAAAGACACAGAGGCACATGCTGACGTCTCCCCCTCCCCACTAAGTAGCCTGTGCCAGGCTGCCGCCCCCAACCCATGGACTTCAGCATCTTCTCCAGGCTGCCCCTCAAGACAGATCTGAGGCCTCCAGCTCCTCCCTGGCCCTTGATATCCAATATGTTCAGCCTCCACGAATTATTGAATTATGAAAATGTAATTACTTTAATGCACCTAATTGAATTGTGAAGAAACTTCCTTCTGGATGGCTTGCTAAGTGAAGCATCATTGATTTCTTTTTGCCATTCCTCCCCACGGTGTCTGGTAAAAGGTTTTGCAGCTTGAATTGAAGGGGTTTTTATAAGGTAATACCCTTGCAAGTCACATTCTTTCTCTAATACGTTTCCTCACTCATTCCACGTGCATGACTGAATCCACTCTGTCACACTGTGGAAGGGACCTGGGACGCAGATTTTGCACTTAATTCAACTGGGGGCAAAGAAAACAAGGAAAGCTCTATTGTGTCCAGTGGTGATATGTAGAACCTTCTGGAACAGATGTTCTAGGAGGGGGCAGCCGGCCTTATTCCTGGGACACTGTGCTCTCTGAAAGTCTAAGAAGATACCTTATCTTTCACTGATACAACAGAGATGGTCTCATTCAGGATTGAGGGGGCCTGCAGGATGCCAAATTGCACTTTCCTCTGACAGAGGAATGGAATTAAGCAAAAGCTGGCTGGTACTGTCTGTAAAAACCAAATGCATGGTGTCTGCGCAGGTATGTGCTGCTCTGTGGCATCCGACTGCCATCCACGACTAAGCAGATACTGAGGGCTTTTCACTCCCTCAAGAACAGTGTGTCAAGCCCAGCTCTACATTCAATTCTCACTAATAGGCACTAAAAGGGTCCATCTTGCTTCTTGTATGAAACTTCTGACAGGAACAGCTTCCACAGCGATGCTGACTGGCGCGAGGTGCTGAAGTGGAAGGCAGAGGGTGGGCTTCCCAGTGATGCGGTGCCCGGATAGCTCTGCTCGCCGCTCTGCTGGGGGTGAGGGGAAGGCCAGGGGTCCTTGAGCTGGACCAGGTGCACACGGCAGGGATTGCAGTGGAAATCTGGGTGCTTCCACCCTCACGAATGCAACATATGACTTGTCCAAGTGCTGCTTTTTTATGACCACTCTCTGGCTTTAGTCCCTGGGCCTATTCCTGACCACACAGGGAGAAGCCTCCCGGGGGCAGGACATGTGACTCTGAGAAGCTGTGACTGTTGTGGGCATCTGTGCAGGCTGGGACATTTCAGGTTTAAGCATTTCTCATGACCTTCTCCCCACATGCGTTACTTGATACCTCTGTGGGTCACTGTCACCTTAGCAACCCACATCACATTTGTCCAGTGTCTTGAATATTCTTCCTTATGCGTTGTCTCTAGTTATTCCAACCATTTTATTAAATTCTATGTTGTCACTCCCTGCAGGCAAACAGAGTCTTCCTTGCTTAATATCCACCCGGAGCTAGACTTGTTTATGAGTCCTCAAAGTCATGGGCAAGTTGTGGATGGCTCTCTGTTTAAATGACAGATCACCGATTTGCCTATTTTAACTTGTTCTTAGTGCAGAGAACGTGACAAGACCCGTGTGCCAGACCTTTATGTGGGCAATCGGCTCAGGTACGCAAATTGAGACAGTGCCAATAATGGATGTTGGAAAATGCTCATATTTTCTTTCTGGGATGTGTGTGCTGTTTTCTGGAGTTTTACCGTAGTTCTTTGCCTCTCTTTTTTGTACCAATGGGATAAGCAGCCATCCAATCACTGCACAATGTGTATGAAGCTCTTACCACGTAGCCACAGTGCTGGGTGGGAGGCCCAGAGGTAGAGAGAAGACAGGCTGGTCAACCACACGGGAAACAAGCATGTGGCTGTGAACCAACAAAGAGAGCGGGAATCCACCAAAATGGGATGATGAGGAAGGCCCTTCGCAGGCACCTGCTCCTAGGAGGAAGGGAGTTACTTTTGAAAGCAGTGACATTGAAATATTAATAGAATTTGGAGCAGCACTTTGGCCATACAAGGGAAACTGCAGGCGTGACAGGCCACCTGTCCAGAGGACCACAATTGCGATAACCGAGAGTTAGAAAATAAAGACACGGCAACAGCTTTTCCAATTCTCTGAAGAATTGTTCCGCAGAGTTAATGGGAGGAAAAATAAGTGGAGACACAGACACATGACAGTGAACTCACTCCTGTCTTTGTGTTCTGAGTGTCACACTCTGTTACCATCCGCTTACATGGAGCCATGTAACAGCTGGGGGCAGGGGGAGTTCTTTTCTATCACTTAAAATACATCATTTTTTCATCCTATGGCAGAGTTGGGAAAGTATTTTAAGAAGACCTCTCAGAATAAGAATGACACTCAGGAGTTTTCTGCCTCAGATGGCATCTGGAAATGTTACAGAAGATAGTGTGGCTAAATCCACGTCAGGTCAAGTCACAAGAGAGAGACAATTGTTCTTGGAAGTGCAGAGTAGGACGACAACACAGTCAAGGGTGGCCACCTGAGAGGGCTCTGCTGGGCTGGGGCAGGACGGGCTGGCCAGAGTGACAGGGCCACCAAGACTGAGGCTTAGATGGGGAGTGGATGGGCTCCGGGACTCAAAAGGAGAACAGTGGCATATATGGGATAATTTAGAGACAGGAGTATGTGTCCATGTATGTTTATTTGCATATGAGCACACACACAAAATGCAATCATCAAGCAAAACAAACATTCGCAAAACACAATGCTACTTAACACATTCTTATATCTGAGTCATGCTGTTTTTGTCACAGTGCTGTTTTCAGTATTTATACAACCAGAAGAAATTTTCTTTCATGGCAGGTCCTTGCAAATTGATGTTTAATAATTAGATCATGATAACCAAAATATTTATCTAATTAGGTCTGTGGTTATTTTAATTCAAGGCAACTAATGATGCTAGATTAGAAATCCTAGTGTTAGGAGCCAGAGTTATGCCTTAATTAGAACCTTGGCCAAATTTAATATCACTGAAAGCCAACTGATTTTTTAAAAAATCTAAGAAAGCCTTTCTAGGTAGTTTCCTTAAATGAAAAGTTCATTAGATAATATTTTATTATTATACTAATGCCATCTACACTTGTCACCAAATGATACTCAACCTTTAGAGAATGACAACGGCCTTATTAGATGTATCTGTTGATCTCTGCACAATGATTTCCATTCTGAAGCAGAACAAGTATATATAGAGAGAAAGCAATTATTCATAAAAAGATTATGTGATTCTGCAACATTCCTCTATTTATGCTAACTCACTTCCTCCATGTCAAGAGTATGCCATATCATCTTAGAATTAAAGTTTCCTAAATATTTTTACATTTATATATTTATTTTAATGAAAAAGAGAGCAAAAGAAAGAGACTGCATCCATACTGCATCTGGTTCTTGGACACCCGAGGTATATTTTGGTTGTTTTTTGAGGATAGTTTTTGGGAAAATCTAATATCGAGCTAAATGATTCTCAATAATTTCACCAACTCATTAATGTATTTGCTGTCATCTAGTCAATACATTCATCAAGAGTTACTTACGCACTATATATTTCTGCCACACTGTCCTGTGAGATCTTTCATGCCTGAAAGCGAAGCAGCTTCTTGAATAAATACGGCGTTTGCAAACAACTTGGCTGCTTCATGAGCTTCTGCACGTGCTCACTGCCTGGCACATGCTACCTGGCCCACACCAGCACATTTCAAGGGCCAGTTGAGGCCTCACCTCACCTCTCACACCATAACAAAGGACGACAGCACTCCTTTGTGGGACTCTCCTGTCAGAGCTGAGGTGTCCCTGCAGAGCCCCCACAGGACGGAGGAGGAGCTTCCTGCTGTCCCACTTCCCCCACTGACTCACGAGATGTGTCTGCAAGGAAGAAACCCCCACAGACTTTTAACTACTTCTCCCAAGGAGCTCATGAAAATTTTAAAACACACACACACACACACACACACACACACACACACACACACTGTTGCTGGTATTTTAAAAAGAAAAAATAACCTTCACCTAAAAGAAAAATTTATAGAGTATCATTTTATTTAAATATTTCAAAACTGATAAAAAGAGTAATCTACTCAAGTGACATCATAGTTAAAAAATATTGCAGATATTCAATACGTATGCCGCAAATTAAATCAGCATCAGAGCAAGCAGGACAGGGTAATCTGGGTTGAAGCTACAGTACGGGATAGAGTGTAGTATGTTCTCTATCAGTTGAGCTCTGCCTGGGCCCAGCTGGCTAAATGTCCGAACCTCCAGCGCTTGGGAGGAACTGCACCCAGCTCACCAACCCAACAGGGCCCTGCCGCCTTCTCCCCTCTTCTTTGCAGTTGTCCTCCCCTGGCCTCTGCCCATCCTTGCCCACACCTGGTTACAGTTGTAATAAATCTGTTACCATATTTGATCCCATACATAAACCATAAACTACCACATACATGAATAGCTCAGAGACCACTCTCTTCCATTTTCTTTTTTTTTTGTTGTGTTTTTTGGGGGGTACCTCTTTTCCAAGACTCTTCCATTTTCATTTTCCAAGCCCTGGTACACAGTCCATCTCCTCGATGATCAAAAAATGCTTGGTGGATAAACGACGCTATTTTTTCAACTTTGTCTCTTAAATGACTTCACATCTACTCTTCACCTCCAAAAAGATTAAGCAATATCTTCAGTTTGCTCTGAAGTTTTCCACGGTGACCAGAAACCAGTACTGCACACTCCACATCCAATCAGTATTGTAAATGCTCTTCTTTCTGATTTCTTTAGCCCCCCATCTATCAATTTCAGATTAAACAAAGCCAAAATAAATAAACAAGTAGAAACAACAAATAAGCACTGAGTGTGTAAGATTCAGAAAACTTCCATTTACTGGTAACATCATGATCTGGGATCTTTATATTTCCTTAAAAATTTTCTGCCATGCTATTTAAGAGGATGTCGTTTAAGCTTTAGCAGTATTACCTGTTGTTGAATTGGTATTAACAGACCAAATTTACAAACTGACAATGGCCAAATCATAGAGAAAAACAAAACTTTGAGCCACAACCTTTGCAGCTACCAACCCAGGAAGCCAAACCACAACCTCTGCTGCAGTCAGCCCAAAACATCCTCCACCTGGTCAATAACTGGCAGCTTCCACAATTTTTGTTTTTGCTTCCAACTTAAGAACAACCAGAGAAAGCCCGACATGCACCCCTAACCAATCCCATGGGATGCCCCTCTTCTGGTTAGCTGCCTCCGGTGTCCCAATAGCCCCCAGCCAGGGCACACCTGAAGCCTTCCCTTTTCTCCACACCCTTGCCTACTTTTGAGTCTCTACCAAATGTAACTGACGGTGGCTGACCTCTTCATTTAGCAAGTTCCAAATAAAAAATAGTATCTGCTTCTTTTCTTTTGGGTGGTGGTGTTTATTTTCCCAGTATTAGCGATGGTAGCATTAGGGCGTCTTCCTTCTTGCATCTAAATGGAAAACATAATCCGCTTCTTATCAAATGTTTATTTTTCCAGTGATTATAAGAAGAGAGTTGAATTATGATTATTCCTTATCACTAGAAACAGAAAACATTTGTGAAGCTGACAAGACTGGCTACTGAAGTCTGCAACCTCTATCAGAGTTCACGACGCTGGGGCTCAGATCATTTATGGGGACTCTCACCATCCCGCCCTGCCTTGGATTCATGCAGCTGCAACATCTCTTATTTCTTAATGGATGTTGAGCATCCATTAAGATCCAAGAAATAGGAATACAGTCATAAATAAATTAAACGTCAGTCTTAAGAGCCTCAATTCATTCATTGATTCTTTCAATTAATATTTATAACCCAGCCAATATTTATGTGCCAAGCTCTCTGAGAATCATGAAAGATGGCTCATTTTTAATTATTGAGAATAATCTGATAGTTATCAAACAGCAAATTGCCTAAATTAAATATTTGTCACCCATGCATTTTTCTGCTGAAACTCTTTCCATGCTCCTTAGCAAATACTCGCCCAAACTGCAATGCTGTTAGTCCTGCTCCATCAAATCAAGACCTAACACACACCAACTCTCTGTTTCAACTGAATAGAAAAGTAATTCAGGCATTGGCTGGATAAATACACTGGAGTCTTGAAGTATCTTTGTCCTGATTGGGAATTATTAGCAATGAATCCTTTCATAGGAAATGAGATATCTAGCTCATTTTTTTAAACTAAAGTAATATGAGTAAATTTTAATTTCTATGTAAATTAGGGACCACTCAGGCAAGACTGGGTTGTCCCTAGTTAATTAATAATTTGGCTAGAGACAACCTGTCTTAATCACAAATACTCAAAGATTTTAAAAATGACTATTCTAAGCCCAAAGCAATTAAATTAATGTCAGAGTATTGTGGAGACACCTGGTTGCCTCCTATTAACCCCTTTCCCCCATTTTTCCATAAGAGAACCCTAGGAAAAGTGCCCAGCTTAGAGAACATTTCCTAGCCCCTCTGCAGCCTGGTGTAGCCACAGGTCTTGAGTTTCAGCTAAAAAGATTGCTTATTGTATAGGACTTCTGCGAGTCATTGTCACACCCCTCTTTATCCCTGCTGTCTGATACACTGGTGCAGCAGGTGGTCTGGGGATGCCACACATCGTGTGCGCAAAAGATTGAAGGAACCCGGGACAGAGCAGAGCCAAGATGGAGAAGCCTGAGTCCCTGGAGGTTTTACGAAGCTGCCGTATCAGGTCTGAACTGCCCACCTCCTAACTCCCTCTGAAAGAATAATCCCTTGTGTGGTGAAATCACTGATACAGAGTCTCTGCTACTATGTGTCAAACTCAATTCTTAAATGATACATAGATTGCTAGTGGTAATGTTGAATCTCCTTTTAGCTGTTGTCAAAAGTAGATCTTTCATGGGAAAAAATTAAAACAAAGAACATATTCAAAATCCCTCATGCCATTTGTTTGAGGGGAAGAGACATATTGAGAGAAGAAACCTGGTCTGCCTGGATTAATTACTTTGGAAAAGACAGATGTTCAATTTAATTTTGGGATGTCTGTGGCTACTAGCTATGCATTAGAATAGTGGCTGATGTGTATCAGAAATCAAATAGTGCATGAAAGAGAACATTTAAATGGAAAGTGAGACTTTTAGATGCAGCATCCAAACATTCTTAATGACAACGCAGTCCTGTCACCGAGTATCCGATTTGCCTTCTAAATGTGAGGATGTGCTGAAAACTGTTGCTCAAGAAGGTGTGACATTCACAGTATATATACTTCCTTCCCATAAAGTAGGCCCATTCTTTTACCCAAATTAAGGACAGAAATAAAGCCATTATTGCTATAAATCATCTACTACTTTCTATGACATTTCTGGAAAGTGTTGCCAAATGTGTAAACTTGATAAATTAAGGAGATAAGAATACAGGAGGAAGCAAAGGAGATAACGTTGTCACTAACTTTCATTCCATGTAGAGATGAATTTCCCATTCTTGCACTCACATTGACCCAGACACCTCGTGACCAATGACATGCTGTGACTGCAGGTACCATATAATGTGCATGAAATTGTTGATCTTGAAAAGACTTGAAAAAATAAATTCATATTTGCCTCTTCAGAAAGACCTAAACCAATTATTTTAGTGTGTGTTAAAACGGTTATTTTCACACCATTTCTGTAGACGCTCCAGATATCTGGAGTTACCTAAGGGGTCCCCAAGGTGGCAGGAAGGGAGGCAGGGGTTGATGA
Organism: Propithecus coquereli; assembly: GCF_000956105.1. Taxonomy (NCBI): domain Eukaryota; kingdom Metazoa; phylum Chordata; class Mammalia; order Primates; family Indriidae; genus Propithecus; species Propithecus coquereli. Next base: position 14,308,329 of record NW_012148396.1, read on the forward strand.
CGGCTGGTGGAGGTGGAAGGGCTTCTTAGCCTAGCCCCAACTTCAGTGAGAACGTCTCAGCTTTTGTCAGGACTCCATGTAAAATTTTATTTGATGAAAAGATTCAAGGTCTAAAATAAATGAATAAAAAGTAAGAACCACCATCTTGGGAACTGATAAAGGTATAAAAATGTCAATTGATCACATTCGGTGCAGTGTTGAAACCAACATTTTACACCTTATTTTTATCATGATAATAGAATCTATAAATACACTGAAGTCTCCATAAAAGTCAGATCTAAAAGAAAAATTTTAAATGTCTGGGTTCTATCTGGAAAACACCCGTACCTAAGGTTAAACTCATATTAATGCATTTATGTATTTAATATGCAATTAAATGTATTGTTTTGTTGTTCTTTCTCAATACAATTAAGTCATAATGCCCTTCTATGTTTTAAAATACTAAGAATAGTGTCAGGAATATTAGAAATGATTTATTTAGGTAGTTCAGAGGAAAGCAAAAACATTTCGGTGTTCTTGTGCATATTTTATGAAATGGCATGCAATTTTTAACACATTAAGTAATTGTGAAGTAACTTCCCCAAATCATATAATCAACAAAATGGATAGAAATCATCACTTGTAGAACTCGATCCAATGCTCCACCTAGTCAGGCAACAAGGATCCCACCTTCTATAATGGGTGTCCTCAGACTTTGGCCTGGGGCCTGGCTCCCACCTCAGGGCTTCTGAGCGTGTGGGGTGCACCGGCTCGGCCCTCTGTCTATGGGCCATGCCTGATGCTTTCACTGCCTGGCCAGCAAGAGGATGAGCTGTGTTTAGTTAAAATTATATTAATAGAATGATCTTATATATAACAAAATGTAGAAGGTTCAGAAGAAAGTCAAAATGATGATTTAATAGAGCAAGTGGGAGATCCCAGTGGATTTGGATGGGCTGCCATTCTGAGGTTTAAATTTTAGGGAAATTATTAAGTAATTGATGGCAGTAATCATTAGGCATTTTCATAAAGGTTTCAAAGCATCAGTACTAAATGACTGAATTTAACATTGACTGCATAACCAATCACTATTATTACATAATAATGATATGGCAATTTATCACAATACAATTAGCTAAAAGTCCATGCATATAAATTAGTACTACTTTATAATGTTAAAAGAGATCTTAGATAACTACTGTGAAAACTTAACGAAAATTCATATTTAAGAGCAATTTATGAATGAGTGCCGACTATCATTTATTTTTTAAGATAACTAAGAAAGCTATTTTCTTAGAAAAACTGTAGAAAACAATATATTTAAGCAGACAGGGAAGTTTTTCATCTGTTAGACCTAAATGCATTTCTATACAACTTCAGCAAATTTTTATCAATAAGATACACGGTTTCTGAAGAGTCTCATGAACTTTAATAGATGTTTATTATTTAAACAAATGTCCTACATTCAGTATTAGAAAAAACAGTATTTAAAATTAACCTATCAAATTCAAGCACATATTTGTGTTTAAAAATATACAAATATTTAGATGTAAGAGGATAGAAAATGCAAAGAGGGTCCTGGTTTTATAAAGTACTTTTATTACTAAAGAGCTTATGTTCTTTTTGAAAGAACCAACATTTAACAAATATTCTTCTGTGAAAGTTGTCAGAATCAAAATGTAGTCAGTAATATTTAGAACACCCTGACAAATAGACCTGGGGAAGGCCATGAAGGGAGGGTTCTCACGCTTGCACGCCTGATAACGACAAAGACTCTACAAAAACCACAACCTGCACAAAGACCATCACAACCTTACACAAAAAATACTTCTTCAAGGACATCTATCCAGCAGCTGCCTGTCCTATCAAGGCCTGGGCCTTGTTATTAATCTTTGTAGCCAAAAACAATTGTTTCAAAATGACTGCGTCATCCTTCTCATTTTTCCTTTAAAAACGTTGTCTTCCTTTCCCTCCCTGAATATGCACACAGTTTACTATGACACACGTATTCCCACTGGAACGCTTCACTCCAAATAAACATCTTTTCTGTTAGAGAGGCCTGTCTCTATTATTCTGGCTGACACTTCTACATTCAGAGTTTTGGTTTTTGTTTGTTTCGTTTTTGTTTGACTACCAGGATACCAGCAATCACGACATATGCAGAAGTGCTGACGCAACCCTAACCCCTCCAGGTTTCTGCGGTACAGTACAGTAGTGACGCTGGCTATTCTCTGGAAATTCAGGCAAATCAAACCCATATTAGCTGAGCAATAGCTAACTCAGGGGAACTTTACTTTTCCTTGTCATGGAAAACAAACTCTTAAGTGATTAAAAAATTCAAAAATGCCCAACTCATTTGCAAACAACAAAGAGAAAGGGAACACACGCAAAATGAAAAATAATCATTATTTAGTCAGTATGTGTCAAACACAGAGCGTGGGCCTTTAATCTATGCTTTCTGCTCTCACATTTTCCTCCTATTACAGAATAGACAAGGAAATGACCACATAATTTAATACGCTTTTTTCTCACCCAGATCTGTGTGACTTCACAATATCTTTCAACATCTTCCTAGCTCATCTCCCTAACATGAGATAGCTACTTGGTGATGACCTACCCCTCTCCAAGTCTCCAGCTCAGGCTGCCCGGCAAGCTGGCGGAGGCGCCACCCTTCCTGCAGGTAGGTGTTCTGAAGACTCATATTTAAATAACACCAACACTCCCAACTTTAATCAACTTAAAACATGATAAGCAGCTGTAAGTTTACGTACTGATTCCTTACAAACCATACATTCTTCATCCCTGAGGTCTCATTTATCACATATCTGATAGGGAACAAAAGCAAAAGAAAAAAGAAGTAGGAAATCTGCCACCACTGCTGTCTACTGGGCGTGGAGCTGCAGGGTGATCCTATCACATTAAGTTCACTATGAAAGACCAAATCCTTCCTCTTCCAAATGCCGAATAGATACAGAGTCTGAATGAACTCTTCTCACATTCTCCTTTCTTCCTTCCTCTCAGACATAATAACAATGATTTAGTGTTCCTGAGGACCAGGCACAGTCTAAGTGTAACAGATGTAAACATAATGAAATTTATAGACACATATGATTCACTTAGCCCTCACAGAGACCCTACAGATTAGGTGCTATTGTTATACTCACTTTATAGATGGGGAGGAATCTATCAGCCTGGCTGAAAAGTTAGCTGAATGGACCATGGCATCCTGAGTCCCAACAAACAGTGGTACAAGCCAGGTGGGAAGAGGTGCCCCTTGCTGCCATATAGCACATTAAAGCTGTATGTTGTAGGCAGAGCTGGTGTGAAGTGACTTATTAAGCTGATTTAACGTGTTTATACGTTTTTTGTTTTATTTTTAAAACCACATTCAGTTTAATATATTACTTTGTATTTATTCTGTGACACAATTCACTTCTTGTAGCCACTGACATTTTTCTTACCTTACCCCTCTTTCTGTTTATCGTTTGAGCCAATGGAGCTGCTTTCACTGCATATCGGGGACAGCACATGGTCCACCTACCTGGCTGTGGCAGGGGCTGCTGGCCACTGGCTGTGAGGTCCAGCTTGGCCATTCTCAGGATGGCATCATGACCCTGTAAGCCCAGGCGTGGTTGCATTTTAAAGGTCTTAGAAAAACATGAAGGATGATTTCCCAGCTATTCTAGTTTGCATGACTTCAGGAACAATTGGGTTACTTTCTAAATCCATACTTACATAGCTGACCTCTTTAAATCCTTTTACATTCTGGGCCTTCACTCATACTGGTGTCCTAAAACTTTGCTCGTGCGTCAGTACTGGATTTAAATAACTCATTCCTTAACTTGTCTTCCAGAGAAGTGATAAATATGTTGGAGGGAGGTTCTCACCCTCACAGCCATTCTAGGCTTCAGGTTTCTTGGAATTTTTCATTTGCATATAGTTTATGGAATGAAATTGAGATGGCTGAATGATTCAGAGTGTGCATTAAAGGAACTCAGTTCCGCTCTTGCAGTCCCCTTTTCACTTCTGCGGCTAAACATGAAAACGTCCACTAGACCCTGGAGGACCGACTGATGTCATTCATGAAGCTCTGACTACATCTGAGTCCCCATGGGAATTGGCAAGTTTTCTCTTAAGATGCTTCGATGCACACTGGACATGTTTTACATAAAAGTTTTCTGAGTCTCTACCATGGGTCTGATGCAGCTCAGGACATGCCACCCCAAAATATGACTCTGAGAGACCAGAATATGCTACCCTAAAATATGTCTCTTTCACATAAGGGTTATTTTCAGCAACTGCCGACACAGCAGAAGCTCTGAAAAGTAAGAGACATTTACATTTGTAAAGGAAATCTCCATTTTAAGGGTGTCTGCCTCTCTGCGCCAGGAAGAGAAACATGACTCTAAATCATAAGAGACTGTTAGCAATGGGGAAATCTGTATGACAAGGCTTACTCTTGTTTTTCCAGCCATCTCTCCTGGGCTTTTCCCTATACCCTTCTTCCTTTGTTTCAGGAAATGATGGTATTTAAGTTTTGAGATCTAATATAGATTTTCTCATTTCTCTGGTTTATTGCCCATGTATTCAGCAGTCATACATGTCAATAAACTTCTGTTTGTTTTTCTCTTGTTAATCTGTGTTTTGTTACAGGGAGCACCAGCTGAGAACTCATGAAGAGCGGAGGTAAAAATTATGTTTGCTCCCTTATGGATCTTTGTAATGGTGCTACAATGCCACTCTTCAGGTAATCAAGCACCCGTGATCTAGAGCCAGGAAGGGTTGTGTACATTTGAATGTTGTCACTCTGCACTTGGTTCTGTAATTAGGAAGTTGTCAGCTTTGTCACTGCTGCTATATACTTCACATTTATTTCATCGACTCAGTATCATCTGAGTGTATCATTAACTTTCATGAATTACGTCAGTTTATACCTCTTTTCAGTAGCCTGTAAAGAACATTCAGTTCAGCAATTATCCAATCTGATAAGTACTTGTTGAGTACCTTCTACATGGGTAGAAGCTAGCTGTGCTACAATCTGTTAGATAAACAACATAAATATTTGATCCAATGTCAACTCTCACTGGGCTTGTAATTTTAATGGGAAGACATGAAAGAAAAATTAGTAAGAGCAGATGCCCTTTGCAGAGAGCAGCTTCTTCCCCTCTCCCATCAGAGGAGAGCAAAGGTGCACCCCTATTGGGCAAGATGGGACAGGGATTAATTACTGGCCTTTGAAGGTCCCAGCAGACCCCACACACCACGCCTTAGAGAATCAGTGCCCGCGGCCATTAACTTTTTAGGAAGCTCTTGAATCATTTGATTTAGAACCACTTACCTACCTTACTGCATAAATTTTATAATTATATAATGAAATCAGGGGAAGGGGGAGTTCTGTACATTTCCTTATAGATATTTCAATTTGAACATATCAAATAAACTGATTGTTAACAACAGAAATATGAGGGAGTCAATAATTTTATGAGTTTATTAGTTACTCTGCTTTCAGTGTGGTCTCTTGCAAACCACTGACCAATTTGTAGGGAGGGTCCGTGATTACCATCTTAAATGCAGAGTATACAGAAGCCACAGAACAGTGGTAGATCCCAGCCAGCAGATGCTGGCTGCACCTTAGCATGGAGGGGAAATGGGGTGTGAACAAATTGAATTTCTTGAATTGGTGTTTTAGTAAAAATAAGTAAGTAAATAAAAATTGTACCTTTGAAATTCCAACAACCTAAATGTAAATATAAAATCCTTGCAGTTCAGGGATAAGAATGAGTTGCAGCCACAGAAAGGAGAAAGTGCCAGGCTGAGTCCCATCTCTGTCAGACAGTCACTCCTGTCTCACAATGGCCTTTCACACCCCTTATCAACCACTTGCCTATGGTTTGCCCCAATTCCTGACCTGGGGCTCCCCTGAGAAAAGAAAGCACAGCTCCAAGGCATCAAGGAAGAGCTCAGGAAGAGAAAAGTACAGATTAACTACTTCTCAACTAATCCTAATTGTTTGCTGCTAAACATTCTGTTTATCTTTCCACATCAAGATAAGAGGTGGCTAACTGTGTGATTAGCAAACTTGAGAATGTTCCTGCTGCTATCTAAAACCCTGTCTCCAAAAGAGTGGGAGAAGACCTAACCAAAATGTCAGCTCTGCCTGCAGGCCTCGATGAGTGCCTTGAAATATAAGGGGACTTCAAAAAGTTTGTAGAAAAACAGAACTAAAAGATAAAAATAAAAATATGTAAGCTTTATTTCTCAACGTAAGCTCCATCAAGGTCAAGACACTTTTGTAAGTGATAATTCCAGCCATTTCATCCATGCCTAAAGAATAGAGGGTCCTGGGAATTTAACCATGTGAATGCAGTCTTTTTTACATTATTAATTAAAGAAAAATGAATGCCCTTTATAGATTTTTTAACATTAGGACATAAAAAGAAGTCAGAAGGAGCCAAATCAGGACCATGAAGTGGATGCCTAATGATTTCCCATCAAAACTCTTGCAAAATTGCCTTTTATGAGAGGAATGAGCAGGATCATTGTCGTGGTGGAGAAAACTCTATGGTGAAGCTTTCCCAGCCATTTTTCTGCTAAAGCTTTGACTGACTTCCTCAAAACACTCTCATAATAAGTGAATGTTTTCATTCTTTGGCCCTCCAGAAAGTCAACAAACAAAATGTCTTGAGTATCCCAAAATTTTGTTGCCATGACCGTTGCTCTTGACTGGTCCTTTTGCTTTGACTAGATCACACCCACCTCTTGATAGCCACTACTGTGATTGTGCTTTGTCTTCAGGATTGTACTGGTAAAGCCATGTTCCATCTCCTGTTACAGTTCTTCGAAGAAATATTTCAGGATCCTCAATCTGCTTGTTTAAAATTTCCATCGAAAGCTCTGTTCTTGTCTGTAGCTGATCTGTGGGCAACAGTTTTTGGCACCCATCAAGTGGAAAGTTTGCAGAACTTTAACTTTTTTCAGTCAAAATTGTGTAAGTTGCACCGATTGAGATGTCTGTGGTGTTGGCTATTATTTCTGCTGTTAACTGTCAGTCCTCTTCAATTAGGGTACCAACAACACGAAATTTTTCCTAGCAAATTTATGTGAATGGTCTCCCTCTGTGGGCTCCAACTTCAACATGGTCTCATCCCTTAAAATAAGTTATGCATTTGTAAACTGCTGATTTCTTTGAGGCATCATCCCCATAAACTTTGCTTAAAACATCAATGATTTCACCATTCTTCCACCCAGTCGTCACCATAAATTTGATGTTTGTTCTTGCTTCAATTTTAACAGAATTCATGTTTCTCTGATAGGGGCTGTTTTCAAACTGATGTCTTATTCTTATTAATGCCTCAAACTAGACCTTTTTCAGATATAACAAGTTAGTATTAGTTTATTTGGGTGCAAGGGATTTTGAAATCCATGCATAGTTTCTTCATAATAGGCATTTTCCATGAACTTTCTGAAGTTCCCTCATACATATAAAATGGGACTACCCATCAAATCATTTGATGGATTGCGCCCAATTTCAAAAGTCAAACACATAGTAACTGGGAAGGAGGAGGAAATGGAAGAAACGTGGAGGGTGGGGAGCAGGACGGCTGGGGAAGGATTAATCCTCAGTTTCGTAATCTCCAACGTTACATGAAGGTTTAGTTAGAACATTTGCTTGCGAGCCCTGGATAGTGAACATTTTCTTTAAAATATCACAAATACCATCAAATAAAAATACCTAAATACCTGAGGCACACCACTCTTCCTAAAAACTAAGAAGCAAAATAAAATTTAAAATCAAAATAAAGCTAGAAATAAATAAATCACTGATACGCATCCATCTTCCTCTTTTGCGCCCAGTTCCTGCTCTGCAGGATGCAGGAATCACTAGTCCCACATCTGAATTTCACCTAGAGTTTTGAAAATCTGTGAGTCGAGTGCATCCCACAATGGAGGTAATTCTCAAAATTGGGTAAACAGGATGCTACGTTGCCCTTTCTCACTGTATTTCCGATCTCCTAGGATTCTGTTTTCCTGTTTGCTTGTGATTCACTCTAAGGGAACATCAACCCTCTTTCATGCCTGTCCTGCACCCTCCTCATTTCCAATCCTCTAGTACAGTTCTTCAGAAAGTTTATGGACTCTCTGGTGGAAATAACACAAACACAGCCCCATCAGGTTAGTACAGGTGATGGGATTCAGGACATGCTACCCCCAAATATGGCACCTTGGCATTTGAGAAAACAGCAGAAGCAGGAAGGTCACCTTCCCCTTTTCCTGTGAAGCAAGTCATAAAAGATAGGAATGCATTTCCTGACCTTCCCCTGGAATAGGTAATAACAGCCTCATTTGAGAAGTGCCCTCCCTATACCTGGAGGGAAGGAACATCCTCATCTCTGAAGACACAGGGATACAGAGAGGAATCTGAACAGACATGCCCTGCTAAGTTCCCTCAGCTTATCATCAGTAGGTCATACCCCCTTTAACTAGTCATACTTCTCCATGAGCATCCACTTCTTCATTAAACCTAGTATAAAAAATACACAGGTTTACCCCATTTCTTTGGGTCTTTGTTTCCGTATGAATGCTCCTGTGTCATGTAAAACTTATTAAGTAAATTTCTCTGCTTTTCTCTTGTTAACCTGTCTTTTGCTATAGAGGGCCTCAGCCATGAGCCGAGCAATGGATAAAGAAGTATTAGTTTTCTCCCCTATACAGGGTGTGAACTAAAATAAAATCTTAAGCCTCCCTGTCCCCCAACCAGCTGACTGAATGGACCCCCTCTTGGCCAAGGGGATACTGTAAACTGAGTTACTGGCCATGAGAAGGAAGGTCAGACATGCCTCATCATGTCCCCCTCCCTTCTTGGAGATGTCCTTTGTAACTCAACAACAGGCCCAGGGCTGTGCGAGACAAATGTGCAGGTCCTCAATTCACATAACAAATCACTGAGTCTGGGTCTATGTCTAGTGGCTTATCTCTGATTAACAGACTTCCTTATCTTAAAACATTCCAAGCCTTTGGACAAAGCTTCATTTCTTTAACCAGTTACAAATCAAAGAGTCTTTAAACCCACCTATAACCTGTAAGCTCTTGCTTTGGGATGTCCCACCTTTTGGGGCCAAACCAATGTATGCCTTCCATGTATTGATTTATGACTTTACATGTAATTCGTGTCTGCCTGAGTTGTATAAAACCAAACCGTAACCCAACCACAGCAGGACCACTTGGTCAGGGCTTCTTCAAGTAAAGCTTTAAGGACAGCCATGGCCCTCAAATTTGGCTCAGAATAAACCTATTTAAATTATTTTACAGAGTTTGGCCTATTTTTCATTGACACAGGTGACAAAGAATCTCCCCTTGACCAAACTCTACCCAGCTGTTCTGTGCCCTCTTCTCCATTGGGTCTTGACCTTTGCCTTCTTTGTTTGTCCTGTCTGCTGGGCCCTCCTAGCCCAGTTTCAGCAAGAATCCTGCTAAGTCAGTTTATTATAAAGAGTCCTCTAACCTTGATATCTGATCAGTTCCCTCCCCCACCTGCAATGTATACTCCCTGGCCTGTCTTCGGCAAGAATCCTGTTAGGTTAGGTAAGCAAGAACCCTCCTACCTTGATGTCTCCGTTTAGTGACTCTCCATCTACTGAGCCCCTAACTCTGCTCATTGGCTCTAAAGCCCCAACTGCCTTTTCTGTATTTGGAGTTGAGCCCCATCTCTTTTCCCCAATGAATAGTCCTGGATAGTCTTCCTTACCTGTTGAACAGGTGTCAGAATAACTTTTTTTTTTAACAGTTTGTACTTGTGACGGGCTCATTCCCATGCTTGTATTTGGCTGTGGGCTGGGGTCCCAGGAGTGGCTGAACATTTTTCTGTTTGTGGTCTTAATTCTTAAGAAGTTCAGACCAGATTCTTCACATGTAGGATGCAGTGTCCTACAAGGGCGGCTCCCACGCACAGCAGGTGTCAAGGCCCTGCCTGTATCAGATCAGGTTTACTTATGACCCAGTGGCCAAAGTGACCAGATGCGAGCCCAGAATCAACGCTGGAGGGGCTCAATGAGCCATAGATATTGGAAGCAGGACTCCCAGGGCCACTAATGTAATAGTCAACCACAGCAAGTTCACCCAGAGCACTCTGTATGACAGTGGGACATTTTCAACCGTTTTCCATCAGAAACTAACATAAGAGTTGTGGCAATACTTGTGGTAATAAAATCAGAGGCACCTCCATTGATAAAGAGAAGTTCTGGGTTTACAACAAATAGGTGTAGACCAGATAGGTGATTTGGGGTCAAGGAGCTTTATGTCTCTGAGCTCTCCATTTGCCACCGTACGATTTAGAATCTATAATGTCTGCCTTACAGAGGAGTGAAGCTTTAAGGACGATGTATAAAGCCCCTTGACAGTATGAATTGTGGCTGACAGCAAAGCAAAGTTTAGGAAAACACCATTGCAAATACCTTCAAGATTTGCATTTACACAGTTTTCGCTGGAAAAAAAAAATGTCTAAGCAGCAGGACTTCCAGGTTAAACAAGGCTTTGTCATGAATTTTTCACCTGACTACTCCAGCAAAGGGACATTTCACCTTGCTGAAGAGTAGAGGACTGGAAGCCATGGGCCACACATTGTCTGTGGAGTGAGCCCATTTGAATTCTAGGCAGCTGTGGATTTCCCACAAGACGGGTGAGGCATAAGCTTCAGGGCCCTCACCCCTGCCCACCACTTCCTAGAGCCTGAAGGACTCTTGCAGTGTGTCTGCATGGGCGTGTATGTTATAAAATTTGCCTTAGTTTTCTTGAGGGGGGCAAATTTTATAAACTGCATGCCCGAGATAACCTGCATCCCACCCTGAATCTAGGATACATCTTTACGGTCCACAGGAGATGGAAAGTGATTCACAACACATGTGAACCTGGTGTGAGAAAATGTCACAAATGATGCAAAGAAGGGTCATCTGGGCGGCTTTGATTGCCACCACACTTCCCACCGAGTCCCAGTGGAGCTCTTATACTTTGCAGACATACAATGGCATCAGAGAACATGCCATGCAGGAATTGTTTGTAGAGATGTTTTTCAAAGGAAATAAAGGATCAAAATATCAAAACCAGTGTCTTTGTGCTAAGTAAGAACTAAGCTGCCTGTTTTCCCCTTGACTTCATACCTTAATCTGAAATGACATAGAACCGACAAATACCCTCCTCAGCGGTGTCCCTTTGCCACATGCAATTCATGTACTACGTCCATATAAGAAAGAGATTTTTTTTTTTAATTCAAACCCAGTTCCAGGAAGACAAAATTCCCTCCCACACCTCAGCTTCCCACACACCAGTTTTAAGAAATAAGTCTAAATTGAACTATGATTCATAAAGATAAGTACATAACCTCACAAATACAGTGAGTCATGTGGGCTGAGTGCCAGAATGCCTGAGAGATAACCGAGTAATCCCCCCGTCATCTGGGAGAGCCGAGGATTTGCCAGGCTGTGGCAGTTGACCGATGAACTCTAAATCCGTGTCTCTCAAAGGTGCACAAACCATCTACCGTGCAGGCGGAGGTGCAATGACTACACCTGTTTCTGGAGCATCGATCTTGCCAAGATTTGGGGGACATTATGCTTTATTTCTTACAACAAATGTGAAAACAGTTTAAATTAGGATTTAAATTTTAAGTAAGTTTCTAAGAAAAAACCAAAAAAATCTTTCAAGGATATCTGGAGGTTCCAGTGGATGCCTCTTTGAATTATAATGGCCAGATTCCTCGGGGATGTGAAGGCCTGTTTCTCTCTCACTATATGAGTAGAGAAGGGACCAAAACAGGACCCCTCCCCTGAGCAAGCAGGCCAGGGATGTGGCTGTTTGGAGGGGAGGCTGGATCACAGCAGGACGTTCTAACCATCTCCCCCTGACCAGACACGCCCTGCTTTCTCTCACGCTGGGTGCCTTGGCTGCTTCTTGCTGGGATCATGGCTGAGGGTTGAGTTTGCAGCGCTCTCAAGGAGGACCTGAACATTCCTACTGCTGGAGCCCAGGTAACCTCTTTCGGGGTCTTGGCAGCAGTCCTCCGTAATGGGAATGCCTCCCATTGCTTCTTAATTATTATAGCATTCGCAAGATAAGGCCACTGGACATGGGTTAGAATTTTTATTCATCAATAAGATAAGCTGGAAATCCTCAATATAAAGATTTCACAGTTGACCAAATGAGAAATCCTCTAAAAGAGACACCTACCTAGTAACTATTAGATAATAATCCCAAAGCACATTAGCCCAGCACCACTACCCAGTGGCTAAGTGGTGAGAACAGAGAGGGCTCCAGGACCAAGGGTGCATCCCCTTTAATGTGAGTGAGGAGGAGGAGGACAGACAAACCCACAGAGCCTGCCTATTACACAGCAGGCAGGGAGCTAAGCTTAAAACCTGCTAACAGCAACCCTAGCAAGAAAGTATTGTTATTTCCATTTTACAGATGAGAAGACTGAGGCCCAGAGACTCTGAATACATGTCCGAAGATCACTTGGCAAGTAAATGGTAGAGCTGAGATTAGGCCCCTGAGACATGTAACTGCAAAGTCCACGGTGCTACGGTCTTGGCCGGGAGCTTCCTCTGGGAGAATGTGGCCTGGTTCCTGTGAGCTATAGGAAGCTAGGTTTTGTTTTTTAAATAATAATAATCTTTCTCAATCTATTATTCCATGAACCGAATGTTATAGGACTAGACAGAATAGTAGTAGTTGGTTTTACATGATCTTTGGTTTACTTTTTGACATAATTGTAGAATTGTATTTGTTATTTTTTAATCTCCTTAGAGTAATAGGGGAACAAAGGAAAGAAAGACTCCGGAACATTCCTTTCTACAGCCCTTTGGCCCGAAGGTCATTGTCTGAATTACCAATGCTTGGTTTACAATATGTAAAGACAGAAAAATGTCATATTGTAAATTGAAATAACTTTACTCATGTATTAATAATTAGGTAAACAATACAACTGATATAGAATGCTTATTTCACATTATGTCTAATAGCTTCACAATTTACATAAAACATAAAAACCCCAAATGAGGACAAAATTTAATTCCCATTTTTCTATCAGCAACCTGGTCTGGGATACCTAGTGGTTTGTGCAGGTGTCTGGTGTACTTCTTGGAAAAATGTTAACGAAATGGGTCCACTTATTCACTTATACTGCTGCAGACTGAATGCTCATGTAACCCCCAGAATCCATACAATGAAAGTCTATTCCTCAAGGTTATGGTATTAGGAAGGAGGGCCTTTGGGAAATGATTAGATCATGAAGGTAAATGCCTTCATAAAAGAGGAGGAAATCTCTCCGCCACGTGAGTCTATAATGAGAATGAGGATTTCTATAAACCCAGAAAAGAACCCTCACCAAGAACCTGACCACGCTGGTATCCTGACAGCAGCTTTCCAGCCTCCAGAACTATGAGAAATACATGCTTGTTGTTTACTCCACAAGCATGGTATCTTGTTATACCCCTTTCTTATTCTAGCTGGCAAGGTTCAGCTAAATAAAACCACCAGGAATTTAAAGAAAAGGGAAGCCTAACAAACAGGTGTGTGGGCATAAAGCAAAAGATCAATGCAGCCTCCATCCCCCAGGAACCCCCTTCCTTCTCCCCAGCCCAGGGAAGGCGCTCACATGTCCAGGCACTGCCCCAAGGGGTGGGCACAGCTTCCAACACAAGTGATCACCGCTTTTCCCAAACCCAGATCCTTCATCTCTTCCACTCCAGGGACAAGAGAAGCCGCTTTGGGATCCAGGTGCCATTCAGTTGGACTGATGACTGATGCCCACAGCAGCCTGCCTGCCTGCCTGCAGCCCTCCACAGCTCAGCCCAGGAAAGCACGGCCCCCCGCCTGGCAAAGGTGGGTGGCGGGGGGAAGAAAGGAAGAAAGGCTCTCAGGACTCCTTTCCTCTGGAGATGTGAGTAGAGAAAAAGAGAGCGAATTTAACCACCATTGGCCCAACTATTTTATCTTATTTGGGAAGGAGTGTTTAATAAATGGTAACATTTTCCACTAAAAATGTTTATTAGCAGAAAATTATTTGTATTCATAATTTTTTTGGGTTCAAACTTTGTTCTTTGACCAAGGGGGATTACTTGCTTCCCTTTTTGCCCCGTTGCTTTTTTTTTCTTTTCCCCAGTTCAGGTTTGATTGTTCCCGGCCGGATTTTTGGGGACCTTTTTTTCCGTTTTCGGCCTTTGGACCTTGGGTTGGCGGACCGGTTGCTTCATTTTCCCCTCCAGGGCGGGGGTTCCCCCTTGTGTTTTTTTGGTTTTTTTCTTGGTTCCCCCCACTTGCCAGGTTGCCTTTTTTTTCCCCCGCCCGGGCCCCCAAGTTGCGGGGTTTCATTCCGTTGGTTGGTCTTTTGTTGCTTTTTTTGTTGAGGCCCTTGTTTTCCATTGGGGCCGGGGGGTTCCGGTTGGCTTCCCGGTTACCTTGGGGGTTGTTCGGCCCCCGTTCCCTTCATTGGCTTTTCGGCCGGGGTTTTGCCAAAATTGGTTTCCTTTTAGGCCTTTCTTGATTTCATTTTAGTTCGGTTTCCTTTCTTTAATTTTGCTGAGTTATTTTAATCTGTCCTCAATTCATATTCCAGGTGGTTAAACACCATTTTCAAGCTCAAAGTTAGACTGAATTATGACATAAAGGTTCTTGCAATGAAATTAGATTTTACTCCATTTAACACAGTACAATTTCATCATAAAGAATCTAATGTTTCCATTTTCCCTGAGAAAATTATTCTAAAATTGTTCCACTTCTTATAGATCATTTTCATATATTAAAAACTAACTTCTATCTTAATTGTAAGAGGTCTAATATGATTTATTGTGAAGTCAGATTTATTATTTACTTGGATAAAAACTGGATTTTGGTATGAGGAAATCTTATGAACATCAGGCAAACAAGAGTGGCATTACAGTTTCCCATCTACTATTCAGATCAGTTGATGAAGTAGAAAAAAATCTTTATTAAGTTAAAACAAATTGTAATATGTTTTGCAAACTTTAGATAACTGGACCACTCTTTCCTTCATATAACTGTGGAAGAGTCAATACCATATAGATATTCTCTTTCTACCAAGCAAAATGTAGAAGTGTCAGCATATCAAGCAAATTAAGCAAGAAGGAAGAAAATGACAATAAGCTTAAGTCCTCTATTTTCACTTCCACAGCCAGGATATTAGAGAGTTTTCTAGGACAGCAACCTTGGCTAGCCCCTGCCTTTCATCTCCAAAAGGCATTTTCTGGAAGAAAAAGTCGCCAAGTTTGTGTTTTCAAGCCCACATTCAGGAGTTATAGCAGATAATCCAATGACATTTAGAAATTGACAGCTGACTTCCTTAAAGTCTAAACTCTCTTCTCCTTGGTGCTAGACCAAGTCCATTGTCCTTCCTTCCCCTCTCACAACACTTTGATCAGATGAGCCTCAAGGAATGTTCTATGATCAAAGAAAAATCTGCTGCTCAAGCAGTCTCCAAAGGTATCCAGAAAGAGCAGTGCCTCTTGGGCGCCAGGTGACTCTGGTTGAGTCTTTTTTGTTGTTAAGAGTCCAGTTATCATCAGTTTAACTATAATTATATTATTCTGTTGACCACATAGTATCGAACACATACGATTGTTTTTTCACATAGGATTTTTTTAAAAAAACATAAATGTTAGGGAAAATATTTTCAAATATAAAGGTAACTTTAAAAGTTCTTTGTTCATTCATTCAAATATAAGTAGCACCAGTGTGTCTATGACATAGAAACGTAGGTTTCAGACTCAGATATTTGATATTTCATGTAGAATACTTAAGTGTATTAAAGGTTTTTCTTTTTTCTTGAATTCTTTTTAATATTAAGAAGAAAGCACATACATTTTAATGTTTCAAATTTGGCCCATCGACTTAAAATATAGTTTAAAAACTACATTCAGTAGTCAAAGGACCAAAACAGTGACCAAGATTTTCGCTGCTCTGTGGCCTATAGCAACGCACTTTGCAGCCAGTTGTTAATGACGTGCTACAACAATAGCACGGTAGACTCGGGCCTATAATTGGTAAAATTTATTTTTAAGACACCTAAATTTTTTTTCAGTGCTAAGTCACTTGGTGGCTTTATACCAAAAGTAAAAACAAATAAATAAGAAGACCACAATAGAAGTGTTCTGCAGTATCAGAAGGTAGCTATTCTAAAGAGGGTGGGATAATTATTTTCTTCACTATTAAAGGGTGGAAGGAAGCAGAAGAAGCCTATTCTCCAAAAAATATCAGCATGTGGTTTAGAAGGAAGTACACGCAAACCATGCAGACATATACAAATTATAAAAGCCCGTGCTACATTTTGCATGTACGACATGTATTTCTAGAGGAGAAAATCTGTAATTAAAAAAATAACAGTGAGAGGAGTAACATCTAAGACAGAAAGTAAGGAGAATGAGCCTGAGCAAGTAGATGGTGTGTCTCCCCCTCCTCTAGGGCCTGCATGGACATTCTGCCAGGTAGAAGATAGTCAAAATGTATGGAAATAAACTGAATAAGAAAAAAAAACACCATCATACAGTCTTTTGTTGATGTTGTTGTGGTTATTATTGTCGTGCTTCTTCTCAGATCCGTTCTATAGATTTGGTTGATTTATGTCAAGTTCAGAATTGTACATCACAATGGATATTTAATTGGTGCTAAAATGTTTTATTCATCCGTGAAAACACACTAAACATATCCTTTAGTTAACCCTTTTGAGCATTTAAAAATTTTAAATATGCACTGAGAGAATTAAAAGTATTTGTTCCTAATTATGAGCAAAAATAAAACCAGAGTTTCATATCATTTATCAAGATTATGAGGGAAAATATGCTGGGTTGGCTGGAATTATTCAAATAATTGCCTTAGCATCTTTGTTATTTTTAAAAGTAGCTACTGGGCAAAATCTTCTCTAACAAATATTTGATAAAATTTCCTTATTTCGTCGTTGAAATCTAGTCATTGAATTTTGCAGAAAAAAAGATTACCATGGTTGTTTTTAATCTCTTGATTAATTATGTGCTTGCTGTATTTTCCAATTTCTGTTAATGAACTTGATACCTTAAGGTTAAACCAACAACACCTTACACAAGTCAACATCCAAGGACACTTGGAACCTTGGCCTTACAGGCTGCTGCCTGGTTTTGCTCCTTATGTGGTTCATGGTTTATTTTCTTTTTCTATTTCTTTTTATTTTTGGAATTGATGCTTTATGAAAGGAGGATACAATGTTCTTCAGGGATAAACAGTACTGCTGTAGGAGGTGGAGGCCCAGGTTTCAGTTTCTTTTCTGATAGTGAGGAACTGCATGTCCCAGGCCACGTCCCTTTTCCAAGGGGGTAAAACAAGAGTATGAGATGCTGGCTATGACCAGGTGAACAAGGTGCCCTGCCACCGATGGGTGGGCATTCTCCTGTCCCCACCTCTCAGAGGCTGGAGAGGGGACTGCTGGTTGTCACCCTTGTTGTTCCATGAACTGGAGACTTTCCTGGTGAAAGCTGCAGCGAAGTGCCCTGCACAGTGCCCCTTTTCAGGAGGAAAGCACCAGCTCCCTCCAAAGCCTTGAACATCCAGGTGGCGGCCCTTGACGCACCACTGCAGGGTGGTCCGGTTGGGACAAGAGCTGTGCACTTACCCTCCTGTCCACATGCATAACCTCAGCCGGCTCACCCAGGGGACCCAGGCCCGTGTCTCTGTCAACATGGGCCGCAGGGTCTGCGGGGCTGGGCGCAGAATCTCTGCACTCTCACCTCTGCCCTGAGCGGGTAGGTCTTGCTGCAGGCTTGATCAAGCTCCCCATGAAGGCAAGGCTCACATCGTCCTCCCTGAGTGTGCTCAGGCCCCGAGAGTGCATCATCCCTGGTCCACAGCACTCCCAGACCCCATACTTCAAATTCCTAGATGCCACATCGGACAGCTCAGATTTGCGCCCTGATGTGGGCCTACGACCTCTGCACATCCACATCTTGGAATGCCGGGGCCTCTTCCCCTGGGCGCTCTGTTCTCACCCCACTGTCCCTCAGGGCCCCACTATACCTTTAGCTGCTCTCTGCCCTGGCCTTCAGCCCTTGCCTATTCTCTTGGACTCATGCCCACCTGCACACGCCTAGCACCAAATTCATCCACATTGTCTGTCGTTCATATGCCTATGCCTGCCTGCTAGACACTTCTAGAGAAAATAATTCACAAAAGTGGTCATAGTTTCCAAATGGAGCACAGAATCTCCCGACAGCCTTAATCATAGGCTCCAAGTCTCTCCTCTGGGCCCCTCCTCATCCTCTCCTGGAAGCTCCAGCCACATCGTGTCTGTCCTCAGGAACTTCCTCTCCATCTACAGACCCACACGCATTGCCTGCCAGCACATTTCTCTCAGCACCTGATTCCGACAGAGGATATCTCCAAGACCAGAGCAGGTGCAGCACGCCTGCGAGAGGGCAACTGCCAATTCCAGATGCCTTTTATCAGGCAGATTGCACAATCCATCACACCATCCCTGGGTGTGCCCTCAGTAAAGTGGGTATTAGGTGACTGAATGAGGGTTCTCATACTTGCATCTTCACCCCTTTGCGTGGGACACAGGCTGGAAAGGTTGAGGGAATTGACAACCTGAAAGCCCAGGATTTTTGGTTTATTCTCCTTCAGACAGGAATGCAAAGCAGAAACCTTATAAGGAATCTTCATCTACGAATAAACTTATTCCGACTTTATAAGTATAATCTTTAGATTAAATAATTTGGCAGTGGGTGAAGTGGACCACCGCAGCCTAGAGAAACTCAGGTGGAGTCCTCCCTGCAGAACCTGCCCATCCTCTTGATCCTGCTGACTTTGGGGCGGTGCACGGGAAGCTAATGCTCTCCTTGCTTTAGTTTATGGGCACTGTCATGGGAAGGACGAGAGAAGGGAGCCTTCTGATATGTCTGTTGTTTTTAACTAAAATTGCAAAAGGCTGTACACTAGGTTGAGATTATTTTACGACAATAGAATTAAGACAATGCAGTGAGGAAGACTCAATCATTTCATTATTAATGAGCAGATAAATGTGATGACCACAACCTAGGGGAAAGAAGAAAAAGCCTTAGTCTTTGTTAAAGCAGCAGAATGGGGTAGGGGATTGAAAGGAGGCTGAAGACTGTCCTTGTCATCCCCAGGCAGGGAGTCCCACCATGGCCAGCTGGTCACTCCCAGCTACTGAATGGTGATGTTCAGCTCCTCCGTGGGAAGGAAACTTATGGTCACATTAAATGATGCTTCTTACAGAAATGGCTGTGAAATGCTTTGCCTGGTGAATGGCAGAAGAGCTCCATTAAGCTCACAAACAGCACTGCCACAATGATATATGGAACACACTAAAATCATCCTACATGCACAGCACGAGAGAATGTTACACTTGCAGGGATTTACAAATAATCTGTTATTTCTTAACCTTTTCTTTTTATCTTAACTATCTGAGAGATCAGATATTCTCATCATATACCATTTTTTTTTTTTGGTGGTGATTCTTTGCTAGGACGGTGAAGGGCACTGGGATAGGAAACTGCTGAAATCTAGTCCACTCACATTGGGGTGAGGAAACTGAGCCATAGTGGGGAAGCAATGTCCTTGCATGGTGTCACCCTGGGCATTAACACAAACAACTCGATGCTACCCCAGCAGCCAGCCAGTGTGGGTCAGAGAAAGAGCAGCCCCAGGTAGGTACCTGCTTCCTAGGTAACTGTTAGGGTCAAGTAACACTAGGCATTGGTTATCAAAGAATCAGTTCCTATGCTGCCGTTAAGGCTGGTTAACACGTCTCAGTATTTCGGGGTTTCTAAGAAAATGACTCTGCACTTAGAGAGACTGAAATCCAGATTTGAATTTAACAGCTTGGTTGAAACATAATGTTTTCTTTATTTTTACTTCTTAGGTGCTGGCAAGCACAGAGTGCACCGTAGGGATGTAGACACAAGGCACTACCCAACCCCTGGCCTCAGCAAGGTCCATGTTAACCAGTAACCTCGCGGTGAGCTGGAATCAGCAGTGGGAGGATAGAGGCCACTCTGAGCCCAGTTCACAGCCTCCGCGTACCCCACCCTGCGTGCCTGGCTTCCCACCTGCACCCTTCCCCCCTCCAGCTATGATGGGGAGGAAGGGAATGAAGGTGAAGCAGATTTAAGTATTAAGAAGTATCCAATCTTAAACTGAGGCAGGTTCTGGGAATTTACCTAAAGGAAATAATCCCAAATACAGAAAAGACTGTATGTAGGAGTGTTCTGTACCATGGAAGGAAGAGTGATCAACATGCCCTGCAATGAGGACTTGGGTCAAGTGGGCTGTGGAGCAGCCACTCACTGGACTTCACTGAGCACTGTCCGACAGGCAGGGATGGCTTGATACCCCGAGCCTGAACTGCACGGCTGGGATCACTTATATTAAGTAAGCTTTTCTATGTATCTATCTATGCATCTTTCTATCAATATGGGTGACTGTGCATCTATGTATCTATCAATTGTGAAAATAAATTCATCAAATTGAAGCTGTTGGAACCTGAATTATTCAGGCTGGGAGGAATGTGATTATGAGACCTGAGGCAGGCAGCAAGCAGCTGTGACCTTTTTCTCTCTGAATATATAATAGATTAACCCTCTTTCTACTTTTTCCTCATTTCGTACAATGTCGTGAAAGTCTAAATTGTGCCAGAGATAATACCCCTTTCCTCTTAATTACCGACCTTTTGTTATAGATTAACTTCTTTCTTTTCTTTCACCCAACTCAGACCAGAAAGCATAAAAGATCCCATGACTATCTAATTGCTTAAGATGAAATGTTAAATCTACCTTTCCAGGAAAGGAACAAACTGTAACCAATCAAAATGCTATAACTCATGAACCAGCCTTGTATGGAAATGTTATAATCACGCTGAACTTCTTTGTTTTTGCCCATATAAGTGAAACACTTGCTTCTCCACCTCAGAGCACTGACCCCAGTCCTCTGGAGTCTATGTGCCCAGGGCGGCTATCCTCAAACTTTGCTCTTGAATAAACTCTTTAAAATCAGATTCTGACCCCTTTGATTATTCCAGGTTGTCACTAACATCATCTCTCTAGTATTTTAAACATTTTTTAAAAACTCTACCAAGATGCTAAAAGTGGCTATGTTAAGGTAATAAGATTGTGAATCTATTAAACATTATTTTCTTCCAATTCTGATTTTCTGGAATGCATTTCTATTATTATTTCAGTGAGGAAAATCCTATTCATTACAAACTGCTCTCAAATTTTCACATAATAAACAAAAAATTTTAGTTGTTTGTAAGAGAATTTCATCAGGGCTGCCCCACATTAATATGGCTTAAAAAGAAATGCTGTAAAGATACAAATGGATGTTACGTCTTTAAATTATTCACAGCCCCACTTTTCACGCTTTTAAAAAGAATGAATCATGAATTTTGATGTGGAACTTATCCTCAAGAAAGTAAATAAGAATCAACAAAAAGATGCAAACAAAGGAAAAAAAGTGGGAAATCTGTTAAGCTTGGAAGACAATTGTTTTTCATTCCACTCTGGGCTCTGGGTGCCCAAGTATGGCCAGGAATCTAAAGTAAGTGTGTATGGAAAATTAATCCATGGGCACTGTGTGCTCTAGGGTGCCGGGGAGCCATTCTCAGGACAGTGTAGCCACAGCCAAGGCCCTAGACTTCAGCCAGTGGGTCCCCAGGAACATCACCACAAACATGGCCAGAATCAGACAACTTGGATCTCTGATCTGTAAGGGGTCATGGAGAGCATCTAATCCAATGCAAAAATTCCTAGTTCTTGTTTGCATCGATCCAGCAATCCCACTATTGGGTATCCCACCCAAAGGAAAACAGGTCATTTTGTCAAAAAGACATCTGTACTTCAAGGTTTATTGCAGCACAATTCACAATTGCAAAGATGTGCCAAGTGCCCATCAATTCATGAGTGGATTAACCAAATATGGTATATGTATGTCAGGGAGTATTACTCAGCCATAAAAATGAATGAATTAATGCCTTTTGCAACAATTTTGAAGGAACTGGAGACCACTATTCTAAGTAAAGCATCTCCAGAATTGAAAAACAAATACCACATGTACTCTCTAATAAATTGCAACTAACTACTGATGGGCACATAAGTACAAAGAGGAAAGTAAAAGCCATTGGAAATCCAAGTGGGGGTGGGAAGGGCAGGGGCAAAAACTCACCTGATGGGTACAACGACCACTATCTGGGTGATGGGCACACTTACAGCCCTGACTTAAGCTATGTATCAAAAACATCTGACCCCCTTAATAATTTGAAATAAAATAATAATAATAATAATAAAGAATTGACTCCAAGGCTTCCTAAGGGCCCTAAGGTCTTAATTACATTCAGGGGTCCAGTGTTCCTATTTTTTGGGTTGTGCATTTTGTCCCTTGCCAACTCTAATTCTTGGGTCATTTTTTACACTGAGAGGCTCTATGTTCCTGCAATATGCACCCATGACTCAAGTACTTAAATTTAATCTTGGAATGCAAAGTCCATGTCCTCTACTAATTCACTTTAGAAAATAAGGAGTTTGTTTTGAATCTTTGGTGGTGTGAAGTTCCAGCATGAAGCCCAAGGAAGGAAATGGGTTTGATAGGAATCATATCAGCAATAGTTGTAACTAACACTTCTTTGGTATTAATATCTCTCAGGTACTCTTCTAAGTAAGCCCTTTGGATATGATTCTCAAAGCATCTTCTATTATCCACATTTTATATGTAGGTAGGCTGCTGTCTCAGTCACATAGTCAATAAACAACGGAGCCAGTACTCAGGCCTATGCAGCTGGCTCAGACCCTCTCTGGCTACTGACTTTTGGGGAATTAGAGGGGGTTGATTCCACCCATTCATAGCAGTCAAACAGCATAGAGCTGTTTGGGGAATCTTCTATTGAAGAATATGCTAGAAATTTAGGAATTGCTAAGGTTCCCCAGGAAGAAGAGAAGAAAAGAATGAGGTGGAGGGAAATCTGCATTTGAAAGGCAGAAAGAATATATTAAAAAGGGATTGAAAAAAAGAATATAGAACTTCAGCTCAGGAAAGCCAAAAGCACCTGCTATCCTCAAACTAAATGGATTTCAATCATGTAACCCATTTGGGGGCAATCATAAAAACTCCTAGTGCACGGCTTTAGTAGAAAAAAAAGAGATAGAAAACAGCATCTCCCTCATATTTATTTGCCATCTGGATGGGCAAGGTCATTTTGTTGACCTCAAATTTTGAGTTCCTGAGAAATAGAGGAAAGAAACATTTTATGAAGCTAAAACAAGCTATATTTACCCAGACACACTCAGGAGAAATTAAGGGCAATTTAGATATTCTAGAAAACAGCTACTTGGTTTTAACAAGGCAGACATCACAGAGGGAAGTGGAAATGTAATTTAGATCAAAGGTTTGATAGATGAGCCCTGGGCACCCCTGTAGCCTTTGCGCCCAAGACAGCCTCTCTCTGTCCCCCAGGACTCTCTGACAGCCACCCTGAAAACAGCATCACTTGAAACAGGCTAATTTGGGGCATATTTTAAAGCTAAAAATTAATGTCCACTCAGTTACTTTTGGGTTTTTTTTTTTTTTGGTTGTTATTGTTTTCTAATTTCCTCAACTCTTTCTCAAATCATGGGGTCATGGTTATGCTATTTGATTTAAAGACGTAAAGTGCAGTAACTAATAATGCACCAGGAATCGATTGGGCTTCAGACTCTTTTCCAGGCAACTGGTAAGAGAAAGAAGCCTCCCTCTACCGGGCAGGGAGATCGCCCATCAGGGAGCACTTTCAGTAAAAGTGACTGAAAATAAGGAGAAGAATCATATGTTTCTGCATCTCTCAGGAGGCAAATCTCCCTCAAATGTCTTGTATGAGTTTAATCATCTATTTAATAAAATGCCTCAGCTAGTGATAGCATGTTCTGATTCCCCTTAATTAATCCTGTACACCTGAGCAATTTTCCTCCCTGAATGTCTTTTGCTAAGTGCACCTCAATATCTGTTGAGTCAAAGATGGGATAAAAAGAAACAAAAGAAAAAAAAGCAATTCCAGGTCCATCCATCTGAAAGGTTAAATATTATCTCAGATATAAAGTATTGTTAATTTAGAGATTGAATTGAATTGCTGATCTGTGATTTCTGATCATGGATTGATGATGCCAGGAAGCAGCCCCTATCCTATAGTACGATGACACTGTCCTCTGTTGCTGGTGAACACAGTATCAAGAGTACTCCAGGTGACAAGCAGTTGCCACGTCAAGGCAAACACAGACTCTGATCCAATGAATGCATTTCTGAAAATCTATTTTAAGTAAATGATACTAATTGTAGGGAGATGCTTTATAAATAGAGCAAGGAGGGAGCAAGCATTAGGTTTCCCGGATTCCATATCCTTTGATGCTCCAGTCCCTTGTAGCACTTGCTATACGGCAAACCCAGCAGCACCCAACCAGCAAGAGCCTGGGGTCTGCAGTCTGCAGGACGCTGTCAGCCACCTGGCACAGAGCTGCTGGGCACAGGTGAGGAGGCTGGAGGAGAGGATAAACAACAGAAGGGATGCCACACCCAGGTCACCTGGGCCATGGGATCCACAGACATGAGAACCATCCTTGTTCTCCCTGGCCCTGGGCTGTCCTATCACAGCTGCAGGAGCTGGAGTATGGGGATGGGAAGGGGCAGACTCACTGAAAGTCTCTCAGCTCCACAATTTAAAGACCAGAAAGGAAATGGAACTTCTTTTACCCAGACCTTATCTCACTCACACTGGAGAAGGGATTAAGCCCACATGGGACCCTTTGCCTATCCCAAAGGACAATTACTGTGGCCTGGCAGGACAACCAGCAATCATCCCAACCTAAAACCCTGTCCACCCCGAGGCCAGGACTACTGCACAGATGAAAATAATGGCTGCTCCCTGTGTAGAGCAATGCTATCCACTTGAAATAGAAAATAATACTGTGCATGGTGCCCTTGGGCCTCTCTGGTCCCTGAAGGGACTTGAAATCTAGAAGAGACAAATGATAAATAATTAATGAAGAGACAGCACCATAGAGGAGGAGGAGGAGGAGCAAGAGGAGGAGGAGGAGGAGGAAAAGGAGGAAGGAGTTGGTGCTTGAGGCTGTAGCCAGGAGAAGGCCAGGTCAGAGCATGCGTAGTTAAGTTCAGAGAGTGTTGGGGAGAGTGCCTGCCAGGACTCTGGTGTGGCTGGAGTTGTCGGGGAGAGAAGAAACCAGGGGTTTTGCCTTCATTTGTTCATTTCCTCATCACTCTGAGAATCAGAACAACAGTCACTGGCTTCCTCTCTGTGTTAATGTTTAAGGATGTAAAATCTGTATAATACTGTGGGGTGGGGAGAGGGAGATTCATTTAGAAAGTGACCTGGCAGGGTCACGCACCCATTAGCACCAGTTCCAGCGGTTCAAACCCAATGACGTCTGACTCCTGAGCTCTGCTTTAAACTCCGCTCCCTCTCGTGACACACGCAGGATATAAGCTTTGCATTGAGAGAAGGGATGAGATGTGAGACCTGCCCTCAGAGCCTGGCCTTAGAGTGGGCAGGAGGCATCCAGGCAGGACTCCACACTCCACGTAGCCGAACAGCCAGGGAGTGAGTGGTGAAGCGGAGGGGCTGAGACGCAGGCAGCAGAGGTCCTGGGCCATGAGCCTCATCACCACCAGGTGAATGGGATCAGAACACACCACCCCAAAGTATGCCACTTTGGCATACGGACTATCTTGAGCAGAAGGTCACTGAGAGTCAAGAGATACAGAAATAAGCCTTCTCAGTGCTCTCCTTATCTGACTAAAATCAGAACCTTCTGAGAAATGAAGACTGCCACAAATGCCCTCTTCTAGAGGAGTTTTATGGCCATGAAGAAGCCAGAGAGTGGACACCAAGATGGGCTTGCACAAACACACTTCACTAAATAACCTTTATCTTCCATTAATTTCCCCATATATTTACCTTCCAACAATTTGCCACCCCTGGAAGTTCAAAACCCTTTTCCGTTGTCTTGTCAGTTCTCCACAAATTTATTGCCCTTTGTTAAAATGGTATATAAACCTCTGAGTCTGACCACCTCTTTGCATTCTCATCTCATTTCATGGCCTCTCTTCATATACATATAATAAACCTTTTTCTCCTGTTAATCTGTCTTTTGTCAGTTCAATTTGCAGGACCCCAGGCACTGGACCTAAGAGGATAGAAGAAAAAGGTCTTTTTTCTTCTAGTCATGGGGAAGAGGTGGGGCTATGATCCTGCACGTCTTGGATTCAAGGAAGGCAGAGGATACTCCCCCACTCCCACAAGTCAGAGGAGTCACTTCTGAGAACTCAGAGACTCCAGCCTTGGTTCTCATCCTCCTCCTGGGGCTGGGGAGGTTTGGGGTTCACCTCAGGGAGAGGCAGGACAGCTCTGTCTCCTGGGAGGAGGAGCCTGTGGGCGACTCAGCCAGTGTCTGGTCCACAAGGAGTGACCAGAGACCACCTTGGAAGCAGAGAACAGCCCAGACCCTCTTCATGGTGCTACATCTGTCTCTATTGAGAGCAGAATGCTTTGCTTTCCTTTGTATCCCTCTGTGTGTGACAAATCAGAGTGAAAGCATACTTAGGATGATACTTCATAGTTTATAAAAAACTTCCATATATGCAAGCACCACATGAAATAAGAAGGGGTGAGTTGCACAATTGTTAAAGACCCTGAGGCCACAACCTGGAGTAGGATCCAAGAGGCTCCCTGCTTGGCTGGGTGGAGCCTTTCATTTCTAGAGGCTGGGGTGGAGCCAGGGCAGCAGGGCCCGTATCTCACAATCATGATTCCCGCTGGTGGGTGAGAAGAAACTGAGCGACCTGGAGCTCTCTGCCACATGTGCAGAGCTATGTCATCTGGGGCTTTACCTCTAGTCCTCTGATAAGATCAGTAAGGGTCCCAGCAGACACTCAAAAATCCCTCAACTGAAATGAGCTGGTCAAAAATAAAGTTTAAAGCCTGGAAGATCACACTGGCAGAAATGCAAAAGCATTAACCACAGCTCGTGCTTAGCTTTAAGTTCCACTGACATTTGGTGCCTGACAGTTGATTCCAAGGAGGTCGTTTCAGAAATGTGCAGTGGATCAGCCTTGGAAACACAGCGATGGAAGAAAGTGCCAACAGGCTGAGGATGTGCCTCAGTGATAGAGACGTGTGTGCCCCTGGACGGCACCCAGCGCCGCCGCTCTGCCCTGTGGATTGTGCGCTCCCTCTCAGACTCCCAGTCCCTCTGCACAGGGAACCATGCCCTCAGAGGCAGCCTCTCTCTAGGCCTAGACAGAGGGAGGGGCTCTCACTGTCTCTGAGGGTTTCTGCTTGTTATAGATCCTTCCTTTTCCCTTTTAATATCTAGGTAAGCATCATCTTTGTTCATCAATTTATCACCAACTCCACGACCTCATTTTCATTTTTAACCTGACTTTTTAGAGGGACCCGCACCACATTTGGTCTGCAGTGCCCTCACAGGGAGCCTGGTCTCTGCCTCCCTCAGTTTTTGCCACTTACAGAATGGCCCGCTCTGTGGTGTTACTGGTAACACACCACAAATGAGCCATTGCCGCATTAGAAGATCAGTAAAGCAGAGACCTCTGCATAATCTCCTTGATGCAGCGCAGGTTTAAACTAGCCAATTCCCTCCGTTCATTACACTACATGTAAATGAGACTGAGGCCACACTTCGTCTCTTCTGGGGCCAGTAAGTTCAGCTCAGAATAAACATATGAGTATAAATTATCTTTAATTTGCACCACTAGTCCTAGGTAACCAAATGTAGATATTCCCCAGCGCCCAAAGAGCAATTGGGAGAGGCCTCAGCTGAATCCATCCCCAGAACTAGAAAAACACAGCAAACCCTCTGTCCTTGCACAGGGCCACCGCCCACGTTCGTCCACCACAGACTGGTCACCACACAACCCACACTCCTGACCTGCTCTTTGCCCTGTGGTTCATGCCTGAGATATGGACTCCTTCAAATTCCAAGCAAGTTTTGCGAATGTGTTAACGACACGGGATCAGATGAGAAGAGCACTGAAAGAGGAATGGAGAAACAAAATGTGGTGTGTCCATACAATGAAATATCACTCAGCCTTGAAATAGAAGGAGATTTGGACACATGCCACACGGATGATCATGCTGAGTGAAATAAGCCAGTCACAAAAAGACAAATACTGTATGATTACACTTACAGGAGATACCTAGAGTGGTCAAAGTCATAGAGACAGAAAGAGGAATGGTGGTTGCCAGGGAACGGGGCGGAGGGAGAATGGAGAGGTGGCCTGGATTTTCAGTCTGGAAGATCAGAAGTTCCGGAGGTGGATGGCGGTGATGGCTGTACAATTGGAACATACTTAACACTTAAACTACATACTTAAAAATGGTTACTATTGTAAATCATATGCATATTTTACCATAATTGAAAAAATAGGTATGAGGATTTTCTTTAAAATCTCATTACGATAGCATAAAATAGCATCTCAAAAGAAATAGTGGCATAAAAATATTTCCTATCAGAAGAAACTAATCCATAACTGGCACTTTAGTTAATTCTTTCCCCAAATATTTAGTGGATATTCTGTAAACGAAGCCACTATTTCAACCTATCATTTATGCCCACTTAAAAGGAAATGAAGAACTGAGGAAACTGCCCAAAATACAAGGTACCTGATCATTTAAACACCTGGCAATTGAGCTGAAACACCTGTAACTATGCCAAAGTCCTCAGTCCCCATCAGAGATACCTTTACGCCACTGTCATGTCCCAGTGGTTCCCTCAGACACTGCCGCATCTGTGATAGTTCTCTAGGCCCTGTGAAGGCCAAGTGTATAGAGTTACATCGGTCCGTTTTCTCTAGATTTGACATTAGTGTAGAAAAACTTCCGTTTACAGACCAATTTTCTTTTTATCCCTTGGGTCTAGCCACCATACATTCTGCTCTGTTTTTCAAAGGAAGCTGAGAGCCAAGAATGAAGGGGTATTTTGAGTCTAGTAAGAAATCCTTCTGCACCCCGATGGGTCAGCCTCCTGGATCTTACGGAGGCTCCAGAACAGTCCGCAGCAGCAAATGTGAATTAGCTTCTCAGGGACTTGGCATGGTAATTCATCCAGAAACAAGTCAGATGTGGTACCACCCTTGAGGAGAAGGTGGTGGTTTTGGCAGATAGACAGTAATTCATGCAAACTCATGAATATACAGTAAGTTCTGCAGAAAAGCACAAAAGCACAATTCTAGGCAAATTCTAGATGGGAGGACAGGAGAGGTTCACCACAGAAGGGTAGACTTTGATGTGTCTTAACTTTCATCACATTGCACAGAAGGCTTCTGGGTATTTAGTGGGTCAGTCCCTCTATTCTCAAAAAATAATGTAATTCTAAATTGTACTCTCAACTCAATGACAAGAGGAAAAACATTTTAGCATAAGCTGTTAGTCATTTTTCAATGTATCTATATATAGTTGAAGAGCAATAGTCTTCAACATGACTATACTATAAAAGGACACATTCTTACAAACTCTCTGGTTAAGGGGTATTTACATTCAGTTACTCTGAAATGTGTGTGTTTTTAGGATGCAAGGACTCCATGTTTCATGTATTATTTGTTTCCTAAACAGTATTTCTCTCTTAGATCAAATATCTTGTTGGCTTGTTTATTCCAATGTAAATGGCTTCCCAGCTACTGTTGAATGTTTCATGTTTATATTAATGTTTTGTAGATTGTTAAATAATACATCATAGTGCTGCTTCTGTGATCTGCTAACAAAGTGGATAAGAGCAGAAAATCTAGAGGTGGATTCACTCCTGGCAAGCCTGGAGCTCTGGCCCCTGAGCCTGAGCTCCCCTCTGCAGGACAGGTGTCCAGACAGCTCCCCCATGGGCAGACCCCACAGGTTCCATGACAGTGTCCCTGTGGAACCGGCCCAGGGTAAAATCTCAGCAAATGTAGCTCTTACTGTGACATTCAGCAGGGCAAGGAGTCCACCCATGCTCTAACCGTACCTTCCATGAACTTCCATTAATTACTCAAGTTCTGTTTTATTTCTTCTTATGTAAGATTTGTTTTTCTGAGTTTCAGGCTGCCCGAAGCTTAGAAACGCCAATTAGAAACAGAGGGAACCGCAATAGACAATTCCGCTGACAGTACCAAAAGGTCATAAGAACAAGAGCAGGGAGGGAACAGAGTGAAGTGACAACAAGGCAGATGTCAGACAGCCCAGCCTCAGACCCCACGGGACCCCGCGGCATCACTGTTACCACGGAGGTCCAACCAGCCCTCTGTACATGGACCACAGAGCATTTATACTCCATGAACTGTCTTTGAAAGGGCAGACTTGCAAAATATATTTCAGAAAGAGTGGTACAAAAGGGCTTAATGGCATCTATCACTATAGCTCAGGGACAGTATGTGTGTATTGACAGGTACTAGCTCGCACCTTGGCATTCTGGGCATGCGGAGCATTTGCTCAGCTCCCGTGGGAGGCTCCGTGACTGCAGGATGACAAGGCTCTGATGGCACAGGGAGGCCACCTGCATGTGGCAGTTTCTGTTAGCAGAGATACTAAGGACGGGGCACCTGGTGCTCTCGCTAGGGCCCAGGGCAGACTCAAATGACGAGGACATCCAAGATATCGGCCTGCTTGGCTGCTGTGTTTCCCCACTGGCTCACTTCCTCCCACGTCCTTGTCTACCTCCAGCTCCCACAACAAAAATATATTCATTCCCTTACAGGCTAAGACAGGCTCCGGGATTTCTCCAGCCCTTCTTTTATGTCTTCTTTCTGGCAAACAGGAAAATGGCCCCTAAGGAAACATGATAATTGTGTATCTTCTAAAGAACTTATAGAGACTGGTGTGGAGAGGAAATGGGGGGAAATGTTTCTAGGAAACAGGAGTTCTGGTCCACTCAAAGGACCCTTGGTGAAGCCAAGTGCCCACACAGCACTCCCCCCACTTGTTCCTGTATTGCTGGAGGGGCGTCCTTGGGGTCTGCGTGGGACGCTCCTTTCTAGGCTGTGGGAATGCCACACCTTGCACTCTGCTGACATTTGGCTTCTAAAATGTCAGTGTTTAAACTTTCAACTTGAACCTTCCATGAGTGCAGGGTCTACTTTTAGCATACTGTCTGAGAATAAACACTAAGTCTTAGTAATTTCTCTTTTCATTGCACTCATCCATTACCAAGGAAAACAGGAGCGGCATCCATCCGAGTGAACGGTGCTCTGGAAGCGCAATTATGTGTCAATTTAGGATGGTCAGCGTGAGAATGAGCATGTGCGTGCCTGTGTGCGTGAGTGTGAGGGAGAGGGAATTCATACGCCGCAGGCAGCCAACGCTGGAGGAGGACTGCAAGATTTGACCTTGAAAACTATGAGAGCCAAAAGGTGAAAATCTCCCATGTGGGAGAAAATGAATTCATGAATATTCTTCTTCTAAACTCACTTATTTCAGCATTCATAAAACAGAAACCGTGTGTGGTTTGAACTTTGGAGAAGAAAGTTCCAAAAAAATGATAGGTGTTCCTTGAGGCTGGGGAGGAAAGGAGCAGCGGGTTCCCTGCCTTGGCTGCCTGTCCACAGCCGCTCCACCCTTGGAAGCTCCTTCAAAGGCACCTGGTCTGGAAGCCTCAGGATCCCGCCTCAACTCCTCTCTGTTATGAACTGAATTGTGTCCCTCAAAATTGTTATGGTGAATCCCTGAACACCCAAGTGACTGAATTTGGAGATGGCGCCTTTAAGAAGGTAAGTAAGGTTAACTAAGGTCATCAGGGAGAGCCCTACTCCAGTCTGACTGGTGTCCCTAAAAGAAGGAGATTAGGACACACAGAGAGAAACCAGGAAAGACCATGTGAGGACACAGTGAGAAGACAGCCGCCTGCAAGCCAAGGAGAGAGGCCTCCGGAGAAACCAACTCTGCCAACAACTTGACCTTGGACTTCCAGAATGAAGAATTGCGGTTCATTCATTTAAGCCCCCAGTCTATGCTATTCTGTTATGGCAGCCTGGGAAGACTGACACACACCCCTTCCCAGGGCTCATGTGGCCTTGCTCCGAGTCCTTTGGAGAGCCTGTCCTGTGCAGGACCGGGGAGTCCCTGGCCACCTGGGCGTGGTCCAGCACCCACAGGGAACTGGCTCTTAGGTGGTGCCCCTGGTGTTTGCTGGGCCTCTTCCTTGTCCTCAGGGTCAGCCCAGGCCCAGGTTTCCAGCCTCAAAGGCATCTCTCTGTCAAGAAGCAGCAGTTCCCAATATTTGAGAACATGGCTTCCCACTGCCCACGGACGGGGGCTGTTGTTTGTTGCTGGAACTGCTCTTCTCCTTGCCCGGCCAGCCTAAACTCGTCCTTGGATGGCAGCACACTCCACACTGTTTTGGACAGCATGTGGGCACTAAGGGTATGGTTAATCGGCCAGGCTGGTGACACAGATGGTTACAAGTCCCGCATGGACGCAGTTAGCTGTATGTGCCCTGAGAAACGACACTGGCCTTCTGTCCAGATTGGCATGTGGGGAAGAAATACAGGCAACAAGGTCAGCCAGGCTCAGGGAATAAAGGGTTCTCTGACCTTGGGAGAGTTTCTTGTCTTTTCTTTTCCTCAGTTCCTCTGTCTATAAACTGGTGACATTACATCTTTGGCCAGTGTTGCTCTAAGTTATCCTCCAAAAATGCAAATCATTTAACATCAGTTTCTTTGTTAGAATCCTTCTATGACTTTCCAGTGACCTCAGGATTAAGTCCAGGTTCCTGAGCAGCATTCATTCATTCATTCATTCACCCACCCAACAAATATTTATCTTGCCATTATGTGCCAGGCACTATTTTAGTTGTTACAAAAATACCTGTGAATAAAAAAGAACAAAAGAGGCCAGGTGTGGTGGCTCAGGCCTATAATCCTAGCACTTTGGGAGGCTGAGGTGGGAGGATCACTTGAGCCCAGCATTTCGAGACCAGCGTGAACAACATAGTAAGATCCCATATCTACAAATTTTTTTTTTTTTTTTTAATTAGCCAGGCATGGTCGTGTGCACCTGTGGTGCTAGCTACTTGGGAGGCTGAGGCAGGAGGGTCACTTGAGCCCAGGAGTTCAAGGTTATAGTGAGCTATGATTATGCAACTACACTCTAGCCTGGGTAACAGATCAAGACCCTGTCTCTAAAAACCAAACCAAAACAAACAAACAAAAAGGACGAAAGAACACAGACCCATGTTCTCCATGGCTAAAACCCCATGTTGCTTGGCCAGACCAGCTGCTAACACCTCCCCGCCCCTACACACACTCTCTCTCTCTCTCTCTCTCTCTCTCTCTCTCTCTCTCTCTCACAAACTACAGGCATGATCTCTCATAGGACCTGCCTTTTGCATCTCGCAAAGTTTAAGTGTTATAGCTCCATGATGAATACTTCTCTTACTTCTCCTCAGTGTATCAGCACATTCTCTCTCTCTCTCCCTCACATACACACACCCAGCTGGTGAGATGCTCATTCCCTGCACCCCAGTTGCATCCTATGTTGAGCTGTCAGCTGACCTCCCTGTGTTCAACTCTGCTGAGTATGTGCTTATCTAACTCTGTCCCTAACCTGTCCACATTTGAGGGACAGTAGCTGTGCCCTGAAGCTGCCCCTTCTGAGGACTCAGTACACTGCCAGGGACCCAACAGGTACTCGACAGAGAAGGATTTCTTTTCCAACTCTTCTTTAGAAATCAAAGCAGATACAGTTAGCTGCAGACAGGGGCTAAAGACAAATATTCTGCTCTATTTCTTTTCTCCACTCTGTGTTTGTTTGGATTAATGGAAATTATCCCAGAGGAGGTGCATGGAGGTGGCTAAGTATCTATATACAGAATGTAGGAGACGCTGTTCTCTGCGTTTCATAAAGTATGGATGAGCTGAAAAGCAGGAGACAGCTAAAAGGAGACAGGAGGGTAGGCAACATCAATAAAAAAATTAAAGTGAAATAAATCTCGAGGACTTAAATAAGAATTTCTGTCAGGAGTGAAGAATGTTGCTCAAGGGTAGCACACTAAGGCTCCCGTCCATCCCAAGGCCAGTTTCCTGAGCAACATTTTGTTGGGAATCACCACACCCATCATCTCCTAGGAGCCGCAGTTGCTCTTACTGTCTGCCAGCAGCAGGTGCCACAGAGACCGTCCACTCCACAAAGTGTCAAGGATGTACTGCTTGGCCCTTTACAGAACACTCTGCTGACCGTCTCCTCTGAGAGGTGAAAGGTTCCCGCCTTTGCCTTTGCTTGGCAGCAGGTGAGCTCCTCAGAGGAGGGGCTGTCCCTGCCGTGTTCACTGCTGTGCCCCAGGCACCTGCAGAGGGGAGGTGCAGGACCTGACGCACAGCGGAAACAGCCTAAATTCTTGATTATCGGGACCACCCTGGAAATACATATATAATGCTCTGATTTTATTTCATGTAAAACTCCCCAAAAAGAGCATATATTTTTAGAGCGAATAGTGACAAAACAGTGTTTCCAATACGGGTCATACAATTCCACCTCATATCAGAGCCAGATGATTTATAGTGAGTGTCAAAGCCACGCCTGCCCCCATATAAACTAAATTTAAACCTAACAGGCCATAGCCAGTGTCAGTCAATAAACATTACCGAATTACACCTGCTGCAATCTCTTTGCTTTAGTGGCTACAGAGCAGCCAGTAAACATTCATCCTACTTTTTGTTTTGTCTTATTTTGGTTTGCAAGAGGCAGTGGCAATGCCCAAGGACTGTGGGAAGAGGAAGGAAGGGAGGGGAGGGAAAGGGAAAAACAAAGGACAAACCAGCCACCGAAATCGAAGGGGTGGGAATTTCACTTGGAGCTGGAGTCCTCACCTTCGGGGACACATTCTCCATGACCCAGGGCCCATCAGATGGGAATCAAGTTAACCCTGGCATTAAGAAATATTTTGGAAACTCTTGTTTCATTGCGGTAAGAAACACATTCACTTTAAAATAAAAGTGCATCACTTGCAGGACCAGACTAATACAATGTAATGGCTGTCCTAACGACACAAGCAAAACCAAAACAGTCTGTCAGCGTGTGCTCTTTTTGTCCCAATAATCTGAGGTTCTATTTATCCTTAATCCTTTCTTCTGAGACAGTTTACACAAAATGCTTATGCGATGTTTACTCCTAAGCGCTCCTCTTTACACCACTCGAAGCCCAGGTGAACTTTGTTGCTGTTTCTTGAAGGTTTCAACTGTGGGGGGTCACTGTTTCCAGGGGACACATGGCGGCCTCGCATTCCCCTGACATTGAAAATCAAGTAAATACACGTTCGAAGAAATCAGCAGTTAAAGGAAATAGAATGGCTGTGTATTTTGCTACTGAGAGTGCCACTGGCATCCTGCGATGGACACCAGCTCCTTCTTGCTCACATAATGAACCGAAGAGGCAAGTTCATCGTGAAAGCTGTTTAGGGCGGAAGCAGGTAGCTAACGTATCGAATTTTAAATGGATGTACATTTCAGTCTTTCTAGAGTTTTCATATAAGTACAGATGTTCCTCAGCTTTATGAGGTTATTTCTGGATAAACTCATCATAAATCAAAAATATTATAAGTCAAAGTGCATTTAATACACCCATGAACCCATTGTAAAGTCAGAAAAATCATAATTCGAAACATCATAAGCCAGGGAGACACAGGAGAAGCCAGCAAGATGATTCCCTCTGTTCCTTTTCCCAGCCTGTGCTCTGATGCTACAGAGCAGGGCGCCCGCCTTTCCTTACTTCGTAGCTGTGTGCTCCTGGGCTACACGTTCCACCTCCCTGAGCCTCTCTCTAAAGAGTGGCCATAACATTAAGAACCAGCAGCAGCGGCTGCATCATTCACTGAATGCCCACGGTGCTCAGTGCCTCGTGATGAGAGCTCTCACACGTCACCTCCATGGAGCTTCATCCAGACAGCCAAGGACCCCAGCCAGAGAGCTGAGTCAGCCTGTGTGCCCAGAGCTGACACTTCCTGAGCCCCAGGTCTTAGCCTCGCCCTGTGCCTGTTTGCCTCACTGCACTATCATGCGCATTGATGAAACGATGGTATTAGGGCATAACACAGTACCTGGCACAGAGGAGTCAGGCAAGTATTACTATTAAATGAAAATAATAAGGTCTTCTTATGAAGATACTGGCCTGTGAGACTTTCACTTTAAAAAAGAGAGAAGGCAGAGAGGCAGGATGGAGCACATATCAGAAACAAGAGCCCTTACTTGGGGGGTAGGGGGGGCAAGGGCAACATATGTAACCTAAACATCTGTACCCCCATAATATGCTGAAATAAAAAAAAAAAGAAACAAGAACCCTTAATTCCCTGGGGAGGAGGTTATACATAATTTAATAGGCCACAGGAAGGCGCTGTAGCATTTTAAGCAAAGCAATGGCAATGGGGGCATCCTGTTTCCAGCAACGAACGAGCAAAGCCGCAGAGGGGGCTCCCAGTGGCTCCCAGGGGGCACAGCTGGAGCAGACAGCAGTTGGGCAGGGCAAGCAGGGCCCGGGGAGGGACAGCAGCAACACAAGCGTTCTGGGAGGCCCGGGGAGGGGAGGCAAGGTCTTGGTGACAGCTCAGACATTAAGGGTGTTTACCACTGGTATAGAGAATAGGGTGCTATTTATAGGAAGAGAAAAATCAAACAGAAGAGCTGACTGGGAATGCATAAGTAGGATTAGGAAAGAGCTGAAATTCCACCCCACCCACCTGTAACTGGGTGTTTCCCTCTTGCCAGGGTGGCATGAGCTAGCCGAAGGGATGCTGAATGTACACGGCCACGTGGTCTGCCAACTACACCTCCATGGGCCATACATGCTGAAGAAGGTTAAATAGGATCCAGAGCCTCATAATATAATATCTAAAACTATCAGGCTACGATACAGAATTACTCATCATGCTAAGAACCAGAAAATTATAAGATATACGAGAAAAGATGATCAGCAGATGCCAACACCAAGATGATGCAGATGCTGGAATTATCTGACAAGGATTTTAAAGCAGCCATTGTGAAAATGCTTCCACGAGCAATTATAAATTCTCTTAAAAGAAAATTTTAAAAATAGAAAGCTCAGAAAATAACCAAATCAAAATTATATAAAGTACAATAAATAAAACCTTAAAAATTCACTGGATGGGCTCAATAGTAGAGTTCTGATGCTAGAAGACAGACTCTGCATAATTGAGGAAAGATTTTACAAAGTTTACCTAGCCTAAACAGCGGAAAATAGACTGTAAAATAAATAAATAAATGAATAGAGTCTCAGGGAACTATATGACAATTGCAAAAGAATTAATTTTCATATTATCAGAGTCTCAGGAGAAGAGAGAGAAAGTGGAAGACATAGTGGCTGAAAACTTCTGAAACTTGGTGAAAGACATAAGCCTGCAGAATCAAGAGGCTGAGAAAATTCCAAATAAACTCAAAGAAATCCATAACTGGAAATATCATCATAAAAAATAAAGTGGAAAATCTTTAAAGCAGCCAGAGAGAAATGGCATGTTATGTATAGGTAAAAACTAACGCGAATGATAACAGACTTCTCATCCGAAACCATGGATGCAAGAAGGAAATCACACAACATATTTCAAGTGCTAAATGAAAAGAACTGTCAACT
The DNA here is from genome assembly GCF_000956105.1 of Propithecus coquereli. NCBI lineage: Eukaryota > Metazoa > Chordata > Mammalia > Primates > Indriidae > Propithecus > Propithecus coquereli. The sequence continues at coordinate 14,345,953 of NW_012148396.1, forward strand.
GTGAATTCTACATCCAGTGGAAACACCTCCAGAAATAGAAGATAAAAATATTCTCAGACAAAGAAAAATTAGACAGATTTGTGGTTAGCAAATATTCCTTAAAAATGGCTAAAGGAAGTTCTCTAAACTAAAAGGAAATGAAAATAAAAGAAGGTTTTGAACTTCAGAAAAGAAAGAAGAGCATGGAAATGGGTAAGAGTAAAGATAAAAATATAATTGGCAATCAATCTTCCTATGACTTTCTTAAATAATATTTGATGGTTGAATCATAACCATAACACCATCCGATGTGGTGCTGAATGTATGTATAGAAAATACCTAAGGCAATTATATTCAACAATAAGGACAGTCCAGGCAACTAAATGGAAGCAGAGTTTCTACACTTTACTCAATGTTGTAAAACATCAAGACTGTTATGTTGTTTATGCATATTGTAATTCTTACAGTAAGCATGAAGAAAACCATACAAAGCAATATATTGAAAAGCAGTATAAATAAATCAAGATGGAATCCTGAAAAATGTTCAAGTAACCCATATTAAGGTAAGAGAAACAGAGAAATGAGAGACAGACAAAACAAACAGAAAACAAATATTACAATGGCAGACATAAATGTTATTTCTTAATATATTAATAATCAAATTAAATATAAATGGTTTGAACATCACAACATTTTAAAGACACAGATTAAGAATACAACATGATTCAACTATATACTGTCTATAAGAAATTCATTTGGAATTCAATAACATAGGTAGGTCGAAAGTATAAGTATGGAAAAAGATATAAAATTAATTTTCAGAAAAAGCAGGAGTATCTGTGTTAATTTTTCATGAAGCAAACTTCAGAGAAAAAAATGCTAATAACATAAAAGTTAAATAATGGTAAGAAGATTATTCCACCAGGAAGACACAACAATCTCAAATATGTATGCATCAAACAGCAGAGCATCCAAATACGTGAAGCAAAAGCTAATAGGCCTTTAAGAGAAATGCACAAATTTACAACTATCACTGAGAACTTCAAAACCTCCTTGTAAGCAACTGATAGAAGTATCAGACAGAAAATCAGCAAGGACATGGAAGAACTGACTAATGTAATCCACCAACAGAATCTAACTCACATGTATAGAAAACTCCACCTAATAGCAGCAGAATAGACATTTTTCTTCACATTTTTTAAATATTTACCAAGATTTTCCATATCCTGGGCCATAAAATAAACCTCAAGAAATTCAAAGTAATTAAAAACAAATAAAGTATGTTCTCTGACCATAAAAAAATCGAAAGAGAAATAAAAACGAGACAACAGGAACATCTCCAAACACATGGAAATTAAACAATATGCTTCTAAATAATCTATGGCTAAAGGGAATCTGCCAAAGGAAATTTTAAAAGATACACAGAACTGATAAAACATGAAATATAACATATCAAAATATGTGAGACACAGATAAAGCCATCTTGACAGCAAGATTCACAGCACTAATGTTTACATTAGAGAAGAAGAAAGGTCTCAGACCAATAATCTAAATGTCTATGTCAAGAAACTTGGAAAAGGAGAGCAAAATAAACCTAAACCAAGCAAAGGGAAGAAAACAATAAGTATTAATATAAGAGCAGAAATCAATGAAACTGAAAATCAGAAAATAATAGACAAAAATCAAAGAAACAAAAAACCGGTTCCTCAAGTCAATGTAAATAATAAACCTCTAGCAAGAATGACAAGGAAAAAAAGAAAGAAGACACAAATCACAAAATCCACAAAATGCCAAAATTTAGCCTACATTAAATAGACAATCTGTATAGTCCTGTAACACATTAAATAAATTGCATCCATAATTAAAATCTCCCTCAAAATAAATCTTTGGACTCAGATGGTTTCACTGGAGAATTTTATCAAACATTTCAAGATTAGTTAACAACAATAATTTTATATATTTTTTTCCATTATTGTGTTTGGTGCTTCCCTTAAAAAAAAAAAAAAGATTCTGTCTCCTTCTCCAGAGTATAAGCTCCATGTGAGCAGTGAACATATCTTTATTTTCAGTTACCAGTGTAGGAGATGAGACCATGTCACCCCAAAGTATGCTACTTTAGCTTAAGGATTATTTTGAGCTAAAGGCAATTGAGAAGAATCAGATACAAAAAAAGCTTTCTACTCTTTCCCTGTTTGCCTAAAAGCAGGACATAAATTTACAGATGTGTCCCTCTTCCCCTCTCTACCAGGGAGAACAAAGGTTAACTACTGGTGACAACTTTGTATACTTATCAGCCTGGAGACAACACCAGAGGAGTCAACACAGACTTTACTAGCCTGTATCTACCTTTAGTTTCCCGCTTATTTTCCTTCCCACTATTCGCCTTCCCTAGAGAGTCAAGGTCCTTTTTCTTCCTCTTGTTACTGCTCTAAAAATTTATTGTTCTTTGTGAAGATGTCACAGAAGCTGGATCTTGTGTGACTAAAGCCACCTCTTTGAGAATGACTCATTTCCTGAGTATCTCCCCTGTACATATGAAACATACATGTTAATAAACTTTGCTTTGTTTTGCTCTTGTTAATCTGTCTTTTGTTACCGTGCTTCCCAGCTAAGAGTTAAGAACTCAGGAGGGTAGAGGAAAAGTGCCTGGCATAGAAGAAGTGATTAATAAGTATGAGGTGAATGACTAACCACACATAGGAAAATCCCTCATGAAATGTTGTAGGGTAACATGTGCAAACATATGCATACAAAATGCATATATTAAAATTGTCTCATTGATATACCTTAAAATTGTTAACTGAGCTTACCCACAGCAACAGCAGCAGGATTATGTGGGTGAGTGACAAGAGGGAAAAATTCCTCTTGCATAATGTACTTCTCTACGCTTTATGCTTGTTTTTCAGTTGGGAGCATACGTGAATGCATTATTTCTGAAACGCAAATGTTTGTTTTATTAAATAAATTAAAGAAGAACATGATGCATGCTTCAGTAGTCAAATAAAACACATTTCAACAGTTTTTAAAGGTCCATAGCCTAGCCATTTCCATCACCTCTTCACATCCTTCAGAAATAACACTCTTGTTAATTAAATGTGCAGTGTGGTGGATGAAATCCTGCAGTCTGGATCCCAACGCCTGGCTGTCAGTCAGCTTCCCGATCCTCAGCTGTGCAACCCGGGGCATGCTACTCAGTCACTGAGTTTCCTCCGTTCTTACCGTCATCGTCTTGTGGCCAGGAGCTAAATGTGAGCTGCAAAGCAAAGCCTAATGTATTGTTTTGTTTTATTTTCTCCTCTCCAGTCTTTCTATGGCCCCGGGAGAGTAAAATAACTTTTTTATATCTTATTCGGAAACATACGGACATGATCAGATACATATTAGAAAATGAAGAATATTTGCCATCCGTTAGAAACTCCAGCTCCTTATTCCACTGCTTGGCAGTAGGGAAAAAACTAAAAAAAAAAAAAAATCACCTGCAAAATACTATGTCACAAATTAGAAATCAAGGATTTCAAGAAAATGACCACACCTAAGGTTCTTTTCTTTAGAATAAATTGATCGCTTTTCATTGAAAACTAAAAATAAATCATAAAAGCAGAAGTCTTATTTTCTTGCTGTTATTTTTGCTCTACTGCAAAAACAGCTATATCCTCAGCTATCAAAAAATGATTTTGCAGGTTTCTGGTAAATATTAGCTGCCCAGGCCAGCAGCGGCTCATTCCGACCAAGTGGACATCCTGGTCATTGGGCCGTACGCCTCCACGCTGCCTGGCCCCAGTGGAACCCCTTTCTAGTCCCCCTGTTGGAAAAGCAGCCAGTGCACATCATGTCCAAGGGGACACTTGACTTCAGCACAGAGTTCCTTCCTCAGCAGCCGGAGGGGGATACTCTTCTACGCTCCAGCCTCTCAGCTGAGTGCCCCTCTGGTCGTCTCATTTAGCCCTCAGGACCATGTGGGGAAGTCAGACTTGTTACCTCCATTGTACAGCCCAGGAGCGGAAGCCCAGGGGTCTCCCAGCCCGAAGTCACTGTCCTTCTCCTGGATGATCCAGATTCAAAGCACAGTCTGTCTGATCCCTGGGTATGTGCTTTTAAACATCATTTACAAAAAAGTAATGTAGCCCAGTAAAACCAGTATGATTCATGGATTTGACTGCCAAAGTCTTCAGTATTTAAGAGTAACTTCTCAGGTCCGTGGCATTTTATAATCTGTAATATTGAATAACTATTACAATATTTATTACATATACAAATACACATTTGAATAATAACCTAACAAGACTAGTGAGTGGGAGTGAATTACTTAGGTCCCAGCCACCCCTGCTTCCCAGGCCCCTGCCTGCATTCCAGCAGAGAACTTGTGGCCTAAAATCACCTGGAGCAACTCATAGATGGTACGTGCCACTAGGGACTGTCCCCAGAGGTGATGTGAAACAGTGCCTTGGAATCTGCATTTTACTGGCTCCTCTGTGTCATTCTAATATTTGTCCACCTTCGATTTCATTGCTTTCTAATTACTACTCACTCTCATAGGGGTCACATTTTTTTTCCAGTTCATTCAACTGCATATGATAGTGGAAATGCTATGCTGTAATGGCCTTTTAGTAGTCTGGGGAATTCACTATGATTTCTTGTGAGCAGGAAATGATCCGAAAATGACCAAAACACATCACTTTTGAGTGCTGGGATCTTTGTTGTGTTCATTACTGTTTGCCAACCAGCACTCAGAAGGATGCTTACATGTAACAGGCACTTAAAAACGTATGTATTCAGTGAATGAATAATCATTTGACACTGAGATATTACATAACAGAAAAAGGAACAACTTCCTCCAGAAAGATGTGGCTAGGATGCACATGTATAGTCAGATGGCTTTGTGTGTAGTATAGAACAAATAGAATTAGAAATTCATTCAGACAGAGAGCTTTGAATCTTTCAGGCCCTAACATCTGCCCGATCCCTTCAGCATGATGGCTTTGAGTGGCCACAAGTCTGTAACACAGCCTTCCTCATCTGTTGCGTCCCCAGCCGTTTGCTTTAGGACACATCTCTTACACAAATCTGCCTGCAACTGGATAGAGCCTCTAGCAAACAAGGGTGTGTGGGGATAAGAGGACTGTCTTCTGTTTTTCTTTCCCTGCTGGATAATGTCTAGCATGAAGGACTCTGGGGATTTGACATGGGACAGATTGTCTACAGACGACACCCCAATTGCCTGTGCTAGTTGGGCAGCTCGCTGGCCCTCCCCGGTGCAGAAAGGGGATGCTTAACAAACCGCTCCTCCTTCCAGGAGCCTGCTTGCAGCGCCTCCAGCAATAAATGTTGGGAGCCACGTGGATCTGATGGCAAGATATTTATTTATTTTGGCCTTCAACCCTTTAGGCCTTACCTGCCCTGCACCGTATCATGAAGTTGGAAACTAGGGATCTCCTACGAAGTCAGTACAATCCAGCTGCTGGGAGTAACACCACAGTGAGAGAGGACATTTCGACCCGCAAATACTAAAGCAAAACAAGGTCACCTGTTAAGTTGATTAGGCCAAATCTGGAGCCCCATGGAGACATGAGGTAGACAACTTCCAGTGGATGTAGGGGCTGCGCATGCTAGCAGGGACAAAACGGGAGTGGTAAGAGCATCAGCCAGTGGGTTTAGGGCCAGGGAAGACCAAGTAGAAAACAAAAAATAATGAGAGACAATGGTGGGTTTTTTCCTCAGTTATTGCTAGAACTGACCCTGGTTATGCACACACACACACACACACACACACACACACACACACACACACACACACACGGTATAGGTTCACCATAGAAACAGGATCCGAGTTGGAGCAAAGTTAAGGGAGTTAGAGATGTTTGCAGCAATGGGCTTGGGGGAGGGTATGGAAGGAACAGAGGTGTGCTGAGGGAAGTGGGGCAGTTGGTGAGTTGTGACAAGTCGAATGCAAGCTACGAGTACATGGCGAGTCCAGTCCATTACTATGGATGCACCAAGCTACCTTAGGATGCAAACAAACCACCTAAAGGCAACTGACAGTGATGATCTGGAAGAATTTCACAGTTGCTCTTCTTGTTCAATGTCATTTTTTTTCTTTCACTCAAGCCATTTGCTGGTTTATTCTCATTGCTATTGAGGTGTGTAAATCCACTCACTCTTCTACACCAGCGGTTTGCAAACTTTACTTAGACGGTGCTAAGGTTCTTCAGAAAGAGTGTGTGTTCACAATGGACAGGATCCATCTGTCTCTACCGTCCCCAGGGCCTAGCCAACTTCTTAGCTCTGTGATAGGAAAAACAAGTGCAGCGGGCCCCACTGGCTCCTGGAGCAAGCTGAGCTCACAGAGATGTTCAATCAGGCAGAGTCTCTGCAGAGGCAGTTTAGCCACCTCCACACGACACGCATGCAGAATGCACTGCACTACAAAACAGAACTGTTGCGACTCTTCTGAGCCACATCCAGCGACATCTAGGAGGTGATGAACATAATATGAATCAAGAGAACAATCTGGTAACAGGGGAAAAATAGAGCTGATTTTATGCACATGAGGCTGAAAAGGGACTCTCTCTCTCTCACCCCTACCCACACTTTACTCCATGCCCCACCCCAAATAATTATAATTTCCTCTTCCAAAGACCCAGGGATTTTTCTGGCTTCCATCTTTACTGTAGCACTTGAAATTCATACTGTGAAAAAATACAGAACAGATGGAAGCAAATAGAAACTCAAACAATACTTCTGAAGATACAAGACAAATGGACCCCTTGCAGGGCCACAGAACTCCAGGGTGCTGTGTTTCTTTGTATTTGGGAAATGAATGAATTCTGAACATTTTGAAACTGGAAACTGCTCACTTGGGTAGTTCTTGCTTAAAGTTTTCATACTCTTCCAGAGGGGAAAATGATAAATTTCTTAGAGTCAGACTAAGCATAAAGCCATCAGAATTTTATCGTAAAAATCAGAGGAAGTTTTTATGCAAACAAGTTAATAGAGGGAAAATAACTAATTACAAAACTGGAGGAATACTTATCAACAAAAGTGGAAAAAGTACAACACACATTTTGAACGTGGCTAATGTGCTATTCTCTTGGACACGTGATGAACGCGTAGTGGACACTTGTGGGAAATGTTGCAATCTGCTCCTCAAGGGAGATGACAATATTGCATCACGAGGTTGCTGCACTGCACATATTTCAAAATGGAAAATCATGACACTTCATTGATGATTTTATTTTCATTTGACAAGTAAGCAATATTTCTGATTCTGACATTGATTCGAATTTCTGAAGAGGATTTTCATAATTTCTGACTCTTAAGCTTGCATGACTTTATTTACCAAGAGCAAATATTAAATGAATCAATAATACTTATCATCACTTTTGGAGCATCTATGACATGCCAAGCATGGTTTTCCATGATTTGTTTAAGGTAATCCTCTCAGCACCCTGCAAAGTTTTTTTCAAAGAGATTGTAATGTACATCTGAGGGGTTAAGGAGCACCCTGCCACTAGTGAAATGCAAAAACAAGTCACACATCCATGTGGGTGTGACTCCTGCAACCAAACCACCAACTCTTTCCACACAATACAGCATTAATCCAAGAGTTAATAACTTTGGCACTGCTGACAAAAATTATCTGCTTGACCAAACTTTGGTCAGGCTCCTGAAACTTTTCCCCAGTAAGGCCCACCTATGCATTTCCCTGCAGAATCCTACGTTAGCAAGAACCCCCCACCTCGTTATCTGGTCACCCTCAAGATCTGCTCAGATTCCTCACGCTCCGCCATTCCCCAGGTGTTGCCTGCTCACCCCGGTCTGCCTTTAGAGAGAATCCTGTTAGGACAGTTACTCATGATGCTTCCTCTTAGCAATTTTTCCATCCACAGACCTGGTTTTTGGCTGTAAGTTCCCACTTGCCCATGCTGTACTCGGAGTTGAGCCCAGTTCTATTCTGAGGTTTCTGTTCCCTTACTGCAACAGTTCTGAATACAGTCTGTTTTTATTGCTTCCACTACTGTCCAGCTCTGGTTTTCTTTGACGCTGTTACAGATGCTATTTGCTAACTTATTTAAGATCAGGCAGTAAGTTCAGCATCTCATCCCTAGCACTGTCCGAGCTCTCCCTCCAGTGGGAAAGCCCGCAGTACTGAGTCAACACGACTGGGCCGCCCACCCCAGCTCTGTCAGCTCCCCACCAACCGCACGGCCCTAAGCCTTTCCAACTCCAGACGCTCCCTTAGAAAGGCCCCATGCCAGCCTGCATGAATGCCCGTCTTCTATGGGGTCTGTCCAGGATGAGGGTGACAGAGCCCACACCCTCCTTCATGCAAGTTCCAGAACTTGGGCCTTCTAGTCACCTCTTCTGGGCAGCCTTCCTGATTTTCCGTGGCAGAGTCGATAACTAGAAATGAGTGAGAAATGTTTAAAGTGCCAACTGGATTATTCTTAGCACAATGTTACTCATTCCTCTTCTTGCAGTTCTTCATACTCCATAACTGCTAGTACTTCCCATATTATATTTTAATGACTCATCAGCACCTCTGTCTCCATGAGAGCAGGGGCCTAAGCTTAGATCCTTCAGCATAGCTAGTATGACCTAGAGCAACACCAAGCTAGTCAGTAAACACTGGTTCATAAAATGAGTGGTTAAAAAATAAATACTATTGCCTTTCTTAAACTCGCATAGCTGTCTTGGTGCTAATACGCACTATAGTCCCGAGAGCATCCCTTCTGCAGTTGTGTTCCTTGGGAGCACAGATTTAGAAAAACGTGGAACTCTTAGAATAGAGGTATAAAAAGGGCTGGAAGGTCAAGTTCACTTGAGAAATGCTGAAGGCCAGCTCTTTCTTTGAGAAATTCACAATATACATTAGCATAGTGAAAGCTGCATGGTCTCTTGAAGTTAAGAAAAAAGAAAAGGAACTAGTTTAATTTTCATTAGCATTCAGATTTGAGATACAGAATGTGTTTTGGGCTTGTTTGCTATTTTTTCAGCATACCTATTTACACAGGCCAGAAGCTCAGCTTGACCCCCGCCCAGTAACGCAAGGTTGCTGAGAGCTGACTCCCTAAGCCTTTCTTGGTGCATAATTTGCCCCAGGCCTTCTGCCCCAGCCACTCTGAGGAGGCTCTGCAGGCTGCTCAGAGAAAGGAAGAATGGCTCTTTTCTTTCATTGTAACCAGCAGTTAGGGGTGAACTAGAAATGTTTAAAGCAACAACTGAATTATTCCTAGCACAAAGGTCAGAATGCACTGTGCCAGAAGAGAAAAAAGGCTTCCCCCCTCCAGGACAACCCTGAGGGATGTCTGATGCAGCACAGACGTGTGCCAAGCTTCCTACCATTGGCTTTGTTTTATCATCTCTGTGCGAACACATCTGTCATGAGAGGCTTACATCTAGCTGGTGTCTAATGATAGACCGGCTTTAATTGAAGACATTGTTAGGCAACAGAACCAGGGTGGCTGCATCGTTTCAGGATTTTCCCAAGTTCCAACCACAAGTCAAAAAGATCAACAGAATAACGTATGGAAAAAAACATGGATGATACCTTTAAAAACAAACAAAGAGGTATCAGGGAATCCCCTGAGCCCCTAAATACTGATAGTGTGGCCACAGCACTTACGTCAGTTAGCCCGGGGCATCGGGGTGGCACATGATGCAACGGGGCATGGGGCCCCCATGGGCTCCCCACAAACACCAGGCCCAAAACCAGGTCAATGGATCAGCAGATGATGACAAAACTGGGGCAAGTCCTTGCAGGCTCCACATTGCAGGCAGAGATCGGACCTGTCTGGGGCAGTGCAGGAGCCCTGGGGTAAGGGAGACAGCATGTCCCCCGACCCCTGGGTGGGAGGGGTGCACAGGAAGCGCAACTCAGGGAGACCAAGGAAGAGCAAAAGCCACCATCCCCAGAAAAGGCCATGTGACGGGCCAGGAGACACAGCATTAGAGGCTGGCGTTGGTCCTGATTGCTTTCTTTTAAACACTATTTGTATTTTCTAGCTTCAAACAACAGAAGGCTCTAGAGCCTGTGACAACCTAACAGCAATGCCCACCCCTAGGTGCCAGACGGTATTTTCTAAATGCCATTTCCACTGAGGGAGACAGAGATTCTTAGAGGATTGATCAATTCCAGGGCTTGGGAAAGAAATGTACGGGGATGCTGGGACATCGTGTGATGGCTGAGGACCACTAAGGCCATGTCAAAAGTCGTGGAAGCCAACTTGCAGGGGCTTCCATATAGAAAAATCTGAGAATCAAATAGAGTAATGATGATAACTGATTAAAATGTATTAAATAAACAAGAATCTATGGGTTTATAACAATAGTCAATGAAGTGCAAGAGAGACAGGGAGAGAGAGAAGCCCTCCCTGGTCAACATGTAGATAACTAGGACACGTCCCACTCCGCAAATTGGCAATTAAAGGGAAAGATTTCAGCATTTATCCTCCCTTTCCTGGGCAATGGGTTTTCTGGGAGGAACCAAATAGCTCTAATTGATGAGAAAAGCTACTTTGTACCAAAGCACTCCAGCTATTAAAAGAGGAAGAAGTGTCATGTGATGAAACGTAACACATGAAATGCAGAAAATGTGGGGAATAGGACAAGTTAAATGACACATGAGAAAGAAAGCAGACTAATATCTTGAGCAAATCAATGCTCAAGGATCAAGGATGTATCTCACAACTCATGTGGGTATCACCAAACACCCTGGATAGTCTGATACTAATTTAAACAAAGCAACTACACAACTGTGTTTGGATATGGACTGGGTATCCAGTGATGCAAGAGAAGTACTGCTAATCCTGTTGGTAGTATAATAGCATTGTTGCTAGGTTTTAAAAGTCCGTATTTTTTTAGCAATGAACTCTCAAGTACGTAGCAGCAAAACGATGAGAGGCCCGGGTTTGCATTAAAATATTTCACTGTCAAAAATAACAAAATGTACAGAGAAATAATTATCAAATCAGGTAATGGGTATACATTTTATCACACTATTTTCTCTCTGGTGTTGGAGGTGTTTAAACATTTCATAATAAAATTTTCTTAAATGTACATATTTGTAATTAACTACAAGTGAAAAGTAAACTCAAAGTATTTCGGAGCAAGGACTGCTATTCAAAACCTCCCATTAGTTCTCTTACTCTCTCTCTTACTCTCTCTCTCCCCACCCCTCCCCAATAAAACCATACAACCCATATCCACACGGCTTGGAATCACTAGCCAAGGAGCCGGCATAATGGGCTTATAGGGTTAGCTTCTCAGCACTGCAGCCCTGTTAGAATGCAGACAGCTCTCTGCTGTCCTCCTAATGGCACCCTAATTGCACACGTTTCCCTGCATCAATAAAGACCATCACATCTAGAACACTTTGAAATAAAATAGGTAGGTAAAATGCAACAAGAAGGAAGCCCTAATATATCAACTTTAGAGCTAGTGAATGATTACAGACTTTTAGAATGGAGCGTTAAGATGTCCTATCACAAGAGATGAGTCTAACCATTTGATGGGGTGTTGCCCTCTTAATCCCAGAGTGAGGTTTGCAAGAAGCAGTATTTCTTTAAGTGCATTCACAGATGGATGAGTGGAATTCAGGCCACTCAGATGACATTGGAGTACAAATTGCTTCTGGCGGCCTGACAGAGCCCCTGTCTGCGTGCTGCACTCAGGGTGGCTGGACACATTATTGTCCAGTGTCCCCAGACTCACTAGTTAATCCTGAGACCACAGCTGATGGGAGCAGAATGAGCCCCTGCCTTCCAGGTGCACAGACCTGGACTGTGAGGCTGTCTAGGAGTAGAAGCCCTGGTCCAAGATTCAGAGCACCAAGGATATGCACGGATACCCAGAGGGCAAGAAGGGACCTGCCCAGTAATGACTGGGCAAAAACTGCCCCTGGGCAATGCGGTTGCAGTCATGTTTAACTTGACTAAAAGTAGCCAGTGACCACTGCTGGCTCACTGCGGTTTAAGGGTGCAAGTACATGTCTGCTGCACGTATTAACTACCTGGAGGCGACACGGCAGGAGGTGGTGTCCAGTCTGCCCCACAGCCTGGGGAAAGATGGGACTAAGCGATGACTTTCTGAGTGCACAATGGCCAGTGGCAGTGGCCAGGAGAGTGTCAGAGCAGAGTTCAATATGTACAAATATAAGACAATAATTTGGGGGTAAATAATCCAAGTCATACATGGCAAGCAAAGGGCTCTCAGCCATGGGTTTCAAAGGAGGGAAGGGTAAGGGAGTCTGTTTAGAGCCCAGTGCTGACAATCCCCAGAGAAACTCTAGCGTCAAGAAGGCCGCCAGGTGACAATCGTGCCGAGAACTAGGAGCCTTCCAGGATTTCACGGGACAACCCCCAGAACCAGAGCAAAGCTTCACATCTTGTGTCGAAACCTCCTCCCACGCACCTGACCTCACTGTCCTATCCCTGTCATTCGGTATCTTTGCTCTGTGTATACACACTTCTCCTTTGGACGCTATGTTTGAATGCACCTGTCAAAATGTATGTTGAAATTTAATTGCCGTTGTAACAATAGCTGAATGGATTAATGCTGTCATCATGGAGTGGGCTCCTAATAAAACTCCATTTCACTCTTTGTCCCTCATGCTCACTCACTCACCACGTGATGCCTTCTGCCTTGGGACAACTCTCCTCAGATGCCAGCACCATGCTCTTGGGCTTCCCAGCCTCCAGAACCATGAGCCAGACAAATTCTTTTCTTTGTGAATTACCCAGTGTGTGGTATTCTGTTATAGCAGCAGAAAATGGACTAAGACATTTTGGAAGCGAAGATTCCCCCTTATTTATATTTCCTCACTGCACACAGAATAATAGCGCCTGACTTGAGTGTGCACCAGACACACATATTTTGGTTGGTCTGAAATCTACGTAACATCTCTAAGAAGATGCACATACACTAGACAGACACAGACAAAAACTGGTGCCAGGTGGCAAGAGAGGGGATAATTTTTCTTTTTATAATTTTCCTAATTCTTGGTATAATCTCCATCTCTCTCTCTCTCTCATCATATACTATACACACACACACAATTTGAAAAGTGATAGCATGGCATGTAATTTTGGGCACTTCCATCGGGAGTAGTGACTTGATTAGAACAGCAGGTGCAGCAGTGTTCCTTTATATCTAGCTTTTACATTGGTAGGCCGGGGAAAGAAAAGTAATTTTCATTTAATATTAAAAAACGTGTTGACGTCAAGAGAAGGGGTTCCATGATTTAAGATTTGATGCAGACACTCAAAGCTATAATTTATTTCCTATCTTGGGGGCACGGATTCTACAACTCCAATGTTCTATCAGTCCTACCAAGAATATGGACTGTATTTCGGCAGAAAGGTCTGATGTCCTGGCTCCCACCTCAAACCCACCCAGCCCCTGCTACGCAGTGCACCTGAGCACCTGAGCACCCAAGCACCTAGGCTGGAGATGCTGCCCCCTCCTCCCGTCCCCTCCTGCTCAGCCAGCACCAGACAGGGCCCAGCTCCCTGCTTTTCCGTCACCTGATGAATCATCTGAGTCAGCTACAGAGCGAGAGCTAAAAGCCCAATCTGGAAGGGACAGACTTGAAAGTAGTAATTATATATTTTCAATTTGAAAATTGCTTGAGATGAGAGATTCAAAATCTATTTGGGGACACATAAATAATATACTGGTAATTGGCACATTTTTACATCAGCCCTTCCATTTTAAACACTTGGGACAAGTAAGGAAAAATGTTAACAAATATGAGATCATATTTCTTGCACACATCTTGTCACATTTTTTATATGATTCATGCAATACACCTCCACTGTCATGTTTTCAAAATAGTCAAGACCACTAATACCTCCACTGAAAAACTGATGTACTGAAATTACTAATTGGAGCATTTTGTTCACTTCCTATTGGTGTGATCACTGATAGATATGTTTCTATTCGTCTTTCATCCTATTTATTTTCTATGTGTTCCATCTGCCCTTAATTCCTAGTATTCTTCTTTCCTGTCTTCTTTTGGATGAACTGAGTGCTCTTTAGTATTCTATTGTATCTTATCTACTGGCTTTTAAGATTTAGCCCCTTTTGTTTTGTTTTGTTTTGTAGAGACAGGGTCTCCTTATGTCACCAGCCTGGAGTGATCATAGCTCACTGTAACCTCAAATTCCTGGGCTCAAGTGATTCCCCTACCTCAGCCTTCTGAGTTGCTGGGACTACATACCACCATGCCCAGCTTCTTTTTTTCTTTTTTTTTTTGTAGAGAAGGGGTCTCACTATGTTTCCCAGGTGAGTTTTGAACTCCCAACTCAAGAAGTGCTCCCACTTCGACCTCCCTAAGTGCTGGGGTTACAGACATGAGCTAAAACACCCAGCCTCTTTGTGTTATTTTTATGGTAGCTCTAGGGTTCACAGCATATATCTTTTATTAATAATTTATTGATTACTACTATAAAAGACTAACATATTACTTACATATTATATAAGAAACTTAAAACAGTATACTTCCAGTTACCCTCTCTTGTCCTCCATGCTATTGTTGTCACATATGTTATTTCCGTATATGTTATAAACTCTACTAAATATCATTATTTTTACTTTAAATGGCCAATCATCTTGTAAATTAATTAATAATTGAGAAAAAAGTCTCCTGCATTTACTTACAGATCTACATTGTCTAACCTCTTCATTCCTTCCGTAGACTACACCTTCCATCTGGTATAATATTCCCTCAGCATGAAGGACTTTTACAGTTTCTTGTAATGCAACTCTGTTAGTGATGAATTCTCTCTCTTGTTGATTGTAAAATATCTTTATTTCACCTTAATTTTTACAGGATATTTCCCCTGGATATGGAATTTCTTGTTGACAGGATTTGTTTTTCTCTCTCTCTCCCTCACCAGTACTTACGGTGTTTCCATTGCTTTCTGGTCTGCATTGTCTGTGATGAGAGTCAGTGTATTTTGACTAACATTCTCCTTCCTCTGTGTAATGTGTCTTCTTTCCTCCTATAGATGCTTTTAAGATTTTTTTTCTGTATCTTTTTTTTCAGCAATTTGGCAACAATTGTTTTAGGTTTCTAGAACTGTGAGATATAAATGCCTGTTGTTTGAGCTGCCCGGCCTGCAGTGCTCTGTCATGACAACCTGAGCCTATTAAGATGGAGAGGTGGCTGCTATCAAAGGAGCCTGGACTGTCCCACGGGGTGGGAGCACAGGCTGCTCTTGGTCACGGACTGCAGCTCCCCTGGTGCGGGGCCCCCAAGTAGACGGGACACAACCCACAATTCTGAGCACATCCCCATCACCACATCCCCTCCTTCCAGGGTTCTACACGGCTCTCAGCATCCACCAGCCCTGGCCGATCTGTCCCCAACACACCTCTCCAGACCCATCTGACAACATACTCCTGGTCCTTCTCCTCAGACTCGGGCTGTGCTGCCCCCAGCTTCGTGTCCTGCACACTGTTCCCTCTGTGTGAAGTGCGCTTCCAATCCCAAGTGCAGCTCACCTTGCCCAACACCTGTCATTCCTACAGGTTACAGCACATCCTGCACCTGCCCAGGGAAGTCTCTTCCTCCTTTCCTGTGAAATAAATCCTCCCACTGTGCACGTCCTGACCCCCTGTATGTAGCACTTACCAACATCTGCAAGTATGTTTTCTCTGCATAAGAGATTAATGCCCCCAACTTTTCCCCCTTGCCCCGAAAGGACAGGGGCACCATGTCTCTTTTGCTCAACCCCAGCCTTTGGCACAGTAGTGGGCACACATACCTACAGTGTGCTCAACTTATCTGCTCTGATGGACACGTTAACAAAGAACAATAAGGACCTGACCCATCATACATGTCAGGTCACAGCTGCACGGCTCTTTTCTCAGGCCCGGGCTTAATTCTTTTGCAAGAACCTGACCAGAAAGGTTTTCTTAGTCCATTTGGGCTGTTATAATAGAATGCCATAAACTGGGCAGTAAACAACAGAAATTTATTTCTCACAGTTATAGAGACTGAGAATCCAAGATCAAGGTAAATCCAGTGTCTCATAGTTCATAGGTGCTTGTCTTCTCACTGCATCCTCCCATGGCAGAAGGGGCAAGGGATCCTCCCGAGGCCCCTTGTCTAATGGCACTAATTCCATTCATGGGGGCTCCACCCTCATGACCTAATCACCTCCCCAAAACCCCACCTAATAACACCATCACTTTAAGTGATACTATGTTTATAGATTGATAGGTGTCAACATATGAGTTTTGGGGGGGACACAAACATCCAGACTTTAGCAGGACTCCTAAGGAAAAACAAAAGCAGGAGCTTTTTAACCAAACAACTGTATGGCTCTGCCTTTTCCAAGGGGAGTTGCATAATCATCGCGTGTTCAGACATACAGGGGGTGACCACTTGCTGAGGAGTGGTCAAGGGAATTTAGATATTCAATAAGAGCTTCAGCTTGATAAGTGTGAGGCCCCTTTAAACTCTTATACAGCATGAACACATTCTCAACTCCAGGTGCTCTCCCATGGCACTAAATGGTTTTAGATATCAAGCCATTTATTGGGAGATGTCTATTTGCCAGTAATTTTTAACTGAGGTTCTTTAGAAAAGCTCTCAGTGAACACTTAAAATAGCATCATCATCAGGTGCTGTTATTCCCATAAAGAAAAGGGGATATGTTGAGTCACCTGCGCATGGCCACACAGCTGGTGTTAGCGTGAGATTCGGGCCCAGGTTCATCCATCTCCCTTGATCTTCTACTAAACACCTGGCTGATACACTCCCCACTGCGCTGTGTAGAGTGAACATGACAGGGAAGGCATCTTTGTCAAGTGTCTCTGCACCTTGCTGCGAAGGGGTGCATCTGCCTCTTCCCTGCTGACTCCTGCAGCCAGTGGCAGCATTGTCGGGGGCCCGGGGGGGGCAGTGTCACTCTGTCCTCCACTGTCTGAAGCATCTGGTGTGGACCTAACCAGCTTGAGTGCCCAGAGCTGGAGGCCCAGCAGGAACAAGGACCTCAGAGGTGGAGCAGCTGTTTCCTTTGCTTTATGTTTCCTCTGGAGCACTCCAGTTGGGCACCCTTGAGAGAGATCTGATTTTTGAGCTTCAAGTTGGAGTAGGCGGTAGGGATTTACTTTTCTAAAAATCTTATTTGTTTTAGCTTCTGGTGACTAAGGACGTAGCCTCACACTGAGCTCCACGCGCACACGAACAGCTGCAGTGCACTGTGATCCAAGTTAAGCAGGGCTCAGCCAGACGTCTTGGTTTTGATTTTGGTTTTTGCACCCTGGATGCTCTTTCTGTAAATGGGGATGACAATGTCCACCTTGCCTTTCTCATGAGAGCTACAATCAGATGAGTTCAGGGAGAGGAAACAATTTTCAAGTTGTCAAGTGCTCTAAAGGACAAAAGACAAATGTATAGCTTACTCTAGCAGATATAGAGAGAGGGGAAAGGAATCCTGGAGCCCACGATGGTGGAGGCAGCCCAGAGGCTGAGCTGTGGGGTGTGCAGGCCTGGGGACACTGAGATGAGAAGACAGCCGTGTTTTACAGGAGCTCAGTCCAGAGGCCTGGAGAGAGAGGTGGGCAGTTTAAGAAGTATTTATTCAGAAGAGCTGAGAAAAATTAATGCAGGTCACACTGAGCTAGAGAGTTAAACCCAGGGAGAAGGAGGCTCCATGTCACTTGGATTTTCAGGAAAGAGTCTGGCTATAGCTTCAAGTCCCTGGAGGTGACACGGAGTCAGTTTCAAGCCAGAAGAGGCATCCTATCATCTCTCAAAAAAAATATGCTAAGAAACATGGTGCTTTGTCTTTTCTTTGAGGCATGCACCCTGCAGTATAATGGACTTGTTTGCTGCACTGGGTGAAACTGTAATTTTATTTACATAATCTATTTGTAATAATACGTTGAGTGGCTTCATTCTGCAGGAAACAGCAGGAGCTATTGCTTTGCCACTCCAACGCCAGTGCCTTGCAGGATGCTGGGACATTGCAGGTGTGCCCAGTGCTGGTGGGTGCGGTGGGGTGGGTGGGCTGTGGGTCTGAGGGCCCAGGGGTGTCACCCCACCCAGTGCCCACACGCATGGGCCCAGCCAGGTGAGCAGGCAGGCGCCACCCTGCAAGACCTCTTTTACCCAAGAGGCTCTCCTGACACAAGACCTCATGCCAGGAAGGGGGAGACAGAAATGCCTTTTCTCTTCCTATAAAATAAAAAATGGCTCTAAAACTCAAAGAAGGTGTTGTCCATGTTAAGGCATTTCTTCAGGTTTTTTGTTAAAGAGCAAAAGCAGTAATAAAATGGAATTGATGGTGATATTCTGTTTGCAATCAGCTGAGGTACTATAAGAAAAACTAAGGTATTAAGAGAAAAGAAGAATACATTTCCTTTTGTACTTTTTCCTTCTGTTATATCTGAATATTAGTTGAGAAAGTTCACTACATCATATGTAGATACCTATGAATGCATTTTCCATTGACCATCCTTCTGGAAGGTGTATCCGTCCCTTTACCACTCTGTAATGTGAAATGTGTTCTGGAAGCTTCCCATTGCCTAAGGACATAACCAGAACCACTGAGAAAGGCTCAGACGGCCCTCTGCATCCCTTTCCTGCTTTCCACTCCACCCCACACTCCTGGTGCCTTGCAATTCCCCACTTTGTAGCTTTGCTTGTCCTCCTACATTTCCCACCACTTGGACCAATGCTGTGCCCACCCTCCCTAGAAAACAGCCTTTCTCTCCTCTGGGGCCGGCAACCACCTCCTCCTTTGTGGCAGGTATGACAGGTGCCCCAGACAGGTGCCATCTCACTGCCATGAGCATCACCTGATGAAGGATGTGCATGGCGGGTGCATTGTTTGGGGAAAGAACTGGAGTGAAGGAGGGGGCGCAGGAGAGTGGGAGTGCTGGGACACACATTGGAAAGACAAAGCAAGCAGAAAGCATGCACTTGGGGACAGAGGAGGAAGAGCTGAGGAACTTAGCATATTTAACACTGGGGAAGAAAATTCTTCTGAGAACTCAGAGCTATTTTCAAATATTTGCAGAGTTTTAAGGTGGATTAAGCATGACAAGAACTAGAACCCGGATGGGTCAGTGGAAATAGTGAGGACCTTTTAACACAGAATTTTCCAGTATTTCAATGACCAAAGATGTGCCCTGAAAAGGAGGCTCCTATAAGGGAGGTCGTTGTTCTTGGTGGGGACCAGCTCTTGGCTGGGAGCCGGGGACAGTGAGTGGCAACACCAGTTATGTGACCTCACAGTCACCACCCAATGCTGAGAGCCTGATCATAGATAAACACCAGCAGTCACAGGGTACTTTGATATGAAGCCCAATTCTATCTGCCCCATGTCAGACAAAAGGGAAAGAAAATGATTTGGAAGAGACTAACCAGCCCCTAATGATGGAGCTCAACTATCATTAGCTCCTGGTATGTCCAATTCTAAATTCTATTTTTTTTGAAATGTTCCTGGTAAAAATATTTAGAAGTGCTTTTGCCACCCTGGATGCCTTGGAGAAGACTTATATGAACAGTCTGAAGAAAGTTCTGATCCCAAGATTGGTCACTGACCCCGTTTTGAAACTGCATTTCTAAATACTTCAAGAGTAACACCAAACTGATTTGAAGGACATCACTTTCCATCAGAGGAGGATGCCCAGATGTGTTAATATCACTTCCTTATTTTTCAGGGAGCTAAGGAACATGTGCATGTTATGATGCAAAGACTACCTTTCGCAATAGCGGTAAACATAATACTTGACACTTCATGTTTAAACTAAAATTATATCACCAATGAGATATTACCGCCAAAAAATGTTCAACATAAATGTCATCATGAGAGAGCAGTAGATATTCCAGAATGCGGGATATTCTACCACTCTACCAGATAACTGTCCTAGAATCTTCAAAAACGTAAATGCCATGACAAATACAACAAATCAAACAGGAGGGTGCCCGTCTAGACCAAAAGAGACTTAAGAGATATAATGAGTAAATGTTAAGGGTGAATCTTTGGTTCCTGAATCAAACTAACACAGTCATGAAAGATGTTTCAGATGCAATTGGGATATGAGTAGTAGTATTGGTATTTTGTATTAATATTAATCCTAATGTACCAATACTAATACTAATTAATATTAATAGTAGTAGTAGTAGTAGTAGTATTTTGGACTGTAGATTAGATACTAAATGATAACCTTGATTTACCGGTGTTGTGGGGTATATAGGAGAATGTCTTCATTCTTAGGTGGTGCACGTGAAATGTTCAGAGTTGTAAGGTCTGCAACTTATTTTCAAAGGATTAGCAAAAGAGAAGTGTGTGTGTGTGTGTGTGTGTGTGTGTGTGTGTGTGTGTCTGGATAGACAGAAAAAACAAATGTGGCAAAGGATGACAATCAGTTCATCTAGGTGAAGGGTAAATAGGTGTCTACTGTATTATTTTTTTCAGGTTTTCTTTACATTTGAAAATTTTCAAAGTTAAAATTGGAAAATAATTTGTAATATTTATATGTCAAGCCTTTTACTTTCTCCTATGTGCAGTGAGTCCCTCTGATACTTCCTTCTTCCTGTCCCCCCAGCACTGAATTGGATGACAGTGCACACCCGTGGTGTTGCTGAGCGACTGGGGAGCTCCAGGGCTGGGGCCGCGGCCCCTCCTGGGCACAGAACTGTGCACCTCATGGAGGGGCAGCGACATGCAAGCACACTCGCCCATGGCAGACATCGAAGCTTGCACTGTGAGAGAGAAGTTCACAAAAGCTTTGGGAAAACACATGGGTGTTTAGAAAATTAAAACCCCTTGGTTTGGCTGGAGAATAAGAGAGTGAGAGATGAAGAAGGGTGTGTGGATGCGGCTGCCATGCAAAGGAGGTCATGTTTAATTTAGAGACAGGTGAGAGTGTGTTTCAGCAGAAGGCATTCCTTAAAGAATGGAAAGCAGTCTGTCCTCATATAGCCACCTAATCTTTGACAAAGCAGACAAAAACATACACTGGGGAAAAGAATCCTTATTCAATAAATGGTGCTGGGAAAACTG
>NW_012148396.1:14368232-14370349 GCF_000956105.1 Propithecus coquereli
AAAAATTAAATTACTTTGATGAATATAAATTTTAAAGTAGAATGAGGAGGAAGAAGAGGAGGAGGAGGGGAGGGGAAAGGGGAGAGAAACAGAAAGGAAAGTCCTTGGTAGGTGCCATGAGCAAAGTGAGAAGTTCAAAGAGAAAACTTCAGGTGACATCATTACTAAAACAGTCTTTTATTGATGAAGTAAAGCACTTTGGTGGGAACAGGTGGGCAGTTTGTATGGAGGAGGAACAGATGGGTTATAAAGACAATGCCTTTCAAACCAGAGAGAAATGAAAGTCCATTCTCCAAATAAATTAAGATTCAGGTGGTATTTTTCCACATGAAAAATTTCAGCTATAAAATGTTTCCATCTAATAAAGGAGGTATTTCCCAAATGGCATAGCTTATCAGGGAAATAATGGAGGTTTTATTTTCCTTTTTTTTCATATCTGACAAGAATGCCATTTACTTGTTATTAAATTTTTAATTAAGATAAACAGTGGTTTATTCTAGCACCTAGCACATTATTTGAAAGGAAACTGAGCCCAGCTCCACAGTTAGGATAAAATAATGTATCTCACTCAGATAGAAATCTTATGGAAGTAGATATGAGTAGAGTAATTCTTTTTTTATTACTGCTATAATTGGACAAAATGTTTAACATAAAGCAAATTTAAGCAGTATTCATAAGTATAATTTGAAAGTAAATGAAAAATCACTTAGAAGTAAACATGGAATATGGGAAAATAAAAAGCCGTTAACAGGGTTATTTCTTCACGGACTTGGGTGCAGGATCAATTTGGGTTTTGATTAATAAGTGCTCAGCGCCAAGTCACAGGCTTGAGAAGTCCACGGCCACTGTGGGAGGGGCCCATCCACTGTTCTTCAGCCTCCTTCAGTGTCTAATTTATGGACTCGAGCATGCTTTTTCTTGCTCCTATCTCTCTGACCTGGTGTCATTTACCCCAAACCCAAGCATTCCACTGTCCATATGGCTTTCCAGCCAGGTTTTATTCCTCACAGCTGTATTTCCCATTCCACTTGCATCCTGGAAGTTTCTGCCCATCCGAAAACTTTGCCTGACCCAAGGAGGCAAAAGAAAACACCCAGAGAGCCGGCCCGGGGCCTAGTGCGCTGTTTTATATCCGGGAGCCAGAGCCTGCTTGCTCAAAGTAGATGCTCATAAGCGCTTGTGAGTTAAGAACATAAGAACCTCACCCTTTTTATTCAGGAGAGTGTGGCAGGGATTCTGTGCGGTGTGGGTGAATGCACGTGGAGGAAGCAGGTGATCATTTACACTCAGCAAGAAAGGTCTATGTATGCGAATCCGAGGGAGCAGCATCAAACATGAGGAATTCTGCCACTGCACCCAGAGCCTCACATATTCCGCCTTGTACGCTATGATACCTCACTACAGTAATAATTATAATGATGGGCACGTATGCATCTGATATTGGAATATGTCTGTGTAAGAATTATCACTATTATAAGGCAGGTTATATTATTATTCTCAGTTTACAGGTCAAAAAAATAGCAACGTGGTAGGTTGATAACCTACCCAGTGTTACACAGGCAGTAGTGGGCAAAGGAGAGTGTAAGCCCAGGTCTGGCTGCCCACTGTCCAGGGTCGGGGTTGACTTGAACACAGCAGTAGGTATCTCAAGAGCTTTCAAAGTTCAGGTTGATAATAAAAATATGTTAAACCCAGGGATATAGGTAACAGGAGGCATAGGCGTTACGATGAACCAGGAAATTCAGTATGAACCTAAGGGAATTCAAATCTGTTTTTAATCCACTGTTGTCAAATGAAAAACTACTTCAGGCTTTTCTTCAGTCGCTTTATGGTCCTGGGGTTCAAATCTTTAAAAACTTGCATTTCATAAATTACTGACTCTTATGGGATCAACTATCACATTAGAATAAAACTTTCAGTGTCATAAGGGTTTTTGTTTTGTTTCGTTTGAGAGAAAGTCTCGCTCTGTCTCCCAGACTAGAGTGCCGTGGTGTCATTGTAGCTCACTGCAACCTCAAACTTCTGAGCCCAAGCAATCCTCCTACCTCAGCCTCCGAGGAGCTGGGACTACAGGTGCATACCATGATGGCTGGATAATTTTTCTATTTTTAATAGAG
>NW_012148396.1:14372619-14374054 GCF_000956105.1 Propithecus coquereli
GCACCATTTATTGAAAAGAGATTCTTTTCCAACCACACTTTTCTAGCTCGACACACAGATAAAATTATGGACCTAGCCGCTGAGTGGCTAGCTTTGACTTCTACCCTTACCAGGCTTTAATAAGCACCCAACCCTCAACTGAGGAGGTATCAGAGAAGGCTGAGTGTGGAGACAGGACGCTCATTCCCACCAGACAGTAATGAGCCTCCCCCAATGATATAACTGGAGACTGCCTAGGAGCAGGAGCACCTACTCTCCAGCCAATGAGGTAACAGTAAGAGACCCAACATGAAGCCAGAATCCCACTCCGACCCCGCAGTACTTGGGAGCCCAGCCTCCATGTGTCAGTGAAGGCCAAGGAGGGAAGCTGGACTGTTACTGACACCCCAAGAGGTGGCACCCCAGCCCCTGCTCTCCTGGAGCGGTGTCAGAGACAGCTAGCTACAACAACATGTTTAAATAAGATATACAGTTGCATAACCTAATACCTGGAATATCCAGGTTTCAGTTAAAAAACACTCATACCAAAAACCAAGAAGATCTCAAACAGAAGGAAAAAAGACTATTAGCAGTTGTCCACACCAAGAAGACAGAGATGTTAGAATTATGTGACAAAGATTTTTCTCAGATAAAAACAGGCATCTTAAAAATGCTTCAATGAGCAATTACTAATAGACTTGAGACAAATGAAAAAATAAAAAGCTCAGCAAGAAAACATAAAATCTCCATAGAAGATAAAAGGAAGACTCAAATGAAAACCTTAGAATTGAAAAATATGGCAACAAAAATACATTCTTTTAAAAAACCCTCCCTGGTGGTTCAACAGCAGAATGGAGGGGAGAAAGGAAAGTATCAATAAAAATGAACATAGAACAATAGAAATTACACAATCTGAAAAAACAGAGAGAAAACAGACTGTAAGAAAAATAAACCTAACCTCAGAGACTGGTGGGATGATAACAAAAGAGTTATCATCACTGGAGTCCAGGAGGAGGAGGAAGAAAGTGAGCATGAAAAAGTACTCAAAATATTGATGGAAAATCTCTCAGATTAAGAAGGTGAGCAAACCCGAAGCAGGGAAAATGCAAAGAAATCTAAACTAACACTCATCATAGTCAAAAACTAAAGATAAAAAAAAAAAGTCTTGAAGATGGTGAAAGAGAAATGATGCCTTATCTACAGAGGAAAAACGATTTGAGTGACAGTAACATTTCTCATCAAAAGCCATGGAGGTCAGACATAAGCAGCACACATTTTTTAAATGCTGAATTTTTTTTTAAAAAACAAAACTATATAATCCTATAGTCAGCAAAAATAACTTTCAGGAATGAAGGGGAAAATCAAAAGACATTTTCAGATGACAGAAAGTTAAGAGAATTTGTCACAAGCAGATTACCATAAAAGAATGGCTAAAGGAACATCTCTAAACACAGAG
>NW_012148396.1:14379954-14380524 GCF_000956105.1 Propithecus coquereli
CCTGCTGAAGTGTGTGGATCTTGTTGAAATGTGGAAGCTGGAAAATGTGTACTATAAGATGAACCTAGATGTTTATTAATGTATAAATGAAAATTATTTATCATGTTCAAGATAACAGCCTGATTGCATTTGCAGTTTGTAACAATTTGCTATCCATCTTTGCAGGTGACAAATTCAAATAACTTGTCACAAATTGCCTAATCAAGAAAAATGTCATTGTCATAAGAATTAATAAAAAGCTCCCCCAGAGAAACCTGCATTTGCATTTAAGAAAGCAAATTATATACTTGGAAGCAGAAGCAACTAGCCTTTGTCAGTATGAAAGCCTTTCATTAGGAGTCCGTTTCAAACGTGGGAAGGCATAAAATGAGAGAAAGAGGAGGAGGAAACTCACAGTTCAGAACTGAGCCATAAGTAATCCACAAGCTGCCCACCAGCCCCTCGGGCCATGACTACAGGAAGTCACCCCATGACTCTGAAATGGGGGTGAACACCACCCAAGAGTGGGAAATTCCATGAATAATAAATAGTTGACTAGAAAAAGAATTTGGAAGAACTTCTGTGTATTCA
>NW_012148396.1:14380574-14382571 GCF_000956105.1 Propithecus coquereli
TTAAAGTTAGAGAAATTTCCCAGAAGGTAAAAGCAAAATAAAAAAGCTAAAGGAGTAATGAAAAGAATATTAGCTGATTGGTCCAATTTCCAGTTAATATCAGTTCTAGAAAGAGGAGCAAAAAACCCAACAGGAATAAAATTATCAACTAAATACTGTGAATTAGAATACACACTCAAACTCAAAGTGTTTTTTTCTATTCTCTTACTCAACAGCAATCACCAAAGACTTCTGTGACCAGATGTTTGAGGACTTCTCCCCACCAAGAAGCAAGCCATCAATTATGCTGCAGATGCCAGCTGGGTGTCCTCTAATCAGTTCTGACCCTCTCCACCTGGAGATAGTGTGGGATCCCGGGGGGCGAGGGCTCAGTCCCCAAGGCTGCTCCTCCCCCATTTCTGCCAGTTCCCCAGAACAGAAGAAATAGCACCTGTGATGGTTAATTTTAGGTGTCACATTGACTGGAATAAGGGATACCCAGATAGCTGATAAAGCATTACTTCTGGGTATGTCCGTTGGGGGTGTTTCTGGAAGAGATTGTCACATGAATCAGTGGGCTGAGTAAGGAAGATTCACCCTCACCTTATGTGGGTGGGCACCAACCAACAGCTGAGAGCCCAGATAGAAGAAAAAAGTGGACAAAAGGAAAATTCTCTCTCTCTCTCCCTCCCCTGAGGCTGGAACACCCTTCTTCTCCTGCAGTTGGACATCAGAACTCCACGTTCTCTGGCCTTTGGAATCCAGGACTTGTGACAGTAACTCCCAGTTTCTCAAGCCTTTGGCCTTGGACTGAGAGTCGCACCATTGGCTTCCGTGCTCTGAGACCTTCAGACTTGGACTAAGCCATGTTCTCCAGCTTGCAGATGGCATACTGTGGGCTTCTCAGTCTCCATAATCATGTGAGCCAATTCCCCTAACAAAACCCCTGTATCATATATACCTTTATATCTATCTATCTATCCATCTATCTTATATATCCTATTGGTTCTTCCTCTCTGGAGAACCCTAGCTAATATAGTACCAAAGAAAATAATGATCCCCTAAAGTGCTCAAGACAGTGAATGAGAAAAAATCATTTCTAGCCATACTGTAGTAAACTTTCAGAACACCAAGAATTAAGGAAAGTTCCCAGTGCCTCCAGGGAGAAGAAAAACAAGATAAAAGATAATTATCAGAATGATATAGAACTCAGAACAAGCAAAACTGAAAAACAACAGAACTACGCCTTCAGAATCCTGAGGGGTAGTGATTTTCAGCCCTACAGTGGAGCTTAGCTAAGGAGGAGGAGGGTCTGGGATCCAGGATAAAGGGTGTTCAGCACCACAGGGATGAGGGCAGTTCCCCAGATGACAGGTGTTCACAAGGGCACCCCCAAGTCCACATGATACAGGAGGAGAAGGCTCTGAGAGGGGGGAATGGCTACATCATCAGACAGAACTGACTTGGGGAAAACTCTTTTCAGATGTATCTTACAGGCTATGTTGGAGGCCATAGGAAGATTCTGTGATGTGTTCCAAGAAAATTGACCCTACAGTGTTAAAAAGTGTTCTTGATTCCAAGAACAACAAAGAGTTTGATGAGAAGAGATAGATTACACTATTCAACCCAAGAGTGAACAGCATTTACATGCAGAAGAAAGAAAACTTTTACTATGTGTTTACCCAGTTGAGATGCAGTTGCCAGAACTTACCCATAGCCCTTGACAACCACTATAGGAAGTCAAACTGTTTGAGTCTCAAGTTCAATCAGAGAAGCAGAATATGCAGATTATTCAGAACTACAGAGATACATATCAGAAGAAATAGCTGAAAAAGTCGAAAGTGGTTGCCACTAGGAAATAGGATTAAAAAGGAAGACATGATTTTTTTTTGTTATTATGTTTTAAAGTATTTACAAATAATGTAAGGCTAGCATTAACAATTAAGTTAAATTAACACAAACTATAATTTATAAAAAGTTAAGACGTTTTCAAAAGTGCCATTATGCCACCTTCTTCC
>NW_012148396.1:14382621-14384269 GCF_000956105.1 Propithecus coquereli
TTTCTTACTTTCTTTAGTTTTTTCCACATGGTTTTCTTTAGTTCTTTGAACATATTTAAAGTAACTGATTTAAAGTCCTTTCCTACTAAGTTCAATGACTGGACTTCCTCAGGGATAGTATCTATTGACTGGGTTTTTTTTCCATGAATATGGCCCATTCCTTTTTTTCCCTTGGCTTATCTCATAATTTTCATTGTAAACAGGATATTTTAAATAAAATAATGTGGCAAATCTGGAATTAAATTCCTTTTCCTCACAGGGTTCCTGTTTCTTGTTGCTACATTTTTTGCTGTTTGTTTTATGAAATAAAATAAAATCTAAAGCCCCCCAGCTGACAGAATGGACTCCCTCTTGGCCAAAAGGACTCCAGAAATACTCTAAAGCTGAGTTCTTGGCCATTAGGATGGAGGTGAGACATACCTCTTCGTGTCCCCTCTCCTTTCTTGGAGATATCCTTTGTAACTCATTAACAGGCCTAAGACTATACAAGACAAAGCTGAAACCACACCTACAGGTCATCAAATTGCTTAATATAATAGATCACTTGAATCTGGGTATATGTCCGGTGGCTCGTCTCTGATTAACAGACTTCCTTATCTTAACTTAAAACATTCAAAGTTTTTAAACAAAGCTTCATTTCTTTAACCAATTACAAATCAAAGAATATTTAAACCTGCCTATAGCCTGTAATCCCCTGCTTTGAGATGTCCCACCTTTTCTGGCCAAACCAATGTATGCTCTCCATGTATTGATTTATGACATTATGTGTAATTCCCATCTCCCTGAAATGTATAAAACCAAACTATAACCCAACAACAGCAAGTCCACTTGCTCAGGATTTCATTTTAAAATATTTTACAGAGTTTGGGTCTTCTTCTGTTAGCAATTTTGTGGCTTTTCTAAACTAATTCTGTAAAGTTTGTATTCTTTATTGTGTGTGGCCACTGACATCTCAGCTAAGTTAGCTTAATGGTCCAGCTTAGGAGATGGGCACAGATTTCCTTAAATGCCTAGAAATAATAAATCTGCCAAGCTTTGCCAACACACCCCGTGTGCATGTTGGAGGCACATTTTCAGTGCTCAGGTAGATGTTACAATTTTGCCTTAGCCTTCACTTCCTGCTTATGCAGAGCTCCAGGACCAGTCAGAAGTAAAAGCATAGGGCCTTCTTTCCTGGGCGTGCATACGGCCCTGGGTATGATCCAAGCCCTGTACACAGGATATACATGTGCTCATCTAGATTCCCAGGAATACGTTGTATCTTTTCGAAGCCCCCTTTTATCCACATCTTGTTCCTAAGCTTTTCCTTTAAAATTTTTGGTGAGCTTTGTTTGCTCCAACTTTCATTGCCATCTCAGGCAGGTGTGTGGTATATCCTGGGGGAAAGGCTATTTGTGCTGGGAGAACTCTGATCTAGGTCAAATAGAGACATGCCCTGTGAACTAGGCTTCCTGGGAACTACCAGACACTTTGAATAATGACAATTCTCTGAGAATGTTGCTTTAGGGTAACTCCAAACCCATTCCGCCCTCTCCAGGGGCTACTAGGCTGCCATTGTTCACCATGATTTGAGGGCTGTTGGTTTTCAAGGCTACCACAGAGTGGGGAGAGGGTGTGAGAATGGGGCAAGTTAAAATGCCACAAAGTC
>NW_012148396.1:14387969-14390927 GCF_000956105.1 Propithecus coquereli
CTTGACTTTGCTCTTATATAGGTGAAGGTTTCAACATTTACAACAAGTGTAATGTTTCTTCAGCAATACTAAAGCTGGTTAGTTAGAAGTTTCGGAGGCCCAGGCTTACAACTGGCAGGAATGGGTTGGGGCAGGCTTGGGGACTGAGCCCTCACTCTGTGGGATCTGACACTGTCTCCAGGTGGAGAGGGTCAGAATGGATAGAGGACACCCACTGGTGTCAGCTGCATAGTCGATGGCTCGCCTGTTGGTGGGGAGAAATCCTCACACGTCTGGTCACAGAAGTCTGTGGTGATTGCTGTTGAGTGAGACAATGGAAGACAGAGGAACCACAGGCAAAATTGTGGTACTGGATTCTTTTTTATTTTTTCTTTAAGCTTCAGTCTTGTGCTCCTCTCCCTCCAGACCACCTGGAATGTGATCTGCATTTACTTAACTGAGTGAAACTTTGCTGTAACATTCCAAATTATTTGCTCACAGGTGCACGTTCACATTGGAAAGGGAATATCTTTAGGACAGAGCTGGCATTAACTTTTTCATCAACTGCTTTTCTTTGTCACAATTCTGTCAGGAGTTTCCTTAAGCTCTCTGTTATCACAGAGAAAGGATCATTCATTTATCCAGGAGCCTTTTTTAGTACCCACTGTGTGCTAGGCCACATGTCATTAACTGGAGACAGCCACAGGAATAAATCTGTAGGCTCATAAGCCAGGGCAGGAGATGCAAAGACAGCTAATAACAGATGCTGTGAAAGAGTTTGTAAGGACTAACCTTGAGAGCGTGGGATCAGGGCTCAGAAAGGCTTCCTACTGCAGTGATTACTGAATTTTGAAGATGACAGGCAGAGAGGCCACCCAGGCAAAGGCCCAAGGTGTTGAGATAATGGAGAACCTTGTACAGGCAGTGTGGAATCTGCCTGCAACTCAGGATGTAGAGGGAGGACAGCGAGAGCTGAGGCTTGATTCAGGGAGTGAAGCATCTTGTCCATCCTGGTGGAGAGTTAGGCTTTCCTTTCAGAGAGCAGGCAAGTGGGAGTTGTCACAACATTTTAACCAGAGAAGGGATCTGGAGGAAGGGGGTGTGGAGGTAGTGTCCTGGGTAAGGGCCATGGCAGTCATGCAGGGAAGTGTGGGTCTGAGCGCAGGGGGAAGAAGGTGGAGTGGGGAGGGTGGGCTCTGCTTGGGAGAATTCAGGTGGTCTAATTGTGAGATTTTTGTGACCTATTGCTAGAGTTGTATAAGGAGGAGGAATCTAGGATGAATTCACATTATCTAGGCTGGGAAATAAATTTAGAATATTATACCCAAGAGAACATAATTGTAAATGCCATTTTTTAATCTTTAAAACAATTTATACCCATTTCCACATAATCAAAATGTGAGGCAGTGAACCCACGATCACATTACAAGAGATCATATGGCTGAGCAATGGTCTCTCCTGTCCACGGATGACCCCATCCATTGAACATGATCATCCCAGCCCTCGCACTTTTAACAGAAGCTGGTAAAACATAAGGAAACACAAGGATTAAGCATAGCCACCTTCTACCCTCTGAAGTTAAAACCTACACTTTACCCAGAACTGCTTTCAGTTACATTCAGTTATAATTTAGGGGTATTAAAACATGCAGTCAAAAAAAATTGTCCTGAAAATTACTATTTCAAAGCTTATGTATGTCAATTTCACATTCCATGTCAGCCATTAGAGAACTCGGCTCCAAATTTTCACTCTTTGAGGACCAAATCTAAATGATTCCCTGGTGCAGAAATCATTCTGACAAATATAGCTTTGCAGAGCCTTAAAAAGGATAAAATGTTTAATCATTGCATTCATATTTAATTCATGATCATAGAATCCTTTTCACATGGCATGGCTGGAGCTCGAAGGATGGAGCCTACTATAACTTTTGCTTCAGGACAGTATGTGGCTGTGCACTTCCCACCATCCCCCGTGGCGCTGTCAGCTCTCCACGACTCCCACGTAGCGGGAAGGGAGGGACTGAGGCTTGCTGAGCATGAACTCTGGGTACAGCACTGCATTTCTCTCCTTTCTCTCTTTTAACTCTCAAAACAAAGCTAAAGTCAATGCTAGAAAATTTGACATTATTTGGCTTCAGTTCATACCACTATCGTGCTTTGAGAAATGGTCTAACTGACCCGTCCAAATGATCTCCCTGAAATGTCTAGAGTAGACTAAGTACTGGGCAGTTGGAGCTAAGCCAATAAACAAATCAAGACAGGCACAGAAATTCCCTTGCTGCTTATAAGAACAGACTGTCTTCAAGTACATAGGAATCGCCACGCAGGAAATTAGCCCTCATATATTCATTCAAAAAAGCTCTATGTGGCCACACATGCTGTTATTCTCAAAGTTATTTAATGAATTTCCCTAATTAAGATCCACTCTTAGTTCATTTAATTAAGTAGGAGTGCACACATACATACACACACACATACACATCATCTATCAATCACATTTATGTAAACTAGTGAAATTTACCATGATAGAAAAGAGGCATTTCTCTTTACTATAGCTAAAAACACACATTTGCTCATCAGTATGATTAGACCTTAGGATAAAAGTTTTTAGAGGAGATCACTGATCATGCTATGTATGGTGTCTGAAAGTCCCATATTATCACTCATGGTCATCATTGTTTTCATTACACTTTGGAAAGTTGACTCTAATGTGGGGAATACCACTGATGCATTCCTAGGAATTCGTATCTTATTTTTTTAATCATTTGAGGATCAGCCCTGTGAGATATGGAAGAGTAACACAAAGCCCCAGAAATGATCCCTAGCTTCAAGGAAATTTTGGTTCTCATAGAAAATTGCTCTTTCATCATGTCATCTGCTCTGGAAGAAGTGTTAAATTGCCCAGTGCCAAAAACGAATGCTCCACCTTCTGTGGAGGGTGAGAACAACAGGAGGAGCAGAAGTTCAGGAGGGCTTCCTG
>NW_012148396.1:14392622-14401689 GCF_000956105.1 Propithecus coquereli
GAAACAAATAAAAGTGAAAACACATACAAAAACTTATGGAATGTAGTGAAAGCAGTGCTAAGAGGAAAATTAGAGCTGTGAGTACTTATATTTAAAAGAAGAAAGAAATAAAATCCAAAAGTTTACACTCTAAGGAACTAGAAAAAGAATAACAAACTAACCCCAAACTAGTAAAAGGAAGAAAATAATAAAGATTAGGGCAGAGATAAATGGAATAATTAATAGAAAAACAAAAGAAAATCAACAAAAGCAGGAGTTAGTTCTTTGAAAAGATCAACAAAATTGATAAGCCTTTAGCCAGATTAACTAAGAACTAAAGAAAACACAAACAATTAAAATCAGAAATGAAAGAGACATTACAACATATTTTACTGAAATAAAAAGGAGTATAAGGTAGTACTTATAAAAATTACACACCAATAAATAGAATAACCTAGATGAAATGAAAAAATTCCTAGAAATACACAGTCTTTCAAGACTGAATAAGGAAGAAACAAACAACATGAAAAAACCTATAACTACTAAGGAGATTGGATCAGTTATCAAAAACCTCCAAACAAAAAAGAAAGCCCAGGATCAGATGGCTTCACTTGAGAATTCTCTTCAATAAATGGTGCTGGTAAAACTGGATATCCACATGCAAAAGAATGAAACTAGTCCTCGGTCCCTTATGATATACAAAAATCAACTCAAAATAGATTAAATGCTTAAATATATGACCCGAAACTTTGAAACTTCTAGAAGAAAACAGAGGGGAAATGCTACATTACATTGATCTGAGCAAGACTTTTTGGATGAAACTTCAAAATCACAGGTAACAAAAGCAAAAATATACAGATGGGATTATATCAAACTAAAAAAACTTTCCACAGCAACTGAAACAATCAAGAGAGTCAAGAGATAACCTACAGAATGAGATGAAATATTTGCTAATTATAAATCTGACAAGGGGTTAACATGCAGAATTTACAAGAAACTCAAACAATTCAATAGCAAAAATACAACACGAAAAAAAAAGAAAACCCAAAATCTGTTAGAATTAATAAATGAATTCAGTAATGCAGGTTACAAAATCAACACTCCAAAATTATTTGTGCTTCTACACATTAATAATGAACAATCCAGAAAGGAAATTAAGGAAATAATTCCATTTACAATAGCACCCAAAAGAATAAGATACTTAGAAATAAACTGAACCAGTAAACAAAAGACCTGTACACCGAAAACTACAAAACACTGCTGAAAGAAATTAAAGATATTAATAAATGAAAAGACATTCTGTATTCGTGGATTGAAAGATTTAATATTGTTAAGATGGCGATACTACCCAAAGCGGTCTACAGATTCAATGCAATCTCTATTAAACTTCCAATGACATTTCTGTAGAAATAGAAAAGAAAATCCTTGAATTCATATAGAATTTCAAAAGACTCCACATAGCCAAAACAAATCTTGAAAAAGAACAAACTTGGAGGCTCACATTTCCTGACTTCAAAACTTATTACCAACCTATAGTAATCAAAAAAGTGTGGTACTTTTTTTTTTCCCACTGGACACTCCAGCCTCCTCCACCCTCCCACCAGTGCGAGGGTCTGTATTCTTCCCGGGAGCCGTGTGCTGTCCAAATATGCAATGGCCAAAGGTAATTGCCTAAAGAGGCAAACTTTATTTCTCAGTGGCTCTACGTTGTCCGTAGCAGGTTGGTGGGGGATTGGTACTATGTCCTCCTCTCTGTGGATTTGCTCCACTTTGGGGGGATGATTCACCATGGGCAGGAGAAGCAGGAGAGCTTGGAAAGGCCTCATGCTAGCCGTCCAATGCTTGGGCCTGGAAATGACACCTGTTGCTACCATGGAAAATCCATGACCTCACCTCCTCAAGAGGCCACATCGAACCACAGTCCAACCACAGCCTGGAAATGCAATCCTGAAGATGATCTGAAGTCGGAGACCCAGGAGTACTTCGAGCACGGTACTAACAGTACCAATATTGCCATCACTGTGGAAGATTAATGACTACATGTACCTTGATGGCTTTGTAAGTTAAATATTAAGGTGGATTTACCAAGTCATACAAGACCTGGTCAGGTGTTCCCCTCCTATCTATAGGCTGGGTAACTTTGACTAAGTTACAGAGCCTCTCTGGGTCCCAGTTTTCTCATTTGTAAATTGGGGCAATAACATGTAAGATAATGTGTATTATAAGGTGTTCAGTAAAGAAAATGTAAAATAAAAACCCTGTTCTCTTAACTTGCTACTCATTGGTTTTATGTCATGCTGCTGGTTGCTATAACCACATGAGATTCTGTTTCTCTGATATCCCAGTGTATCTGGGCTAAGAGAAGGCACATTTAATTCTACTGTAATTGGTGACAACTATCTCTAATCATCACCTCTGTTGTATCATATGCATATAGCAGGTTTTATTTTTTACTGTAACATGCCATTTCGAAGCTCCTAATGTATCTTATTATTATTTGCCCTTGTTCTGTTAAGGGGCATTCAACTACGAGTTTGAATGTGGTGTTGCCTTTGGTGTTGACGCTGGTCCCAAGGAGGCTCCTGGACATCCCTATGGCAGACGGTGGCCCTGTGGCTATGTGGGGTACAGCTGCTGACATTGCTTTATTCTGAGAGACAATCTCCCTCTCAGGAACACAGCACTCCAGCTAACAAGGCTATATGTCTAATATAATTGTTATCTTTTTCTCCTTTCATTTTTAGTTGACATGGAATAATTATACATATTTATGGGATGCAGAGTGATATTTTGATCCGAGCATACCATGTGTAATGATCAAATCATGGTGATTAGCATATCCATCACCTCAAGCATTTATCATTCCTTTCTGTTGTGAACAATCAAAATCCTTTTTTCTAGGTGTTTGAAAAATGGAATGAATTATTGTTAACCATATTCACCCTGCAGTGCTATAGAGCACTGGAACTCACGCCTCCTATCTAGCTATAACTTCGTGCACATTAACGTCCCTCTACCTCTCCCCTCCCCTTCTCTTCCCTTCCCAGCCTCTAATAATCTCTATTCTACTCTCCACTTCCGTGAGCTCAACTTTTTTTTCAGCTCCCACATATGAGTAAGACCATGCGGTATTTATCTTTCTGTGAAAAGGCTATTTCTTTACCTATCTTTGAATTACCTTTTATTGCACAACAGTGGCTGTAAAAAATCAGTGAAACCAGTGATAGATTTTATTTGAACTCTTTTTTTTGCTCAAAAAAAAAAGTCCTTTGGCTCTTTGGCATATCCTCACACTGAGTATCAAATAAAGATGTTTTGGAAATGCAACTGGCTGCTGTTATTAAAAAAGCCAATGGCTGATGAACATTTAGGGAAAAACAAGCCCACACTGAGTAGTAAGCAAGCAGTAAGAATCAGACTAGAATGAGGTTGAGTTTTTCAGAAAGCAGTAGCTATAAATAGAGTAAAAATGTAATTATAAGGCATCCAACAGGTAGTCTCACTAGCAATGCTGAAAAAGAAAAAGAAAAGGTAGGGCAGGCTTTCAAAATACATTTTTTCAAAGGAGCCAGGACATAGCTCCCCCAGGCTTTTGTAAGCAGAGAGAAGCTTTGTCGGGCCTTGCCTGAGGTGAGGAGCTGGAGCTGTGGGCAGAGTTTCCTCGATGCACCTGCAGCTGTGCCCGCCACAGTGCCCAGGGCCTTCCCTCCACTCCTTCCTCCCCTGGCAGAGCTGCCATCCACATCAGCGAGGTGCTGAGCCACACTCGGGAAGACTGGTGCACTGCCACCTTCCTGGGAATGGTTTCCTCTCGATGAGAGACATCACTGACAATGCCCGATAGTTAATCAAGGATAACATGACTTCAGTGACAACCCATCGTCAAGACTCTATCATGGCCGCCTCGTTTCTCCCTCCACTTCCCCTGAGCATGGCACGAGCAAGGCCAGCCATCCTACCTACATGAAGAAAACGTTCTGCTCCAGGCGTTCAAGCAGGATGGGCCAGCTGTGGGCAGCCTGGACTTAAAGCCAGAAAACAGGGCCAGTGGGCTCCGTCTCCTTGCCTGTGGAGTGAATATAATCAGAGCCTACAGGGCCACTGCGATGCTCCCAGAAGACTAAGTGCTGGGAACCACAGCGTGGTAAATATGACTTCTAACCACAGATGTTTCAATCATCCCATTCTACAAGTTATATTTATTAGGTAAAAACTATGGCTTCACAACATCCAAAGGTGTCTGTAACTATATCAGTATTAAATCCTGGGGTCCACAATTTATTCTCAGGCTCTAAAATGATACAAACACAGACCATTTGGCTTTACCTGAGCTCCGAATTTTCCTGGATGCAGTCTGCCCTTCAGATCCAATCAGAAATGATACAAACACAGACCATTCCACTTCGATCTCATGTGAACCAAACTGCTGACGGTTGGCCTCGTCACTGACACCCTCCAAACACCCCAGGTACCCCACCTTTATCAATCTGGGTGTTAATCCATCTCCCTAAAATGTAAGCTTTCTAGGCAGGTTTGTCAGTCAGCAGGGAAGGATCCGGCCAAGAAAATGTCCAGCAAATGTCTGGAGAATGGTGAACGGCTCTTTCCAGAACTAGATCAAAGACCACCTTCTCTAACCCCTCCAGGGACCTCAGTCACTCCACAGAGACCCTGGCTTCCTCTTCTGCCTATACTTGTTCCTTTGGGTCCTGTTAAATGCAGCTGCAAAATCACATTTATCATTTTCACTTGGGTATTTCACCCCAATTAGACACTGTTTGAGAGCAGGTGTTAGGATATGAGTTGCTTTCATTCCTCCCACTGTACTAATCACTCAGGACTCTACTTGGATGGTGCTTAATAAATACCCACTGTCTTAGTGTAGGCTATAACAGAGAAAATGTGCCAAAACGGCTATGCCAGTTGGTCTGTGCTGCTGTAACAAAATACCTTAGACTGGGTAATTTATAAACGAGAGAAACTTATTGCTCACAGTTCTAGAGGCTGGGAAGTCCAAGGCTAAGGCACCAGAATATTAGGTGTCTGGAGAGGGCCTTTCCCTCACAGATGGTGCCTTCTGTGTCCTCACATGGCTGAAGGGGTGAACGAGCTCCCTCACGCCTCTTTCATAAGACACTAATCCCACCCATAAGAGCTCCACTCTCACCTTCCAAAGGCCCCATCTCCTAATACTATCACGTTGGGGGTTAGGTTTCAACATATATTTGGGAGGACACAGACGTTCAGACCATAGTAACGTCCAACAACCAAAAAGGTATCTAATACATAAAAGGATGAGAATTCATCTATTTCTGTTCACTAACATCTTAGCACACTTATTTTATTCATTAGCATATGCCAACCCTCAATAAAAGCTTCACTGACAGGTAAAGAAAAAGGGAGATTTCACAGATGCCCTATTAGGGAAAATCAACATGTGAGGTTAGGATGGTTCTTAGAAAAAGGTGGAAAGGAAGAGGACAAAAGGGAACCTCCCAAGCTCCCAGGCATGGCTGTGAGCCAGGCCCACCTTTGCCTTTCATCTTACCAGAGGTGGCCCGATTGGCCTGTGGGACCACCTTGACATTCCTGAAAGAATTCCCAGATTGCTTTACTGGCAAACACAGCCTCTTTTCCAAATACCAAAAGGAGTTACAAAGGGTGAGTGAGCCAAGCTAGCTGGGTGCAGAAGGCTTCTACTGCTTTACTAAGTGGCAAGTGTACTCATCGGCTTATTATCTACTTGGCGGACTGTGGGTCAGTTGCTGAACAGTCGGCTTCCAGTACCAAGGCCTGTGACACTATCAGCATAGAGCTTCCCACAGGAGGCCACGGAGCCAGGCCTGCCTCAAGTGCAGCAGTGTCACCTTCTCCAGGCCACAGGCTATCTGTGCCTTCCGACTACAGGAGGAGAGTTTCTCTGAAATGACGTTGCTTTGGCTTTCTCTTTCTATGGCTTTTCTTTTTTTTACCAAGTGCAAAACAGATTCACAGGGATAAATAAATTCCTCTACATAGGGAATAATTTGTGGTACACTGGTTAAGAGTGCAGACGCTGGGTTTGAACTCTATTCTAGCTGTGAGACCTTGAATAAGTAACATCACCTTTCTTTGCCTCGGTTTCTTCATCCGTAAAAGAAGATGATAATAATAATATATCTTATTTCCCAGGGTTGTTCTGATAATCACATGGAGTACTATATATGAAGTACTTAGTTTAGTGTCTGGCACGTAAATGTTTCTATCTATATTATTTAGCCAAAGCAGATTTTACATACCATACATTTTAAGGTTATATTAGTATCTTATTATATTGTGGTGGAGACTGCCTGAATTCATACACTGGCTGAATTATTTTCTAGCTTTGTGACCTTGAGCAGATGACATCACATTTATAAGCATGTGAAGAGCTTAGAGGAGCAAGCGGCACATGTTCACCGGGGTGCGCAGTGCCATTGTGGCGCTGGCTGGCTGAGCAGCCCCACACAGAGCCTCGACACAGGCACTTTCAGCTACATTAGCCGCACAACCCTGGAGTCACTCAGCAGTTACGCATGTAGCTGTTGACTGAATAACTTAGCTACCATCTGCTCAGAGGGAAATGAAAGACGATGGACCCGGGGTGGGTATCACCAAAGGGAAGCTGCGCCAGCCTTCAGGACTCTGACTCTCTGAAGCGCTTAGGTACCAATCTGAGTATTTGCCAAGGGCCACAGCATCTGGAGTCTATGAACATCTACTTTAAAGCAATCATGGACGCCTCAGTTTCAGCCTCAAACACCCAACACCAAAATGCAAGCTCCACTTTACCACTGAGAAAATTAAGCAGCTTCCAGAATAAGTTGACATTTGATTTCCTACACAGTTGCCATTGTGGGGCTGATGTTTGCAGGGCTCCCTAGTCACAAGATACTCTGTAAGAACGCCACCCTCTTGTCACCTAAAAGAGTTTTGCTAGCTAGAGACAATAAATAAAATTAAAATGCAATCCAAAAATTGAATAGCATTCTTTCCCCAACGCAGCAGACTCTCTGGATTCCACGCTATGGGAGACCTCACATTACTTACTTTGTTATTTTAAGGTAAACTAAGTTTGGCATAAGCTTGAGTGAAAATCAGTTTAAAAAATGAGCAGAGCCTCCCAAGAATATTGAGATATTGACAACTGGGGATGTTAGCTCACATTTTTATGAAAATGAAGCTATAGTCTCCAGATACCTTTCACCAATACCTATACTATGTGAGACACATTCACAGAAGTTAGAGATTTTATGATGTTTCCTACAAGTCAACCTCTGATAATAAGAAGATGTGCCTTCAGAGCTGGTCTCAGTCGAAGAACTACTAGTTGGCAATGGCAACCTGCAGCCTGGGTACTGCGAGCTCAGTCTAGGAACACTAATTGACAACCACAAGGCCCATCAGTAATTAGACCTTTCTTTTTAATGGCCAAAGACAAAATATCACAACCTTCCCCAATCACCGGCACAAATGACAGCTGGAATTCTACAAGTAGCCAGAGTGTCTAAGAGAGCCTGCATCCCTATGGAAGGGAAAGAAGTAACATCACACACAACCAGGAGTTATAAAAACTAAAATGTCAATGGAAGCTGGCCAGGTACACAAACAACTGCAGCACCTAGATGTGAGGACAACAACCATGTGTGCATGCTGACAAACACCAACATGCAGTAAGAACGAGGGAAGGCTGAAGAGCTGAGGAGGAACCCACCCGTCCAAGAGGAACTGCTGTTTCGCAGCCCACACCAATACTTGTCACGTAAAAGCATACCTAGTATCGGGCTTCCTAAGATCTGGAAACACACGTTTTTAATGTAATGTTTCCTAACATTTAAATGGTAGAAATGAATTCAATTGTGTGAACATTATGTGTCACAGACTCCAACGTAACCCTTCATGACCTCCATCTCCTGATGTTCACACCTTTGTTTAATCCCCTCCGCTGGAGCATGAGCAGGACCTCTGGCTTGTTTCCAATCAATAAAATATGACAAGATGATGAAGTCACTCCCATGATGCTGTTATATGGTATAAGATTCTGCCTTGCTAGTGGACGTGCTCTAGAGACTCCCCTGGCTGCCTTTACGAAGTGAGCAGCCGCTCTGGGAAAGCCCATGTACCAAGAAACTGTAGATGGCCTCTAGGAACCGTGGCACCTCTGGGAGCTGAGGGTGGGCCCTGGGAGCTGTGGGCAGGCTCCAGCTGACTTTCTGCAAGAATCCAAGGACCCCAATCCTGAAACCACAAGGATATGAATTTGATCCACAACCTGAGTGGTCTCAGAAGCATATTCATCCCCAGTTGAGCCTCTAGATGAGAACACAGCCCAATGATGCCTTGACTGTAGCCTCATTTGACCCTAAAGGAAGAGCCCAGTTAAGCCATGCTCAGACCCCTGATCTACAGAACCCATGAGGTAATAAATGTATGTGGTTGTAAGCCACTCAGCTTCTGCTCATCTGTTACATAGCAGTAGATAACTAATACACTACGCAATCAGAACAAACCACATCTAAAGGACATATTTGGCCCATGTAGGGGAGAAAAAGTAATATCCTTTCCTTGCCCATTGCATGGTTCATGGCTGAGACCCCTGTAACAAAAGACAGATCAACAAGAGAAAAGCATATAAAAAAGAAACAAAAATCAAATGCAATGAATAGAAAAACAGTTAAAAGATGATAGGTACATATCCAAATATATCGATAATCACTTTAAATGTGAATGGTCTAAACACACCAATTAATAATAGACAGAGATAGTCAAAGAGGATGTATAAACAAACAAACAAAAAACAACCCAACTGAATGCTGTCTATAAGAAAACCACTTTATTTTTTTTTCATTCACTATCCTTTTATTTTCGATTAGACCTATAAAATTTTATTTACAAACTCTTTTGTAGAAGAAGCCGATGAAGTAATAACAGGCCCATTTCTAATGCAGTAGACATTTTTAGGTAAGATAAATCATTTTTCTGGCAGTTTCAGTGGGACTTCTCACTCTCTCACTAAAAACAATGTCAGTAGAAACATTAAGCTTTTTCCTTGCACTTAAATTTGAAATAC
>NW_012148396.1:14402239-14414075 GCF_000956105.1 Propithecus coquereli
TAAAACAAGTGAAAAGGGGAAAAAAAGCTAAGGGAGTCCTTAGCTCCCCTCCTCCCCTTTTCACCTATTTTATGGTGAACGTTTTCCTATGCCAATAATAAGGCATACCATGCTAACTTTAATCAAAAGGAAGCTGGAACAGATATATTAATTAGAAGAAATCAGACTTCAGAGCAAAGATTATGAGAAATGAAGAGGATCATTCCATAGTGATAAAGGTGTCAGTTCTCCAAAGAGACATAATAATCTTAAATGTGTAGGAACTTAAATACAGGGTGTCAAAATACATGAAGGAAACACTGATAGAAATGAAAGGAGAAATAGACAAATCCATTATTATAGTTGGATTCAACACTCCCCACTGCCCCCTGCATCACTAACTGACAGATCAAGCAGGCAGAACATCAGTGAGGACGTAAGTGACTTGGACAGCACTATCAATCAACTTGACCTAGTTGAAAGTTATAGAATACTCCATCCAACAACAGAATATGCAATCTTCTCAAGTCTCATGAAACATTCACCAAGATAGACCATGCACAGGACCAAAATGCACAACTTAACACATTTATAACAACAGAAATCATACAAAGCCTATTCTCAGACTACAGTGGAAATAAACTAGAAGTCATTAACTGAAAGGTAGCTGGTAAATCCCCAAATATTTCAAAATTAAACAACATATTTTGCAATAACCCATGGGTCACAAAAGTCTCAGGAGAAACTTAAAAGTAATTTGAACTAAATGAAAAGAAAAGAAAACTTATCAAAATTTGTCAACGATAATTAAAGCAGTGCTGGGAGGAAAACTGATAGCATTAAATGAATATATTAGAAAAGAATAAAGACTCCTGAGATTCCACTTTAGGGAACAAGAAAATGAAGAGAAAGACCTAAAGCAAGCAGATGAAAGGATATCATTAAAATTAAAGTGGAAACCAATGAAATTAAAAACAGGAAAACAATAGAGAAAATCAATATAACCAAAAGCTGGTTCTTTGAAAGACCAATATGACTCATGAATTTCTAGCCAGATTAATCCAGAAAAAAAATGGAGAAGACACAAATTATTAATATCAGGAACAAAAGAAGGGTTATTATTAATGATCCATGAACATTAAAAGAATAATCAGGGAAAACTATGTACAACTCTACGCCCATAAATTTGCTCATTTGATGAAATGAACCAATTCCTTTAAAGACATGAAGGAGCTCAGGAATAGCTCTATATTTATTAAGGAAATTGAATTAATAATTAAATATCATCCACAAAATTAAAACACCAAACCCAGATTATTTTATTGGCAAATTCTACCAAACACCTAAAGGAGAAGTAATACGAACACTCTACAAACTTCCAGAAAATGGAATCAGATGGAACATTTCCAGTTGACTTTATGAGGCCAGACTTATTCCAATACCAAAACCATATAAAGATACTATAAGAAAAGAAAACTAGAGATACATACATTTTGTAAAGATAGATGCCCAAATCATTAAAAAATATTAACAAATTAAATCCAGGAATACATAAATGTTATACAACCCAGTGGGGTTCACTCCCAATATGCAAGGCTGGTTCAACATTCATAAATCAATCACGGTAAATTGTCATATTAAGAGACAAGAAAAACCATATGATTTCATCCATTGATGCAATAAAAAGCACTTGACAATACTGAACATTCATTCATGACAAAAACCTGAAAAAAAAAAAAAACAGAAATAGAGGGAAATATTCTTAATAGAATAAAAGGAGTATATGAAAAATCTACACCTAACATCATACTCAATGGTGAGAGACTGAAATATTTTTCTCTAAGATTAGGAACAAAGCAAGGATGTAATTTCTCACTACTCCTCTTGAGTATCTTACTTGAAGTCCTAGGTTGTACAATAATAGGATAAGAAAAAAATAAAATAAAATAAAAATTACACAGATGGGAAAGGAAAAAATACAATTATCTTTATTTGATGAAGATATAACCTTTACCTATGTAGAAAATGCCAAAACTTATAATATCTACAAAAATGCTCCTGTAACAAGTAAGCAAATATAACTTAGAAGACACAGGGCAATATACAAAAGTCACTTGCTTTCCTATACATAAGCAATGAACAACTCGAATTTGACTTACATATAGATATAGATTGTAGATATATTAATATTGATATGTTTATGCATGAGTTAATATGTACATACATATTTTCTTGCTCTGTCAGCAGAGAAGGCCTAAAAGTAGTGGTATCCAGAGGCAATGAGCATACCTCACAACCAGATTTTGGTTTCTAATAAAATTCTCCAATAAAAGGAGCTAGGGTTCCTTGGAGAAAGGGCTGATTCTAGGGCTGGGGCACGGAATATATAAAATGAGTTTGGAGCATCTTGTATTATCAGGAAGTAAAAAACAAACAAACAAAAAACACAAAAAAATATAAAAGAAAAGAACAAAAAATTAACTCACAATGGAGGCATGATAACCAAATGTTATGTGATATCCTAAACAGGATCTTAGAACAGAAAAACGACATAGAACTCACTGTTTTCTCTGTTCTATAAGGAAATAAAAATAAAGTATAGACTTTACTTATATCAATATTAAAGTCCACATCCCACTGAGTGAGCAGCCCTCAAATTCATACTCATTACTAAACCACGTTTACCACCCTGCCAAGCCTCTGGGAGGGAACAGCCCTTGGCCAGTTTGAATTAGTGTATCCTTGCTCAGACCTTTGAATCGGTCAGTTTTCATGGGCAAAAAATTAGAAAATGTGATATAAAGTAGAAATAAAATTACTGAAATCAATGTTTTGAGGTAGAACAAATAGCAGAACATCCTACAAATAGGAGCTAACAAGGGTTTTTTTCATTTGACTTTTCATTTCATCAGGAAGGTTTTTTCTTCTCCAAACACTACAAGGCAAAGGATATTCATTTTCTGTGACTTCTGAATACATGTACAGTACAGTGAAACTACTTCAACTTAGTAATTTC
Organism: Propithecus coquereli; assembly: GCF_000956105.1. Classification (NCBI taxonomy): domain Eukaryota; kingdom Metazoa; phylum Chordata; class Mammalia; order Primates; family Indriidae; genus Propithecus; species Propithecus coquereli. The sequence continues at coordinate 14,405,235 of NW_012148396.1, forward strand.
TGAATATCGAGCAGCACATTTCCACAGCGTTCTGGCTGGGCTAGCCTTTTGTTCGTTAACACAAGGGCTTATTTATTTCCCCATTAACCATTAAAGAAAGTCCTCACCATGGGAAACAGATGCGTGAAAAGACCATTTAGAAGGCAGTCATTTAAAAGGCACATAATTCTATATTTGAAGGCATCTAAAAGAGCAATGAGAAAACTGTGGGCAGATATACTCCAAGCTATTGATGTTGGCCACTTCAGGTGGGTGAGAGAGAACAGGGAAATTAACTATCTTCAATACACCATTGTATTATATGCTTGTTACAATGGATGTGTAAAAGTTTTGTAATTTAAAAAACTGAAGAAAGAAAGATTTAAAGGGAAAGGGAAGGAATTCCTTCTGCTTTTATATTCTCCACACTCTCTGATCACACTCCGGTATTTATAAAGGTGGTTTCGTTGCTTTTTACTCCCTTCCACCGTGGGTACATCCCTGCAGGTCTGGTGCCAGTAGGCGGCCACCCTGAGTGAACCAGCCGTGGGGATGCCCCAGGGTCCATGGTTCAGATGCTCCCACCCAAACTATGCTTGAGTGGTGATTTTTGACTTGAGGCTTTGACAACAAAGGATTTAACTTTTAATCATTAAACCAAGTTTAAGTGACTTTTCTACCACCTGAATAAAAGGGGGGTCAGCGGCAAGGAGTGGGTTGTCAGTACAGAGCAAATGTGTGTAGAGATTGACATGACACCTCAAAGAGGAAGCAAGGCCCCCGAGTGGGCCTGGGACCTCCTGAGAGCACTTGTGGAGCATCACTGAGCTCCATGATTAAGATCACACAGGACTCATGGATGCCTGTTAAATCTTCCAAATTCATTGAGAAGTAAGAAAGATTATGAATATGACTAAGACTTGTTTCATAATTCACATATCTGCATGACTGGCACAATCATCAAGGTTTTATATTTTTTAAAGGATGATAATCCTAAACAATTCAAAAAAACACTAACTAGAAAAAGTGCTGTATCATTTTTATCAGTGGCAGTTTTATTTGTTCTTCCTGGAATTTTCAGTATTTGACAAATGGTTACTTTTTGATATAGTTAGTACCTTCGGGAGTACAATGGAGGAAAAAATACAAACACAGATTATATATTTACGTTGAGAAGTAAGGTAACGTCCACACATACCTGTCAGCACTTTTACTAGGAGAAATAAGCTCGTAGTTAATGTGGTGGAAATACCGTACCTCAATCCACAGCCTGCTATTCCTGAAGCACATAGTTCAGACAGCAACTCAAGTTGCTGAGCAAAAGCTATGTGACAATAGAATAATCTTTAACCAAAGATTCCACAAATTGACAAAATAGACTTTGAGTGACAAATGCACCCCATCATGAATCTTCCCTCCCAGAGAGCCAAAAGCACAGTGGTCAGCACCAAGCATGATTTTGCAAAAATATTAGTATTATTATTGTGGAGCCTGGTCACTTATCAGAACACTTTCCATGAAAGGGAATGTGCTTCCAAATCATTTTGTGGTGCCCAGCTGGAGTTTCCAGCTTCCTCAGTGGAAATCCTGATTAGTTATTTCAGAACCCTCAAATAAAGAAGGAAGTCATAACCCAAACCAAACTCTCACTTCTAAAATTGCGTAGAATGCGGCAGTTTTCAGTATTTTATTATACATTTTTAAGACTAAAATGAATTAACTGGCTCTACCAGCTTCTAACATCAACAGCAGCCAATGTATGTAACAGGACACCTGGGAAGTGCAGAGTCACCGTGAAGGCATCCCACGTGAGGAGAGCCGGTGTCAGCACGGGTTCCTTCACAGGTACATGGAGGAACCGGACATGGCATGGATTTTCCATTTTATTTTGCGTTACATTTTTGTATAAGGTGTGAGGTTAAAGCCTAGGGTTTTGTTTTGTTTGTTTTTGTTTTGCCTACAGATGCCTGACTGTGCTAGCACCCTTCTCCCTCCATTGGATTGCTCTTGCACTATCGTCACAATTGCTATCACAGTTGTTTCCTTCTGGATTCTCCATTCTGATCTCTGCGGATTCCTCGGCCATACCGCACTGTATTGATTACTGTAGCTGCATAAACATGCCTGGAAATCAGGTAGACTCATTCCTCCAACTTTATTCTTCTTTTCTGAAATTGTTTCAGCTATTCTCGTTCCTGTACCATTCCACATGAATTTTCAAATAAGTTTATCTGTATCACCAAAAACAGTGTTGAGACTTTGATAGGAACTGCATTAAGCCTATAGTTCCAATAGGGGAAATTTGACATCTTTACTATGTTAAATCTTCCAATCCACAAACAAACATTATCTCTCCCTTTACTCAGGGCTTTTCTGCTTTCTTTCACTTGTATTTTGTAATTTTCAGCATATAGGTTCTATACATATTTTGTTAGGTTTATACCTAAGTGTTTCATTTTTTGGAGCAATTGCAAAAACTATCATGTTTTAATTCTTATTTCCACATGTTCTTTGTTATTATTAATATATACAAATGTGACTGAATTTGGGTAATAATCTTCTATCTAGAGACCTTGCTGAACTCATTAGTCCAAGGAGTATTTGGTAGATTCCTTGCGGTTTTTATGTAGACAATCAGGCTATCAGTAAACTAGGACACTTTCCTTTTACTCTCACCAGTCTGTATGCCTTTTATTAATATTTGTTATTCTTGCCATACATAATGGCTAAGACTTTCAGTACTATGCTGAATAAGACCAGTGAAAGATACATCCGTGCCTTGTTCCTGACCTTCAGTCTTTCACAACTAAGTATGATGTTAGCTGTAGATTTGTTTGTATTTTGTAGATGCTTAGTATTTCTCTATTCTTAGTTTGAATAGCTACCATACTTTTTCAAATACATTCTCTGTATAAAATGATATGATCACATGATTTTTTTTCTTCTGCCCATGATATGGTGGATTACATTGATTGATTTTGAAAGGAGACTCAATCTTCTATACCTAAAATAAGTCCCCCTTGTTCATGATGTATAATTATTTTATACGTTGCTGGACTCTATTTACTAACACTTGTTGAGGATTTTTGCATCTAAGTTCATGAAAGAAACTGGTCTGTAGTTTTTCATTTTTATACTCTCTTTATCTGTTTTGATTATCAGGTACTAATGGCTTCATAAAAAGGTTGGGGAGTTATTTCCTTTTCTATTTTCTGGAAGAGTGTGTGTAAAATTGATGTTAATTCTTCTTTATTTGGTAAAATCCTTCAGTTAAATCATAAGGGACTAAAGGTTTCTTTTGGGGGAGGATTTAATTACTAATTCAATTACTTAATGATTATAAGAATATTTAGGTTTTCTATTTTACTTTTTGGTAGTTAATGGATTTTAACAAACTGGTCCATTCATTCTGATTTTTAGAATAATGTTGAATTTATGAGTTTAATGTTGATTGTGGTATTCTCTCATTATCCCTTTAGTGGCTGTAGAATCTATAGTGGTAGATCTTGTTTTATTCTTGAGATTGGTAATTGGTGTTTTTTGTTTTTGTTTCCCCCCTTTGCTTCTCATTCTTCTGTTTCTCTTTTCTTATTTTTCCAGGGATTCTTGAACATTTTTAAGGATTCCTTGTTTTATTCATAGTTTTTTCAGTACATCGCTTGTACAGTTTTCTTTCTGGTTGCAACATGAATACATAAACCTTATGGGCTGAATCGCACCCTTTCCAAAATCCATATGTTGAAGTGCTAACCCTCAGTACTTCAGAATGTGACTGGATTTGAAGATGGGTCTTTAAAGAGGTGATTATGTTATGAGGCCAGTAGGGTGGGTTCTAATCCAGTATAAAAAGAGAAATCATAAGAAGATGCCATCTACAAGCCAAGGAGAGAATCCTCAGGGAAACCAAACCCGATGACCCCTTGATCTGTGACTTCCAGCCTCCAGAACTCTTGAGAACATAAGTTTCTGTTGTTTAAGGCACACAGTCTGTGGCACTTGCTCACGGCAGCCCTAGCAGACTAAGGCAGTAACTTATCACTGTGCGCTGGCATCAGAATGGTTTTATGGCTTTGAGTGAAGTGTAGAAAACTTACTTCCATTCAGGTTCTTTCACCTTCCTCATTATTTAAATGTAATTGTTTAAGTATTTTCTGTACAAATTCAATTGCTTTGACAGATAATTATGACATCTTATTCACTTGGTGCTGATATCTGTTCATTTTCTTCTCTCATTCAAGGTAGGATTTTCCAGTTTCATTGTTTGATAAGTGAGTTTTGATTATATCCTTGGCATTTTGAATATCATATTATGGGAGTGTGGTTAACTCATCATGTGTCATTCCTCAAGTCCTAAGGTCCCCAGCCAATGTGCCTTCTGTTTTCAACTTTTACAGTCTTCCTAAGCTTGTTTGTTTTGTCATGTTCAGAGACTGTCATTCCTAAGAGAAAGGACTAAGAGTAAAGGGTCTGCTCCATCTCGATTGGAACTAGAAGACTCCCTGATATTTCTATATATTTCATCTAGTGCACGGAGTGTTTTACCTTTGTTGAGTCATTTCCTATATAGAAATTTGCTACATATAAATTCTATAAGAATTTCTAATTTACCTGAATGAGCAGAGACTCTGCATGTCCTGTCAGACTTAGCAAACTTTCTGTACTAAAACTGGAGATGGGTTTAGGGAAGCAAATTATTTAAAAAATAATCTTGATGACAATTTTGTCAAATTTCTTATTTAAAAACTAACAAAGTACTCTTCTTCCTCATGTTCAAGCCGAGTTGGTTTAAAAAAGGGAGCATATCTTCAAAATTAGGCCCTGTGATATTACCATTGTCTATTTTATAAAAGACTGAATCTTCTCTTCTTGTATTCACAGAACATATTTATAAAAATTCAAAACACTAAAATTATGACAACTCCAAATTATTCAGGCCTAACCTTATCTGTGTGTTACCCAGGACTTTATTGTTACTGTTTCTTTTTTTTTAATTCCATATCTTCTTATAACATCTCTGATTAAAAAAGAATAATAAAACTGAGAAGAAAAACATTCTTTAGCTAATAATGACGACAGTCTTCCAATATTATCACATCATTTATCCGGGATATCCTTATTCTCTAGGGCAGCATTTCTTAGAACCTTGACACTATTGGCATTTTGGGGCAGATAATTCTTTAGGGAGGGGTCTTTCCTGTGCATTATAGGGGGTTGAGAAGCATGTCTGCCCTCCACCCCTTCAATGCCAGCAACACACCTTCCCCCGGCCACAACGACAAATGTCTCCAGACATTGCTAAATGTCCTTTCAAAACAGGGACTGAGTAGGTGGGGGAGGGAATTGCTCCGGTTAAGTATCTCTGCTCTAGAGTGAACAGAAAATTTAGAGAATATTATAATTAAAGTTATTGTCCTGAAAGAAAAAAAGATTGGGGGAGGGGGAAGGAAGAAGAAGGAAAGAAGGAGGGAAAGAGAAAGAGATGAAGAGAAAGAAAGAAAGAAGAAAGGGAGGTAGGGAGGAAGGGAGAGGGGAAGGAAAAAATAACTGAATAAAAATTTTCTATGCCTCAGGAAAAACTGTGAATGAGGTGAGCTTTGTCTACAGGGAAAATTCGCTTTCCTCCTAACCCTTTTCACCGTCTACTTTGTGGCCACACCCCAGATAAATAGACCCCTCTTCCTAGCCCCAAGTACTCAAGGCTCCTACCAGCCGACACCCTTGTCTTTAATCATCTGGTTCCACTCACCAGAGAAGATTCCTCTGCATTTACATTTTTTAAAAGCCTACAGCACCTGGTATTCCCCGGCAGTCTCCCACTCAGGCACTAAGCAGGCCCTGACCTTACTTGGCTTCCAAGACCAAGATAACATTTACATTTCTCATGAGCCAGGCACGGGGCCAGAGTCTCCCAATATCTTCCCCCCAGAGCTCACAATCTGCTAGGAGAGACTGACACAAGTAACACACTCCTATGTGGCTCACAAATGTTTTGATACAGAGATGGAAAAATACAGCAATAGAAAAACAACAGCACAAAAAGGAGGTGGACAGGATCTAAAACCTGTCCCTTTTCTGAGCCAGTCCAAATTTCCTGATTGTTTGGTAAGTGGCTCCAGATTCAAAAAAATATGATTACAAAGAGAAATTAGTATCTGATAGTTACCTGTCCCTCCCATAAAATGTACAAATGAAATGTCTACACAGCGCTCCAGACAGTTAGAAGGTAAATGCTGGTTCTAAAATCATGCCTTGTCTTAAGGCAGCTCGAGCCTATAGCCCAGCAGCCCTGGCACTGCGTAAACTGTGAGCACAAAGGTGGGTAGTTAACCCATCTCCTCTCTGCTGAAAGGTCCAGTCTTTTCTGATCTCCAAAATATTAATACAACAGAAGCACAGTGACTCATCTGGTTTACCAGATGTCTGTGAACACATTTTACTCCCTCACTGAACTAGTTACTCCTGAAGGGCAGAGCCTTTCTCTGATCAACCTCGGTATCCTCGGCCAACGCTGAGCCTGGAGCCTCCGCACAGTTGTGCTGAATAAATATTTGCTAAACCAAATGACAAACACGAGGAAAAAACACATGGAAACGAGAACCCCACTTTATGTGATGGTACCCACTGTGAATGCACGAAAGAACAATTTGTCATGATTTAGTGTGAGCCGACTGTCTGTATTTGCTGGGAACGGCACGTGCTGAATTGGAGCATTTCTGAATGCAAGAACCTACAGCCTGCCAGGCTGACCATATGGTGGCTGTTTATCAGACACTGTAATCCAGGTCAAGCTGAACTGCTGGAAATTGAAGAGCTGCCGTGGGCACACGGGAGGGAAGACGGGCCCCTATGGGAATTCCTGCAGCCAGAAGAGCTCAGCCTCATGCAGAGAAGAGAGCAGACATCAATGTCTGAAAACTAGGGTTGGTGGGAAAGGAAAAAGAGCAGAACCAGGAGGAGTGTGCGTCCTTTCTGGCCTGCAGCCTCTTGACAGAAGGCAGAGGTGTGGACAGATCCCCTGGGTCCAGGGTCCCTCTGGCTGGGCCGGTCCCGGAGGCCCTGTGGGAGGAAGCTAAATTCCCAAACCCTTGCTCCACACAACATGACAACCCAAGGGAAAACCTAAATTTAGTGAAAGGATGGAGAGCAGATGATACTTGTCTCCCCTCCCCCTGCCTTGGCATCATTCTCTGCTAGAAAGTGATGAGTATAAACTTGGTTATGAGAATTGTGGAAAAGTTTTACTAATTAGTAAATTATGAGAAGCAACCACATCTGATGCCAGGAGGAAGGGATTCCACTGTCAGACACCACCACCTGCCAGCACATCACCGGACACCTAGGGTGGAGACGGAGACCTTCCCAAAGGAGATCATTTTGAATAAGAAAGCCTGGATTTCCCACATCAGTGGCAGGAAAGTGTGTGGTGATGACCACTGAGGTTGGGGTTGAGCTTCCAGATATGACTTTGGGGTGGGTCTTGATTTCTAGAACTTTCCTTTGTCATTATAGAAGAATATATATATATGTGCACACATGTGTGTATGTGTATATGTGTGTGTACATACATATGTCTTTACCAGATCTTATACTACTGTGAAGTTCTGTATAATCCACGCACTTTAACCAATGCAACCATATTAATGCCGTCATTCAACAGAGCTGCCAAGCCAGCCACACAGGGGCCTGAGCCAGTTAATGCTGATATGATGGTGACAAGACAGGTGAAGTCCAAGCCCTTGTGGAATTTGTTACTGAACTGCCATTTTTCAGAAAACCAACAATGGGAGGCATCGATATGTCAGATAAGCCAGTGTTGTTCATCTGCAAAGATCCCTGCCTCTCAGAGGGTGGAGATTGTATTAGGGTCATACACTTGAGGCCAAAGCTTTGACACCTGGCTGCAAAAAAAGAAAACAGACACAGATAATTATGCTATTTTGTATAAAAAGTGGGCCAGAAAATGCTATTTTCAGTATAAATTGTGTATGTTTGTGTTGTGATAGCATATATATTTTATAAACCATATACTTAAATGTAAATGGTGATATCTAGGATTTTTTTTCTTCTTCTCTGTGTTTTTCTATATTTTTAAATTTCAACCATAAATATCTATTATTTTTGTGATCAGGAAAAAATCTTCATGATAGATTTTTTTTAAATTAGTTTGTGAGTGTAGGATAAACACAAGGAGATAGATGTTAATGCTAGTAGGCCCAATTCCAAGGAGATAAGAAAGCTCTCCCTGCTGGCTGCAGAACTACTTCCCTCTACTCAAGCTGCCTCTTCCCAGGGCCAGAAGATTTTCTTAGCACCCAGAAAGGTCAATCCCATCTGTCTAGCCACACCCCAAGCATATTAAAACCCTATCATCTATATCCCTTGGCTGAAACTGGGAGACACTGCTTTCTAGACTAAGAAAATTGCAAATATGGGTTCAGACAACTTTTCAAGAAGGCAGTTGGTGCTGTGAAAAGCTTTGCAGTCTTATGGACCTCAACCAAATCTCATGTCTCCTCCAAATGCCTTAGGCCATGTGCTCAGGCTCTCTGAGCCCTGGTCTCCAAAGAAAAACCAAGGAAATAATGCTCACCCTTGCAGCCTCTGAATAATGGATGGCTGGAGCCCTCACTATAAAACAGAAAGGGCAAGTGTCTGGGTCCTTGGCACAGAGCCCAGGGTGGGGCACATGGAACCAGCCAGATTAATAAAGCTTCCTGGGCCACACTGAGTAAATATTTGTGTGTGATTTGCAATGTATAAGACCAATTTTAGGCCAGGCGCGGTGGCTCACGCCTGTAATCCTAGCTCTCTGGGAGGCCGAGGCGGGCGGATTGTTTGAGCTCAGGAGTTCGAGACCAGCCT
>NW_012148396.1:14414290-14419750 GCF_000956105.1 Propithecus coquereli
AAAAAAAAAAAAAAAAAACCCCAATTTTAGTTGTCAGAACAATTGTGAGAGGGATGACTACTATTATCAATGTTGTTTTTCTAAGAGAGGCCGCTTGCGGCTGAAAAGGCATCACGCTTGCTTTTGAGCCCATGGAATTGGCCTTGAAACCAGGTATTCTGACCAGACTTTGAGCAACTGTGCTCTGCTGCGCCACCCACCTGGCACGCAGTGAGACGTAAAGGGGCATCAACACGTTGGAGGGACCGCCATATTTAAAAGGAGCGGTACTGTCGGTGCCATTTGAAGTTCCTCTTTTAGGGCTCTTTAAGTCAATCTTTGACTTTTTGAACACCCAAAATATGAAAAGTTGGGTTTTTGAAGGCCCAAATTTGTCTAGCCCAGTATCTTTCTAAATTGAAAAAATAAAAATTCTAAGGGCTTTTCTTTTCACAAAAACATCCCAGGTATGACCTTAGGTAATCTTTCTGTATGTCCAGTAGGAGAATCAATAGCATAATTGAAGACAAAGCATATGTGGGAATCGGTCTCCTGTAACCTGAATAGCAGAGTCCCTGACGCCTTCAGGGGGCCACAGGCTTAGCACTCTGCTCCCAAACATTAACCGTGAAGTGATGACAGCCGACACTCAGGGTAATGTTCTAGTGCTTCATCCACTTTCCTCATGAATCCTTATTATATTATCTACATGTTACAGATAGGGAAACCGAGGCGGGGAGTGTGAAAGTGGTCTGCCCACTGTCACACAGTAAGTGCAGAGCCAGGATTTGGCCAAGTCAGCCTGGCGGCAGCCCCTCCCACTTCATCACTGCCTTATGTCTGCTCCCTTCTCCCTTTCACAGTCCCCTGCCCACCCCTGCAAGCCAGGGACAGTTTGCTCAGGCACTGCTCTGGGTGTGTGCTCCCTCCAGAGGAGACACCCTCATTCGTCCCAAAGGCCGCCTATCTAGAGGAGTCAGTAGGGGTAGGGTTTCAATGTCAGGGAAACATGCCAGGAAAATGCATTAGAGAAGCAGGCACCTTCTCAGTTCCCTTTAAATTGCACCTCGCAGGAATCTAAAAACCCGGCTACTAGACCAGTCTTACTGAAAACCCACGGAGGACCATCTAGATGGAGATATTGGCAATTTCGTGGAACAGCAGGGTACACCCCATGGGAGGGAGAGGTCTGCTGCCTGATAGGCTTTTGTGAATTCCATTCCCTCATCTGAAAAACAGAGGCTCAACAGGTGATCTCCAAGTTCCCTTTCTGTTCTGAACAATCTATAATTCAACTTGCACACAAAGGAAACAAATATTTAATAAGCACATCTTCTACGTTTCAATGGCTGGCCTGCCTGTTGTTTCTCCCAGCACTAAAACATCAGAGATCGAGCACAATCAGCACCACCAGCAGCCTGCGGTGACTGGGCCGCACTGCGCGGAACCCAGCACATTAGTGGGTGGCTGGCGAAAACAAGGGAAACCATTCAGTGTGAGTGTTGTGGATCCTTGCATGGCGCTACCTGTTAGAGAACAACGGTCAAAGGCGGGCAGGTCAAAACTGAATGAGGTCTCAGAAAGTGGAAGAGAAAACAGAAGAGATGAATGTGGACACCCCAGGAACTTACAGAAGCAGGACAGCAGAGAAATAAAATGTGAAAGACATTCCCCGCCTCACTGGCACATGTATTGAGAACGTGTGCACATAAAGAAACATTCTTTACAAGACTCAAATCTGGAGGACCATCTCCCCTAAAATAAAGATTCCTCAATTCTGTCAGAAAAGAAACAAAAAAACTGGTAAACCAAGTTCCATGAAAATAATATGTCTGATGTGACCCAACACAGAAGCCACAGCTGAATGGGATGTCACTGAGTGCTTTCAGCGGAGGGTCTGTGTAAGAGAAGAAAATGATGAGACTGCTTAAAACTCCTAAGTACAGATGCTCCTCAAGTTACAATGGGGTTGCCTCCTGATAAACCCACCATAAATTTAAAATATCATAAATCAAAACTGCATTTAATATACCTAACCTACTGAACATCATAGCTTAGCCTAGCCTATCTTAAACATGTTCAAAATGATTGCATTAGCCTATAGCTGGGCAAAATCATCTAACACAGAGCCTATTATAGTATAATTTATTTGTTATAATGTAATAAAATATCAAATATCTCATGTTTGAGAAGACAGTGGCAGTGTAATAGAAGTTTATTTAATAGGTGTGACATCAGCAAAAATGGTTGAGTAGGGCCCTCTGGGGTGTTCCTTCCAAGAAATGCCAAAAAACTTGGCAAAAACTGTCAGAACTAACCTTATTAGAATGCTGGAAGATAGTCAGAGGTTTTCAGCAACCAAGGAATGCTTCACCACTGAAACAGGGTAGGAGAGCATCTCGGCGTTTTAACTTACCTAGCTCCATCCCAACCCAGGGCAGCAGCAGGCATGAAGACTGCAGCCGTGTTTCCCCTGTGTAGTTGGTTCCGGAGGGAGCAGAGTGGACCTTATTTAAACCCAAGGAATTTGGGGTTTTGACCTGACAGGGGTTTCCCTGAGGGGACTAACTCACAAAGAAAATGGAAAATCTGAACAGATCTAGAGCAAGCAAAGAGGTAGAATCAGTGATCAAAAACTTCCAGCAAAAAAAAAAAAAAAAAAGAAAAAAAGCCTACGATCAGATGGCTTCCTTGGGAATCCTACCAAATATTTAAAGAAATTAACACCAAACCTTCTTTTACTGTTCAAAAAATAAAAGTAGAGGAAACGTTCTAACTCTTCCTCTGAAGTCATCATTACAAAGCCAGAAAGACATCACAAGAAAAGAAAACTACCGAACAATATCCCTCATTAATATATATGCAAAAATTCTTAACAAAATAATTCTTAACAAAATACTAGCAAACTGAATCCAGTAGCATATTAAAGGGATTATACATCATGATCAAGTAGGATTTATCCCAGGAATGCAACAGTCATTCGACATACAAAAATTAATATACCGCATTAATAGAACAAAGAAAAAAACCAACATGATCGTCTCAATTGTTGTAGCAAAAGCAACTGACAAAATGCAGCACCTTTTACGGATTAAAAAGAAAATTCAATGAACTAGAAATAGAAGATAACTTCCTCAACATGAAAAAGGGCATGTATGAAAAACATATGGCTAACATCATATTCAATGACAAAAGACTAAAAGCTTTCTCTCTAAAATCAGTATGACCTTGTTCTCCACTTTAATTAACATTTTACTGGAAGCTCTAGCCAGAGCAGTTAGGCAAGAATAAGAAGTGAAAGATATTCAAATTGTACAGGAAGAAATAAAACTATTTCATTTATGTATGACATGTTCTTACATATAGAAAATAGAAGAATACACACACAGAAGTAGAACTAACAAATTCAGAAATGTTGCAAGATACAAGATCAACTCACCCTCACCAAAAAATCAGTTGCATTTCCATACACTAGCAATGAAAAATCTGAAGAGGAAATTAAGAAAACAGTTCCATTTACAATGGCATCAAAAAATACTTAAAAATAAATTTAGCCAAAGAGGTACAAGTCTTGTATGCTGAAAACCACCAAACATTGTTGAGAAATTAAAGAAAACACAAATATTCATTAAATGGAAAGACACCCTATGTTCATGGATTGGAACATTTAATATTGTTAAGATGGCAATACTACCCAAAGAAATCTACAGATTCAATGCAATCCCTATCAAAACACCAAGGGTTTCTTTGCTAAAATGGAAATCTGGTCCTCAAATTCATATGGAATTTCAAGGGATCCCAAGTAGCCAAAACAATCTTGAAAAAGAATAAAAATTTGGATGTCTCACACTTCCCAATTTCAAAACTTACCACAAAGTAAACAGTAATCAAAAGAGTGCAGTGTTGGCATAAGGACAGACATATAGATCATTGGAATAGTACTGAAAGTCCAGAAATAAACCCATATATTTATGATCAACTGATTTTCAGCAAAAATGCCAAGATCATTCAATGGGGAAAAAAACAATGTCTTCAGCAAATTGTGCTGGGACAACCAAATATACACATGTAAAAGAATGAAGATGGGTCCTTACCTCATACCATATATACAAAAATTAACTCAAAATGGATCAGAGACCTAAATTAAGATCTATAACGATCAAACTCTTAGAAGAAAATAGGAGTAAATCTTCATGATACAGGATTTGGCAATGGTTTCCCAAGTACAACACCAAAAGCATAAGTAACAAAAGAAAAAAGTATATAAACCTGGCTTCATCACAATGAAATACTTTTGTGCATCAAAGGACACTATCAAGAAAGTGAAAAGACAATCCACAAAAAAGGAGAAAAGATTTTCAAATCATATCTGATAAGGGTCTAGTATCCAGAATATATTTTTTTAAAAAATTCATACAACTCAACTTTAAAGACAACCCAATTTTTAAAATGTCAAAGTATTTGAATAGATATTTCTCTAAGGAAGATATATTAATACAAATAGCCAACAAGCACATGAAACAATGCTTAATATCATTAGTCGTTAGGAAAATGCAAATCAAAAGCACATAAGATACAACCTCACACCCACTAGAATGACCATAAAAATAAAATCGGTGTTGTAGAGGATGTGGAGAAATTGGCACCCTTATACATTGTTGCCAGAACTGTAAAATGGTGCAGCTGCTATAGAATAGTTTGGCAGCTCCTGATTCAATTAAACATAGAAATATACGACTCAGCAATTCCACTCCTAAGTACAGATGCTCCTCAAGTTACAATGGGGTTGCCTCCTGATAAACCCACCATAAATTTAAAATATCATAAATCAAAACTGCATTTAATATACCTAACCTACTGAACATCATAGCTTAGCCTAGCCTATCTTAAACATGTTCAAAATGATTGCATTAGCCTATAGCTGGGCAAAATCATCTAACACAGAGCCTATTATAGTATAATTTATTTGTTATAATGTAATAAAATATCAAATATCTCATGTTTGAGAAGACAGTGGCAGTGTAATAGAAGTTTATTTAATAGGTGTGACATCAGCAAAAATGGTTGAGTAGGGCCCTCTGGGGTGTTCCTTCCAAGAAATGCCAAAAAACTTGGCAAAAACTGTCAGAACTAACCTTATTAGAATGCTGGAAGATAGTCAGAGGTTTTCAGCAACCAAGGAATGCTTCACCACTGAAACAGGGTAGGAGAGCATCTCGGCGTTTTAACTTACCTAGCTCCATCCCAACCCAGGGCAGCAGCAGGCATGAAGACTGCAGCCGTGTTTCCCCTGTGTAGTTGGTTCCGGAGGGAGCAGAGTGGACCTTATTTAAACCCAAGGAATTTGGGGTTTTGACCTGACAGGGGTTTCCCTGAGGGGACTAACTCACAAAGAAAATGGAAAATCTGAACAGATCTAGAGCAAGCAAAGAGGTAGAATCAGTGATCAAAAACTTCCAGCAAAAAAAAAAAAAAAAAAAA
>NW_012148396.1:14419800-14454211 GCF_000956105.1 Propithecus coquereli
TCATCTAACACAGAGCCTATTATAGTATAATTTATTTGTTATAATGTAATAAAATATCAAATATCTCATGTAATTTATTGAATACTGTACTGAAAGTGAATGGGTACTCAAATTATGGTTTCTACTGAACATGTATTGCCTTCACACCATTTTGAAGTGAAAAAATTGTAAGTCAGGGAGCATCTATCTATACTCAAAAGAACCGAAACGGGTGTTCAAACGAAAACTTGTACACTGATGTTCACTGCAGTTCTATTTACCACAGCCAAAAGTTGAAAACAACTAAAATGTCCATCAACAAATGAATGGATACACAAAATGTGGCATATCCATACAATGGAATATTATTCAGCTATGAAAAAGAATGAAGTACTCACACATGCTACAGCACGGATGAACCTGGAAAACATGCTGAGTGAAAGAAGCCAGACATGAAAGGTCACATAGTGTATAATTCCATTTATATGAAATATTCAGAATGGACAAATGCACAGAGACAGAAAGCAGATTAACGTTTGCCATCCTGGCAAGAAATCTTCCCTCCTCCTACCCACAGTCTTTCTGCATGAGCGGCCACCCTGCCCATGCTCAGGGGTCTTTCTCCCCTCCACACCCTGAGGCCTGGCAGGGGCTACTACTCTGGTCACCCACAACAGAGTCCTGTGCAACCATATGCTTCTTTCTGACCCATCTTTCAACTCTGAGTCTAGTTCAGGGCTGTGGACCCTGCTGTGCCCTGGAGCCACCCAGGGAGCTTTCTGAATCATGCCAATGCCAGCCTTCCCCAGAGACTGGACTGGCTTAGGATGGGGCCACAGGGACTCTGATATGCTCTCCACAGAGGACACAGCACCTGCAGCCTCCCAGAGGGTGACTCCTTCCTTTCCCAAAGTGTTGGTGCCATGGGGATTGTAGACAGCTGGGTCCTCCTCACTGCTCACAGTTGCCTCCAGACATGCCACCTCTTCAACATAAAGTGAATCTCACACCCTGTAGATTCCACTGCCGACTCCCAGAAGCCTGGTGTAACTGCAGAACCAGATGAATCTGGTTCGACTTTGTGTAATGAAGTGGTGAGTTGTTTCTCAGTTGCCATGGACCCCCAGGTTGCAAATTACATAATCTGAGCAAGATGAACCAAGCATGCAACAGACAGAACCCAAGTGCCTGGACCAAAGAATGGGAAGTGAATTGAGAAGCAAGCCTCAGAATCATCTCATTGCAAGATCCAACCAGACCATGCCTCATTCCCCTCTGCCCCACCCCAGCTCAGGGAGATGGGTTTGAGCAGTGCCTCCTGTTTCCTTGCCAGTCAATGCACAATAAAGTCTTTCTTTTCTCTAAGCTGGTGCCATAGTATTGCCTCCTGTATGCATGGGGAAGCAGGCCCACTGATTGCTCAGTAACACTGGCCCCCCCCACTGCCTTCCCTGGAGGCTCTTCCTGCCTCCTGGCCCCGGACTTGGAGCTCCTCTCTTCCTGAGGGTGTGCCTTGCTCCTGGTCACTGCCCAGGCTGCTGGCCTTGCCAACTTTCATCCTGCTCGTGGACTTCCTGCTCAGGGCTCCAGCGCCAGCCAGCCTGAGACCCAGTCCCTCCAGTCTGCTCATCTGGCTTCACTGCCTTGGACCGTCATTTCCTTTCTTCCCCAGCGGAGGTCTCAAGGCTCCTCCTGTGTCCCCTCCACCACCTGCCCCTTTGTTGTCCTCTACTACAAAACGCAATGCTGCTTCATCAGACGGCGTCCACTCCTGGCCCTCCCAGCACATGGTTGCCTGCAGTGGCCAGAGGACACCCCTGAGGCTAAAGAGCCCCCACCCTGCCTTCCCTGCCCCCCAGGAGTTTGCCAGGACTCGAAAGGCCTCCAGGATGAGGACCCCACCTCTAACCACTACCTTCCCATGCCTACTTCTTCCTCCACCCACACTGGGCTCCGCTGTTCTGGAACACTCTGGCACGCTCCTACCTCAGAAAACTGCGCCCACTGGCAAGGCTGTTTCTCTAGAGCCAACGGCTGTCCCTCAGGTGCTTCAGGTCCCTCTTCACACATGGGTGCACACACAGCACACACTCTCCACAGCACACTACACACATAACACATGCACACACATACATACATGCCACACACTCTCCACAGCACACTATACACACAACATATGAACATACACACTCTCCACAGCACACTGCACACACAATACATGCACATACCCATACACACACACTCTCCACAACACACTACATACCCAACACATGCATATACACATATGCACACACATGCAGACACTTCATAGCACATCATACACTCACACACATACACACATGCATACACACATATACATGAACTGCACATGCACTCACACATACACATACACAACACACACACAAACATACCTCCCACCCTAACACACACACTCTCCACAGCACCCCGCATGTACACACACCTTGGGCCCTCCTTGGGCCCTTTTCATGCATTACTTTTCCACATAGAATTTATCACCATGTGGTACGCTATATATTTCCTTTTTTTAAAATCGTCTCAGCCCACACTGTGAAGTGTAAGCTCTGTGCGTGCAAAGACACTGTTTTGTTAACTGCTCCATTCCCAGCACCTCGAGGAGGGGCTGGCACAGGCAGGCTCGCGGTAAATGTTTGCTGAATCGACAAGCACCGCAGAGCCCAGAAGAACAGGAATTCCGAACCAGGGTGCGAAGGGTGGCAGCGGGGACCCCCGGGGCACTGTCCACTGCCCACCCAGACCTGCTGCACAACGCCCTGTCCCGCGGCCACGGTCTCCTGCCCCAACACGGCTGAGACGTGTGTGCTCCACCACACTGCACGGCAGCCTCGCTTGAGGGCTAATAGAGTTTTGATCACCTCAAATTCTATTGAAGAGCAGACTGCAAGGGCCCTCCAAGGTCATGGAACCATCTCCCAGCCTCCAGCGGTGCAACGAAGAACAGGAGTCGGCCCAGAGCAGCGCATTCCTGCAGAAGATGCGCCCCACCTTCGTGAAGCAACAAGTGCAAAGACGTGATCCGGGCACAGTTTATTTTCTTTAACCTGCAGACACTTTCTTGGAAAGGAAGCCCTGGATTCCTGGAGGGGCCAACTGTCCTCACTGCCTGCCCTTCTCCTGGACTGAACACAGACAGAACCCCAGACACACAGGCCTGCAGAGACAGCCTGGAGGCAAGAACTCTACGGGCTCTGAGAAGCCAGAACGGCATCTTAGAGGGGCTCTGCCCACCAGGACTGGAACAAAGCATACTTTCAAATCTGACACAAGCGAATCAGCAAATCCAGACAAATCAGGGTATTTTTTGCATGCTTACCTAAGAAGAGCAATTTAAATAAACTGTCCATTGAAAAGAATACTTGTCAAACTAACCTATACTTTTATTTGATAAAGCTTTTAGTACAATAATTTAGTTTGTGTTAAATTTCCTTTCAATGTTAACAGTTATTACCGTTTTGAAATCCTTCCATTGTATAGGACTTTCCAACTTGAAAAATGCTGTCATATATATTATTCCTTGGATTTTCGGTAAGTTCCAGAAAGGTAGGCAAGGTAGTAATGATCAACCTTATTTTCAGAGATGAAACTGGAGCTAACAGTCTAAGTTCAGTAACTTGTCCAAGTGACACACACACAGACCTAGAAGTGCACCTCTTTTATGGTCTATGCTGCCTCTGTAAGTGTGCAAAACTTGGACCTTCCCCCGTCTTCCCAGAAGGAGCAAGTTTCTTACGAGAGGAGGGTCTTTCTTCCATAGGTAACTGCATTCCCACCTTCTGCCGCTAGGGAATATTTTATAAGGTATTGCCTGACATGGTGACAGGTGTGTTCACATCCTCAAATATTCATTTATCTGATTCCCCACTCCCATGCTCTTTACAGGAAAAGGGGAACTGTCAAAATTCCAGAAGTTCAATTTTCGAAAATTCTATGTAATATTTAATCTTAAGAACCAAGGAGGGTAAAGAAGCTAGGGGAACAGGAAGTTCTTACACTGAGTCCTGCCATTTATAATACACGCTTGGAGTTAGTTTTAAGTGTTTCAACAAAATGTTTAAAATGCTAGTTACTATGAAGTACATGAGTCACTATCCTACATCCAAAAGCAGAATATATTCGAATAGCATGAAAATTATAATTTTAGATTTAAGTGTAAATTGGGAAGGTTGCAGATCATAGGAAGGTTTTTTAATATGCTAAAATTATATGCGAGGCATAAAAATAAGTTGAAGAATTTTGTTTATATTTTAAAATTAGCATTTTAATATTTTTAAATTAACTGAAGCTTGGTGCTACCTCCCTCTAATGCAAGGTATATGTTGCCTCACTCAATCTCTTCCTATCACAGGTCAGAAACAAAAAGAATTTTGTCACTTATCACCAGATTATCAATTTTTAAGTTAAAATAATGGATAATATCCAGTGATTTGAGAGGGAAAACAGCAACCTTCTACACTGCTGATGGGGGTCTTTTGAGACAATGTTTTCCAATTTGTCCAAATGAAATTTGGCAGTAACTATACAAAGTTAAGTGCATAAACTGTGAAAAGAGCAATTGCGTTTCTAAGTATGTATCCTACAGAAATAGTCCCACATGTATAAAAGGGTTAATGTGTAAATACATTTATTTCCAACTGATTTGTTTGGAGAAAAGCTGGGAATGCAATCAATAGTATACTGGTTAAAAAAACAGATACAGTATCCATGGTATAGAATATTTTGCATCATTTAGGTAGAATGGAGCAGATCTATTAACTTTATGTAAAAGGTGATCTATTGTATTTAGGACCAAATGGATCTTAAAATTATGATGCAAAAAAGAAATTTACAGATTAAGAGAATTACAGTCTAGAGGTGCAACATCCCATGGGGCCGGACTCCACTTATCTCCAACACATCCTCCACAGTCCTCATGCTAATGTGATACTGACCATTCAAACGGCCTCAAAATGACATCTTTATTTGCCTGCTTCTGTGGTACGTGCTACTGTCATTCAAAAATGTGCCTGCTGGGTATGAAATAAGAAGTAGTTCTTAACTAATTCTGCCAAAAATCATTTCTATGAATTGCTGAGATTAGAGGCCTTTCAATTATTGGGAAAGTCCCAAAGCCTGAGAAAGAGGCCCCAAGTGCTGAGTAGAGACAATTAGAAAACACCAGCCAGAACAAAACTCACATTTTATGCTAATGCTGTTTGTTTAAGGAAGCAGAAGCAGCTGCTCTTCAGAGAGGTCAGCCCCTTCCCCAGGGGGCTCCAGCTTTGTGGTCTCTCTGGGAGGGATATCAAGGGTTGCTCTTGAGCCCAGTTAAAAGTAGCTCAATGTACCCAATTTACTAACTAATTCTTTGGTTCCCATGAATACAACAGACATAATTAACTAGCTGACTGATGAGCAATTATCAATCTTTCTGGAAGCTTCTCCAACTCTTTTATCATCCCGTCCCAGGCTAGCCTAAAGTGCCCCCATGTTCATGTTCATGTTCACTCTTGTCCTATGACCCTGCTGTACTATCTCCTAAGTGTTTGCCTACTTGTCTGACTACATAAGCTTCTTGGGTTGAGGACCAAGGTCATCTCTCTTGTATGCCAATGTCCTAGCCCAGGGTCCAGTTAGAATAGACTCCATTTCCCATTCAGAAGCACACTTCCAGGTGCAGTGAAGACAGACATTAAGAATTTTTTTCTCAAAGAACTAAAAATAGAACTACCATTCAATTCAGCAATCCCACTACTGGGTATCTACCTAAAAGAAAAGAAATCATTATATCAAAAAGATACCTGCACTCGTATGTTTACAGCAGTGCTATTCACAATAGCAAAGATATGGAATCAACCTAGTGTTCATCAACAGATCAATGGTTAAAGAAAATGTGGTATATGCTCACGATACTAAGCAGCTATAAAACAGAATGAAATCGTGTCTTCTGCAGCAACACGGATGGAACTGGAGGCCGTTATCGTAAATGAAACAACTCAGAAACAAAGTCAAATACTGCCTAAGTGGAAGCTAAATAATGTCTACACATGCCCAGACTTCACCACTACATAATATAGCCATGTAACAAAACTGCTCTTTTACCTTATAATCGTACGAATTTTTTAAAAATAATTTCATCCTGTCCAGAAAATGAGAAACATGCCTGGATACTAAGAAGAAAAAAAAAAAAAGAGGTTGTAACCAAAGGCCTAAGGGAGACGCAAAGAACTTGAGGATTTCAGAGACATCTGGGATAATCCAGAAAGGCTCAAGGACGAGATTGACACTTGAATTTGGACTGAGATGATCAGCATTTTCATCAACTTATTTGGACAGGTTTTCAGCTGGAGGAGGCGGTGTTGGCTAAATGGTTGAGGCCAGTCGGGGATGGGGAGATAAAATGTCTTCCTATTGGGACCTAGGTCCTAGAGGAGGGGTGGGGTTGGGGGCCAGTCTCTCCGCTGCAGCAGAGCCCAGACACCAAGTCGGGTCTCCTGCACGCACCTTTGCTGTGGGTGGCGTGATTACAAGTCACGAGTAGATGAACTGCGACCGCGTAGACAGGGAACGGTTAGCAGTTTACCTTCACACACTGTAAACAGGAGGCCTGTTGAATAAACATAATGGAAAAGAAGTGTAGGAAACGCATATTTACTTACACACTGCTCATGGACATTTAGAACACCATGCCTCACAGATATGGTGAAATGATACTGTAGATGGTGCCTGGGGCTTTGTGACACTACTTGGAAAGAATCCATATGTAGATTTTGACACCGTTAATGAGGCCACAGTTCATTGGGCCTTTGCATCTAACTATACACACTTGGAAGTGAAGAGACTTTATTGAAAAATAGTCAATGGCTCTTACTTTTCAGTAATTCAAGTTTTGCAGTTAGTTCAGACGACTAAAATTTCGCTGTAGTTATGTAGCTTCCTATCTGAATAAATGCCAGGAAAAATGGTCTTAGCCTTTGTTAAAGCACACATTTGTTATGCTCGTCTGCAAGTATCATTTTTAGTAATACAAACTGTCTTTTTATTTTTCCCCACCTCATTTATGTTACGCTGGCAAGCCCAGCTTGTAAGTTACCACTAAAAACATGAAACATATATTTTATATCGTTTAGGCTGGTTTGATCTTTCCTTATACTATAAATTATAATGATGAAACAAATTACACTGCACACACACACACAAAAGGTTTTTAAAGCACTAAACAAATGCTATAAGAAAACCTGAGGTATGGAGAACCCTGTGGAGACACAGAGACGCAAGCTGCTCAGAGGCCCCGGACCCCGTGTTGCAGCAGTGCTTCCAGGGAGCAGAGCTCCGGCAAGCTCATCAGCACTCCCACTGTCCTGGCCGGTAAGCCAGGGCTCTATTATGGCTTTTATTTCAGGAGACTCCAAAGGCATCTTGTGGTTTCTGAGAGTTACTTCTCATCCTTCTGTTTGTAAGCTAAATAAGCTTTTTTTCTTTATCTTTTCCAAATAAATCACACTTTCTGACAACCACTTAATGATTCTGTGGTTTTGCCTTGATCTTAAATTCTCCCTGACATCTTTCATCAGCCCTTGCAGGAGTGGCTTTGTATCAGGTTCCATTAATGCAGGGTGCCCATTCATCATGATTCATCTTAAAACAGTTCTGATCTGAAACCTTGCCTACAGACGTTTTTTGTGTTATTATTTTAAAAATTCAGTTACCAACACTGATGAATGTCATACCAGCTCATGTATTCTGATAAATGAAAGGTTAGACATTCAAGGCGTCTGGATTCTTTCTTCTATAATCATACCTGCAATTTCATTTCCTTTGACTAACAGCAGGAAAGGAGCTTCAACTTCATGTGATAATTAAGTGGTTTTTCAAGTCAGAGGTCGAATGCCCTGTGACTTATGTTTCTGAAGTATTTTTGTGCCTGATACTAATTACTACCGTGAGGGGGCAGATGGTACTGCTCTGTCACCCAGGGGCGGGCAGCAGCCAGGGCAGGACCGCATCTGGACACATCTCTACCAGAACTGGACAAGGGAATCTTGCTGATCAAAAAGAAAGACAGAGCGTCTCATGATGACAGCTCAGCATTTTCTCTGTAACGTGGTGTGACTGCTTGCCTTACTGCACCACTAAAAATTCACCAGGACTTATTCAGATAAAGGCTATAACGTAAGCACTCTCTGGGGCCCCAAGAGAACTCTCGCTGAGGATTAAAACCCAGTTCAGTGTAATATACCTAGCTGACAGCCACTGGAAGGATCTGCCACACCAGCGAATATAGCTCCAAGGGCCTTCTTTAATATTAAAAATCTATTTCATACCCACAAGGTAAAGCCATGAACACTGTCTCTCTAGCATGTGGGGCCGACGGCAGCAGATGGGTTCAATTACAGGCTCTCAGACACTGGCTCGGGAAGCAGGTGCTCCTGTTGTTAAAGCAGGACTGGAGGGGACTCAGTCCTGCCTGGACGCTCAGCATGTGTTCCCACTTCCTTCCCTCCCAGCCCACAGAGCAGGGGAGCATTTCCCACGATGGGCTCTGACGTCCATTTGGGGGCCAGGTTCCTCTGATCCCCCCATGCTTTGCTAAGGCACCGCTATGGGGCCAAGAACGCCAGTGGATGTATTTCTTGATCAATGGATATATTTTTATTTTTATCTTAGAATCAATAAAGGAGTGAATATTTAATGAATTTAAAATGAATTTTTTAATAAAAGTGTAATATTTAAGGAGGCCACCAACTCTACCAAAATGTTTGTTATAATTCATCAGTTTCCCAGCCCACAGCAGCCTGATGCAGTAGGAAAAGCCCTCAACCAAACATCAGAATAAATCGACCTTGATCCTATCACTATGCCTCTAGCATCCTTGTAGCTTTTGGGGGCTCCGTTTTCTAATTTGCGAATTAAGTGTTTGTCTAGGATAGCACCTGCATCTGTTAGCTCTCGCCACAATGAACACTTAGTGGCTTAAAGCAACAGCCATCTGGGACTGCTCATGAGTGGGAAGGTCAACTGGGTGGCCCTGCAATGTGGGCCAGGCTTAGACAATTTGGGCCAACCACTAGGGCTGTCTCACCTAAGATGACCTCAGTGGGGATGGCCCATCTCCGCCCCACGGGTCTCTCGTCCCCCTCTAGCAGGCCAGCACACCTGGTTTCCATGGAGGTTGAGAAGGGTTCCAAACAAGTAAATGCAAACCACAAGGGCTCTTGCCTCCCAGCCTTGGGGAGGGGTAACTACTACCACCTTCTCTTGTTCCCAGCCAGTCCCAAGGCCAAGTCTGATGCAAACGATGGGGAAAGAGACTCGCCTCAGGATTAGAGAGATTAAGTCACACTGTAGAGGATGTGGACACAGAAAGGAGCTTAACCTGGGCACCAAAAGGACCAGTCAAGTTAACACAAAATTAACCACCACACAAGGAAAACCCACAGGCTGTGTGCTCAGCATCGCTGAGATCCTCAGGGAAACACAAACATGGCACGTGCTGCAGCATCTGACATGCCTCCTCTGAGTGCCAGGCAGGGAGTCCATGGCTAGCTTGTGCAGGCCGAGGCCCAGCCAGTGCTGCCCAGCTCTCTCTGCTGAGGTTCGCTGGGCTGCAGTGACACCAAGAACTGCCCTTCAGAGTGGTCCTCTCTTCCTGCTCACTTCCTGTCTGGTCCTCACAGTGCTCAACCTCAAACACTGTTTAGGACCAAAGAGAGAAAGTTCTTCCTTTGATTTTCAAAGTGATCCGCAGCTGCATAAGAGGAGAGAGATCAGCTGACCACTACAGAGTCCAGCTAATCACGTGCCATCTCAGGATATGGTTTTTTTCATCTTTACCCAATTTTCTCAACATATTCTGGAAACTGCCAGTGTGATGGGGAAGAGGGCTCCTGGAGGACCTGAGCAAGATGTTCCCTCCCCTCTACTGTGTCTCTTTCCCTCAAAGGTCAGCACAGGAAGCAATCAATTAAGTCATTAGGGGCATTTGCAAATTAGTGCCCATTTGTCTTGGCATTTCTAAAGATAATGCTCTCCAGAATAGAACAGAACAGAAAAAAATAATGAGAGAATAAGACAGCTGCTCTGGGAAGTGCAGCAGGCTCGAAGGGTCCTAAGAAGCCAGTGTGTGTCTGCACAGCCCCTTGGGTGCGTGTGCGTCTGTCAGTCCTGATTCTCATTCAAGGAAAGCCCTTAGGAAACAGAGATACACCGGCACAGTTGGAAGCACAATGCTGAAACGTAACCACAAGCACGGCTGCAACACAGGATGCCCCGCGAGGCAGGGAATGCAGGGGGCTTGCCACAAACCGCATCTCTTGAGCAGACACCACTCTGCTAACCTCCAGCCACTACCTTGCCAAGACTGCCCATCAGTTGGCCTCATTGGATGGTCTGTTCTGGAAAACTGCAGAGGAAGGAAGATATGACAGATGTGAAACTTTGGCAAAATTACACCATCCAAACTCAACGGGCTCCTGAGGGCTATTGGAAGGAGGCTTGGGGTCAGAGCAAGGTCACCTGAACTCAGAAACCAGTTTCTTCACTTGTCAATAAGGAAGGGACACTAGCTTCCTGTTGCTGCTACAAAAAAAACCAAAACAAACAAACCAAAAAACCCAACAACCTTGGTAGCTAAAAGCAGCAGAACTTTTTTCTCTCACAGTTCTGGAGGCCGGAAGTCCCAAGTTAGTGTAGGCAGGGCCACACTCTCTCCAGAGGCTTCGGTGTAGGATCTTTCCTCACCTCTTCCAACCCCTGGTGGCTGACGGCATCCCTTGACTTGTGGCCGCATCACTCTAAGCTCTGCCGTCATCTTCTCCTCTTCTAATTACCCCAAATCTCTCTCTGCCTCTCTTATAAACACACATGTTATTGGGTTTGGGGCCCACCCAGAAAATGTAGGCTGATTTCAAAATGGTTGACTCAATCCCATTAGCAAAGGCCCTTTCATAAATGCATCAGCACCCGCAGTGTCCAGGGATTTGATGGGGATGCGTTAGGGGCAGTACTTTTCCACCTCCCACAGAGGACTGGGTGAGAAGGTCTGTAAGACCCGCCCGGTTCTGCCATTCTGTGAACTGATGAAAACAAAGTGACTATTGCCAGCGCTCTTGCTAAAAGCAATGATGACCGAAAAGAATGCAGTGATCTGCAAGAAGGGCACACAGGTGGCTAACGACCAGCAAGCTCGACTGTGACGAAGGCCGCGGAAACAAAGACAAGTCTGCAACACTCAGTGGAGGGACGCACAGAAGCTCCACCCGCTGAGTGAGCACCAACAGCACTTCACTCTGTGAGTCTCACCTCATTGTCAACGGGACCAGGAGATGGTGGCCCAGACGCTTGTGCATGTGGGAGACAGCTCTGTGTCAGCACCTTCACACCCAGCTCCCCTGGACTGGAATCCCTCACACCTCCGTGGTCTGACAGAGGACCTGTTCTTCAAGCACAGATCTCACCTCCACCAGGAAGCCGCCCTGACACTGCCATAGAAAATTCTCCTCTTCCTCAACAAAATGACTTATATATCCTTTGAATAACAAAGCTCACATTTCCCTATCATGTGAATTTTTTAAATGTTCTAAGCTATATGACTTTGAACATCTCTTCTAGCTTGCTTTCTGTGTTTGGGCTTGTTTGACTCTTTTTGGTCCCATGAATTATTCAGAGGGCAGAATGGATTTCTTATGCAAACACTGTAGAAAGAGTTCTCACCCGGCTGCCCAAAGCTTTCAGTTCCAGGGGTCTGCCTTCATTTTTGCACTAGATTGAGGATGAATTATATAAGTTATTCATTCCACAACCCAGCATTCAGCTGCTACAATGTAGTGGGCACTGCTGAAATAAACAGGATTCCATTTCCTTCCTCAAGATACCGTGGCATAGCCTCGACCAAGGTAGAGCCTGCACAGTTGACCATTTGCAAGTAAAATGTATCTGTTTTAAAAGTTTTAATATGGATTAAAATTATCATGAAGCCACCCCACTAAATACTATGAGATGTTTTGCTGAATAAAAGAGGGAAAATTTCTGGTTAATTATTTTCACATAATCTCAAGTATCACTAACAGTCGGTAATATTACTCCAAGAAAATGGGAAGAAACAGTAACCAATAGCTAAGCAGAGTTTTAAAAAATCGTTTTTAAAACTTATGTTCATATTTCATTTGAAGCTGATCATTTCAGATTCACCTACGGGTATCAATAAAAATTTTCTTCTTCTCTCTCAACCTTGAATATAAGCTGTTAGGAACGACTATTATTTAAAACTGATCAGTCCTTCAAACACAAGGGCTCCTCCAGGAGCTTGGGAGTAAAGCCTCTGTGTGACATCCAAGCCCTCCACAAACCAACCCCACAAACCACCTCCTCCTACTGACTTCCTACCTGTCCCCTCCACTTACTCTCGACAAACACACACTCCTGAATGTGTTACATTAAATACTAAATCCCAGTTACACCACTTACTATGAGATTCTAGCTTATCTGAACTTCAATGTTCTTACTTGTGAGATGAGGATAATAATAGTTGTCTCAACCTTTGTTGTAAAAAGTAAATGTTACAGTACATATTCACACTCAGTAGGTTTTCGATAAAGGCTGTCAGGTGGCCTGAAATTACAGCCACCTCCTGGCACTCAAGCCCTTGTGCAGTCCCTTTGCCTGAGCGTGGGCAGGACCTGAGACTTGCTTCTAATCCGCCACACATGGGAAAGCGACAGTACATCACTCCCGTGATTACGACTGTGAGGTCCATCTTGCTGGGACACTCTCGCCCTTGCTGGTTTCGATGAATCAAACAGGCTCGTTAGAAGAGCCCCCAGGGCAGCCTCTGGCTAACAGTCAGAAGACACGGAGGCCCTCAGTTCAACAGCCTGTGAGGAAATGCGTGCTGACAACAGCCACACACGCTTAAGTCGTCCTTCCTCAGTTGAACCTTCAGATGAAAACCAGCATGGACTGACACCTTGATCTCAGCCCTGCAGGGGCCCAGTTGAGCCATGCTTAGACTCCTGTCCCTCAGAATATGAGAACTAACCAACGTGTCTTGTGTTAAGCCACTGAGCTTGTGGTGACATTATTAAACAGAGAGCTAATTAGTTCATAGGGGAAGCTCAGTCAAATGTTGGCTCATGCAAAAGCAGAAATAAATGGTAAAAGAGAAAGGGAATCTAGAAATGTGGGTCCTTTGGAGACAGTAAAACTGCCTGCATCTGGGGCCACATGATATGAGGTAAAATCACAAAAGACTTTCATGAACTACAAAAGCCCACTGAGAATTCCCAGGCAAACCCAGTGACCAGCACCTATAAATGATCAGCTGAAGACATTGTCTTTCAGCCACTGGAGCTCACAGAGGATCTTGGACAAGGAAGACCCTTCAGAAGCAGAGCTGGTGCCAGGGGCTTCCTCTGCTTCCAAGGCAGACATGCTGCATGACATCTGCCAGGTGGGATCTCACGGGGCTGGATTTCTGAAGGTGTGCGGACCCCTTTCTTCTCTTTTCCAGAGGGAGGTTTTTAGAGAGGTTTCTATCTTTGTTTCCCCAAAACATGTTGGAATGGTGTTCCAGAAGCTATAAATCCCTGGGCACAACAAGTCGCACCTGACTAGGCAGACTAGCCCAGATGTCTTAGACATCGGGCTGGATGCAATACTGGATGGGAACGTGGATTTTGGCTTAGGATGGTGGCAAATGTGCTTTTTCTAGATTTGGAAAAGGGGGTCAGCCTGAATATTTGGTGGCCAGAGGATGGGCTAGTGCAGAGATGGCCAACCACTTGCTATAAGTCCATATTTTCCACTCCACAGGGTATGACTGTCCCTGTAAATTGACTTTCTGGGTTGCCTTGCAGCGAGGTGAGTCCAATGGCAGAAGAGAAGTGTGGCCTTTCCAAGCCTGGCCCAAGTGCTTACTGCAACTGTCCTGTCCTTCTTGTGGTGGGCTGGCATGGGGACACCCCAGGGGGACTGCAGGAGGAGCCATGTGCTGAAGATAGCAAAGTCTCAGCCTTATCCCTTGATGTCAGCTTGGAGACTGCATCACCAGCCTGTCCCCTCACCTAATATGTCACCTGAGCAAGAAAGAGACCACTGTTGTTTGAGCCATTGTACACTCTGGAGTCTATTTATTATAGCAATTAGCATACTCTAATTAAAAAGGAATCTTAAAGGCTGATATCAAGTGAGATGAAATGGTCCCACTAGAGAGGTAATATTTGGGGCTTTTTTGAGTGTCTTGCAGAATCCTAGAATAAGATGAATACTTGTGTGGTTAGGAATGAGTATCTAAGAATGAGAAGGGTGCTTCGGAGAGACGGCGATAGGACACTGAAGACAAACTTTTTCTACTTTGCAATGTTACAAAGTAGTTTGGGTCCATGGAGAGAAATTTCATTTGTGAAATGAAAAACAAATAATGTATTTCCTTGCAGGTATGATTTTGAGATCCTGAGAGGACTTAGAAAGACAGCATTTAGCTTTCAGGGTCCTAGGCACCGACGGAAGGAAGCCGCCATTACACACAGCATGACCGGAGATGGGGGTGGGAACAGACGCTAACTTCTAAGCTGGGATGAGAAAAGCAACGCTGTATGAACTGAGGGCCAGCTTTGCTTTTGGCTTAAATACTGTCCTGATTTAGTAGGACATGGCCCAATTTCTCATCTACACCCTAAGGCTAGCCAACAGGCAGAGAAGACTCAGTGAGGCTTCATTTGCGTGAATCATATAGCCTGAGAGGAGGTGTCAAGACGGTTTCTCCTGATCCCCAGATTGTGAAAGAGGAAAGTAATTGCTATTCACCAGAAAAGTTGTCTTAGAATGTTTGAATATAATGTTCAAGCTCTAAGACATACTTTAAGAAAGTAATATCTTAACCACCAAAATTCAGAGCAAATATCCATACCTGACTGCAAACATGATGAATTTGGCATCTCTAGAAAACAGGTGTTCAGCACACTTAGAGTGGATCAACTGAGGCTCCCACACTAAACCCACAGAGAGCGGCCAGCCAGGTGTGCTGGGTCTGTCTCGGCCTTCCACAGTGTGCCAACTGCCCAAGTAATGTCCATTTATGGACACGGGACTGAAAGGCATTTTTCAAGCTAGAGCACTATAAGAGGTCGGGGGAACTGGCTTCCCAAATTGGGAACACTCAATTTGCTGCATCATTGCTGCATTCACCAGCAAAGCCAACAAAGTGGAGATGGAGCAGCATGCCGATCGCCGTGGAACTAGCACCTCCTCCATTCTAACCTCTACACAATTCCGTCCAAGTCGACTGGACTAAGAGAAGAGGGGTGGGGGAGTAAGAAGACATAGATGCTTCCCCCTTGGCCTCTATGTCCAACACAATGCAGTGCCATCAAACACCACTAGCTACTGGTAGCTTTGGCCCCAAAGGGTCAAAATGGCAACATCAACACAGAACTACCCAGGGACTCAGGGTTATCTTATACACGCACAGGAAGCCTCCCACTTCAGATTATCTCTGCTCTAAGTGGTCGCCTAGGATATGGGGGAGCCCAGATTTTGAAAAACAACACAGACACCGAATGCAAGATCAGACTTCTTTGGAGTGAGTCAGATGAAATGAGAATTGGAATGCAGTGGCCAAGGAGACTCTCCCAGTGCTGCAGGGGGTCCTTGGGTGGGAGAGGACCTGGCAGTCCCATTTGCATTTGCAAAGTAGAGCTGGTTTCAGTCAGCCAGGGGAGGCTCTGAGGGGTAATGTTTCAACACAGAGGAGTTAATTGGGTAGCTCTCTTTCAGTAAACTCAGAATAAAATGTGGCCATCCATCATTGAGACATTTACTTTAGTGATTTATTTCAAAGATTCCTATTTATTAAATAAATGCATCCTACCAGTTCACTCCATGTCTGGCTTCCTGAATGCCTCTATGGTCACAGCTTGCTCAGGGCCCAGCAGTAATAGGTCCCAGTTTTTTCGTAGATACAAATGACCATAAACCTTAAAATTTCATCAAATCCTCTACTTCAATCTCTAAAACAAGAAAGGGCAAGAATATGAACTAAGTACTCTTCAGACTGTTAGTAACAAGCACGATTCCATTCCCAAAGACGTAGGAGAAGAAATGTGTTGATGCAAAACTTATATTCACAAGATATTCAAACAGGTTTCACTCATCCTGTAGAAGGTACCTGAATGAACATCGGAGGGAAGCATGGCATGGTGAAATGTCGTATGTGGCCACAGTCATTCTGAATGGCGAAAAACAGAATTTCACAGCATGGCAGATGATCACAACCACTTGATAACATTCCAGAGCAGGTCACATGCCACATGCACATTCTACCAACAGGAAGCAATCTCCCTGATCGATTATCTGTCTCTTTTTAGACGGCACTAAAGACACAAAGAAAGGTCTGAACTACATTCAGGATGTTGCAAAATGTTTTGTTTTTCAGAGAAGGTGCTATCAGTGGAAACTTGCCCGCTCCTCATTTGAGGGAGGACTCCCCTCCAGAAACATCAGATACCCATCGTCCTCCTGCTCGTTCTTTTGGTTTTTCACAACACACTTACAGGACTCTTCCTCCTTTCTCTAACTTGCTTCTCTTCCTGCCTCTTCTAGGAAGTGCAGCTTGTATCATCTTCCAATGGAAACCTATGGAATTATCAATGCGATTAGAAATAACTGAGGATGTTTGAAAACAGGCTTCTGTCCAGCAGACAGAATGGTATTTGGAGAGCGCACGGAACCACAGGCACTGCTGCACGCTCTCTGTTCTCACTCCTCCAGTCAGTATGGATCACCACAGCATCTTATTTTTGCATGTGTTTTAACATGGGTATATATACTACACAAAACGATGAGCAGAATATTACTTCTAAATAAGTTCTACTTTTCCTGATCATAATTGTGATGCATCATTTGGAAGATGCAATATACAGATGGAAATTTAAATCATACGTCATCCTACTTCCTAGAATAACCACAGTTAACATTTTAGTTTATATTCTGCCAGTCTTTTCCTTTTATACTTGCACATAAACACACTCAGACACACATATATGCACAGAGAAGGAATGGAAGAGAAGAGATTGGTGTATATTTACAGTTTTGATGCCTGCACTAGTCTCTCTGACAGTATACAATTCTTTGATACACAGTGGAACTGTAGACATACATAGCATTTTAGAGTTTTCTGATGAAACTCATTTTATGCATGCAGCAACTGAGACAGGAGGCATGGAGACTTTTCAGAGTGACCCAGCTACACAGTGAGCCATGCAGCCTGCCTCTCTGTGTCCACTGCTTTCTCCACTATACCACGAATGTCTGGGACAAGCATCTCATCCCAAATTTATACCTGACCTTGGAAAAATCACAAGTACAAAACTCCAGAAGTATTACTCATTGTTAAAAACCACTGAGCCGCTTGGGGGTTCTATGAGCCTATCCACAGCTCAAGGGCACACTGCGCCCATTCAGCTATTTGGCAGCACAGAATTGCAAGTTCGTAAAACAAGAGCTGTGCAAAATGATTCATACAATGAGTGTACAGGCCTCCTCTCTGCTATGTCTTTTCCTTAAAATTTGGGGTCTCATTTGCTAGGGGGGCAAAACAATGTCCTACTTAAATTTAGAAGTTTTAGCATCAATGCCAGAGCTGTGTGCTTGCTGGAGAACAGTGGCATGTGGCACCCAGACCAACAAGTGTCCTCTATCTCAAAAGGTTCAGGGAGACTGGTGGAGTAAGAGATTAGGGAGCTTTGATTAAATGAAATGCCCTAACTACCGTTCCAAGGTAAATGTTTTTCACTGGCCTTTTTGAAAGACTTACAACTCATTCCCTTCAGTCTTGCTCTTTTCCTATTCCACTGCATATTTATCACAGACTCCCTGTCATATCCGTGACTAGGTAAGAGCTCTTGCCAAGGCATCATGTGAGGAAATAAGACATTGTGCTAGTTCTCAATTTACTGCCTCTCAGCTCTGAATTCACCCTTCATTGCCTATTTTGTGAAAATGTATCTGGGCCCTATACATGTATTTCCCTTGCCAAATGGCAGTAAATTTTGTAAGTAGAGGGTGCTTCACAGATGTTGCCAAAGGTTGCCTTCTTGGTTCTGCAGTCCTGTCTGAGCAGGAGCCTGCAGCCAGAGCCTGCAGCACGGGTGGCTCCTGTAGCCCACACAGTTTCCCCAGTGTACAGCTGCTGCAGTGCACAGGGCTTTTCCAGGGCCAGGCTCCTGCAGCACAGTTTCTGCAATGCTCAGCTCCTGCAGCATTAGGGGCTCCTTCGGCTCCTGGCTCCTGCAATATGGGGCATCTCCCCCAGCACCTGGCTCCTGCACTGCACGGCAGTCAGTAATGTCTGGCAGCCGGCAGATTTCCCCAGTTTCCTCCTTGGGTGGTTTTCCAGTGGAGTGACCCTAGGCGAGACACCTTCCTGTGAACAGATTTAGCCAGCAACTTGGGGGGTGGATTTCTGGCAAGTTGCTCGAGTTCAGCACTGCAGCAACCCCTCTGCCATCAATGACCCACGGTCAGGGCCCTTCTTTGGGTGTCTATCTCTTTTCATCTGCTCCTTTCATCTGCTATTCCTGTATTCTTCTGTGCTCTCTTTTCCTCTTACTGGCTAAGCCCTCTTGACTCCAATTCCATGTTTCAGTTAATAATTCTCTATATTATACTTTCCATGTTCAAACTACAATGCAACTTCTTTCTCCTGATCTGACTCTGACAGATACAGGCATAAAGCTGTTAGAACTCACAGCTGCAGGTGAGAGACATCAACCCCAGCTAACTAAGAACAGAAAAGAGATTAGAGAAGGATATTTGGTAGTTCACAGAAAGAAGAGGAGGTCTGAAAAGCCAGGCTTGGAAAGTAGAGCCACCTCGGCAGATCTAGAGCTCCAGGTGCTGAAGCTGATGGGCGGTCCCTACCCCGGGCAGGCTCCCTGAAATCAGAGCCTGAGATGGGGCTTGTGGGCACAGCAGGAGAGGGAAGTGAGGTGAGGAAGGCAGGGTAGGGCGGGAGGGAGATAATAAGTGAGGATGAGGTCTCAGCTGGAGGCTGGCCCATGGGGTGCTCTGGGGTGTGGGACAGCACAGAATCCCTTCACTTGTGGCAGAGGGGCTCAGTCCATCCCCGGCTGTTGGTCGCCCTGGGGAGGGTGGCACAAAACCTCCCAGGTAAGGTGGCTCCATGTTCTCTGGAAAGGGGCAGCAGTGGTGAGCTTTTAGCAGGCAACACAGCTATAGCTTCCTCCATAATATGTCCCAAGAGAAGAAAGGAAAGAAATAAAGAGCCTCAAAGGGACACAGAAAGGGGCATGTGCATGTGGGCAGAGGCAAACACGACCTAATGCACGACCTTGAAGTGAAACACAGATGTGAACTTTCACAAGAATGCAGACAGTGGAACCCTGTCTAGCCTTCTTTGTGGCTTTTATCCAGGCGAATTCAGGTCTATTCCACTCCGTGGTGCATCGAGTCTCCACTGAGCCACAGATGCTCCTGTTGGGTGGAGGGGAGAGCGGCACACCACAAATGCTCCCTCCACTGCCAATGTGGAGGTGCAGGGAGGAGGGCGGCTGGGCTTGCGCTGTGTTTTGATGTGTGTGTATGTAATTTAAAGGCCCAGGAATATTGTATTCACGTGTTTATCAATACTTTTATATTTCCTGGCTATAAAAAAGCTAAGCGTCAAATCAATTCCCCAAACTCCTCAAAGTTATGCTCACGTTGAAGTCGTTCATGTGTCTGCTTGTTGCTTGTTTTGGTTTTGTTTGTCTCATTCACCCTTGACAAGCTATTTCTCAACATTTTGACATCGAACAGAAGTGTAGCTGTGCAATATTTTTAAAAAACATGAATTTCTTCACTCCTAGATCTTAAAATGAAGAATTTAACAGGGTAAAATCAGGAAAGAGATTATTCTGGCAGCATGCAAATGCAAACGATGTCTTTTTTTTATGATAGAATGGAGTGGGAGTCCAGGAAAAGTGACCCACGTGCAGCCTCCTGAATTCTGAGTAGGCTCATCCCTCCCTTCCAGCCAGCACGACCACTCCTCTCTATAGTGGTCAGGCCGCCAGTTCCGTAATACCCACTCCGAGATTAAGAGGTCTTTCCCTGCAACTGTGGACACAATTTGATTCTTCTGAAAGTCCTTCAAGTGGCCTGGAGTCTACTTTTATATGCTTTCATTTGGATGGGGCTTATCTGTCTTTTTCTTCCAGGCATATTTAAATCATACTCTCGATTGTTCCAAAATGTTAGCGAGGTGCTTTTTTTCTTATCTCAGGTTTGAGCCAACCAGTCTTCCAGACCATTCAGTGGCAACGTTTAAGCCTCACTGTACCACCAGAAGCCACAGACACAGAATAAAAGGCCACCACAATTTTCAGAATACACAGAAAAGGATGGAATACCTAAAACTGATGATATCTTTGATGCTTACAAGATACACACAGTTAATATTAAGCAAGGTTTGTATGAGCATAACTGTATATCACAGAAAATACTACAAGCTCTACCAGGGGTTAGGAAAAAAGGTAATCTCAGGGAAGCTTGAAATATTTTGAATATAAATGACCAAAGGATGTTTTCCAGAAACCTGATTTTTAATCCTTGCAAACAGCCAGTGCCACTTTAGTTGATTTATTCCAGCTATCACTGAGCAACATTATAGGAGTATGATGGTGCAAAATTAGCCATTTTCTAGGAACAGGAGGCAAATGTCACCTTCCTGCAGAAAATGTTTTTCCCTTTAAAAGTATAAATCCAAGTTGACACATCTAAAATGACCAGGATTTTCTCTATGTGAAAACTGAAGTCTGCACAAATGTTGTAGCTGTCTAGTTAAACTCCCCAGCGAGGATTCCAGAGGAGATAAAAGTCAAAGGAATGCTCAGGTTATTTTTCGATTGTTTTTCAAGAAGAAGCACGGAAAGTACTGTGTCCTACTGGCTGGCATTTTGGTTGTTCAGAGTGATTGTCAAGGAGACCGAGTGACTGCTCAAATGTAGCTCAGCAGAGAGCTAAGTTCTGTTTTGTCCTCTTCTCTTATTACTTCTTTGGAAACAAAACTCTTATACCATACATCTTTTATTAAAACAACACAAAGCACATGAAGATAATTTGAGTTGAATGTCAATTTCCTTGTAAACTTGCTGGTCCAAACCCATGGGATGTAGCGAATAGAAGGAACAGACCTATCAGTTAGGAACAGATCTATCAGTTACTCACAGCAGAAAGCTGTGGGCGCAAGAGAGAGGGGAGAAGCCGGGCCCCCACCCCAACCCATGTCCTAGCCACTGGTCAAACATCTTGACCAACCAGAGGAACGTTCTTGGAATTCCACTTTCAATTTTTGCAATAATAATAACAGCTCCATATCATTTCAAGTTTTCATACATAAAAGTGTATGTCTAGCAGCAGGGTTTTGATGAATCCAACCCCCACTCTGTACTGGCTAAAAGTTCCAGTTCAGAAGCAATAGCCAAGACCTACTTAAAGATTTTGCTGTACAGATAATAAATAACCAAATAGGTGCGTGCATTTGTTCACTGAATTGCATTTATCCATTTATCCATTTACTGCTCCATTCGTTACGCTAAGTGCAAGGTATACAGTGACAAATGGACTTTTCCTCCTGAGCTCACCGGTTGAGAGTGGGCAGGCAATATGAAACTAGCTACTAGGCATTGTCAGCTACAAAGGAAACGGCGGGGTCCCTCAGAGAGACATGCAGGAACCTATGACATGGCACGGAGGTCTTCTCAAAAGAGATGGCAATCTAAGCCTCTTTTATTGGAGACTTTCTTGGAACAATCACGTTTAACTGATTAAAATTAGTATCTCAATCTCTTATTGATTAAAAAGAAATACTATTTGATAAACTTTGAAAGATTTTTAGGTGTACCTGAAGAGAAGGTGGGCATGAGCACTGATTTTAAAGCTCCATCAATAACTAGTCAGGTATAGTTGGAAAATCGTAATATCACAAACATTCCAGGATGGTGTGCAGAGGTGATAATTTCTGAAATTGCCTGTGGCCATTCTGCCCTGATGAGAAGGGACAGATAAGGCCTTCCTGCTCAGGCTGATTATTTAAGGAACCAACGTGAGTGCTCTGAACCCCGAGCTGAGGTGAAAGGAGAAGCAAACTGAAGATAATCAAAGTAATGGGCAGCAATCCCCTCCCCTGGCTATTTAGCATGCTTCCTGACACACTGGGGCCAGGGACAGGGGACAAAGAGGATACTGCCCACTAGAGCCCTATCCCCCTTGGATAGTCCTGGACCAGATGGTCACCAAGACCACCCTGCCATGGCAGGCTGAGGCCAGAAAGCTGAGAGCTCCTTTTCCTGAAGAACCAGTGGGCTGGGGTTCCTGAGAATGGTGGGATTCCTAGATGACAGGGACGATCAGAAAAGCTGTATCGACCTATCAGTTTTAGATGAAGACTCCAGAGCATCCGTGTGGTAAAACCCCTATGCGGTGCTTGGTTGAACCCCCTCATACCTGATGGTCACATCAAGACCTGATTTAATCTGAAGAATGTCACTTCTTTAACTATGGTGACACTTGACTAATGGCTACTGCTCCTGTAACTCACCCTGGTCTGAACTGCAAGCAAGGAAAACTCGTTCCCTCTTCACGCTCCTGGTTAGAGGCCGTCATCCCCTCTCTGTCTCCACCCTGCACCCACTCCCCTTCTGCCATGTGTCCAATCCCTCCCATGCTCCTCTCCCCAAACCCAAGGCATCGTTTGCATCTTGAAATAAATACATTAAACTGATTTACTGCTTCTCCAAAGACAGTTGCTTGATTGGTCATTTCTTTGATCACGGCAGCCAGATGCTCTTAGCTGTCAAAGTGGCTGTGTGTCCCTTGAGAGTAGTAGGGGATGAATTGTGTGGGTTTCATATCAACCCTGAAATGACAGCCCATGATAGGAAAGTGGACACAAAGGAGAAGGGTGCAGGGAAGTGGTGAGCAGGCAGGGTGGCCAGCGCATGCCAGCACAGCTCCCACCTTCCAGAGAAACCTGTGTTGCTCAGTCTGACTGGGGGGCTTTCTGTGGGGGTCGACTGTGCTCATTAAAAGGAAAGCAATGATTCTGAGCTGCAAGGCAACCCCACCAGGCTGTGCTCTCTCTTTCCTGAAGCACTCCACAAGGTTCTCCAAAGGCACCTGCAGATTTGGGTTTCCTGTATGAAAAAGTATACCCTAAGACCGTGGTCCCCAACCCCCAGGCCGTGGACCGGCACCAGTCTGTGGCCCATTAGGAACTAGGCCACATAGCCGGAGGTGAGCAGTGAGTGAGTGAAGCTTCAACTGTATTTACAGCCGCTCCCCATCACTCACATCACCGCCTGAGCTCCGCCTCCTGTCAGATCAGTGGCAGCATTCGATTCTCATAGAAGCGCAAACCCTACTGTAAATTGTGCATGTGAGGGAACTAGGTTGCGTGCTCCTTATGAGAATCTAATGCCTGATGATCTGAGGAGGAGCTGAGGTGGTGATGCTAGTGCTGGGGAGTGGCTGCAAATACAGATTATCATTCGCAGAGAGGTTTGACTGCACAATAAATGTGATGTGCCTAAATCATCCCATTCAAAATCATCCCCCCACTCCAGTCCGTGGAAAAACTGTCTTCCATGAAACTGGTCCCCTGGTGCTAAGAAGGTTGGGGACCACTGCCCTAAGACATCTACATGTTGCCCTTGTTGTGGCTTAGACAGGGATAACATTTGATAGGAAACTTCTGTTGGTTTGTTTACTTCTACTTTTGCCATGGCTCCAACTTTGTCTTTACCTTGCAACAGTTTAGTCAGGCTTCGGCAAGTGAGTAATTAAAAGTATTTATTTCATCCTTTGCATTTGTCCCTCCTTGGGGGTTGGGGGCAATGTGCCATGCTCCACCTGCTGTTCTATTTTGCACTGTGAAATACGACTTCTCACCAGACTGCACTAGTATTACAGCCGAAAGGATCCCAGATATATTTCGGCAAAATCCATTTATTTTACAAATAAAGTAATAATCTCCAAAGATATTAACTTGTTAAATTTTTCTTTTAGGATTTACTTTATCTTTAAAACATTCTTTTCAGTTCAATAAACATTAATTAAGCATTTTAACTAGTAAATATTAACTGAATTCCCCAGCCCTCACGGCACCTACAAATGAGTAGAAAACACGTGATTAAACTATTTGTCCAAGTCTAGTCAAAAACATCTATTCCTACTCTCCAGCTAAAGACTGAAACACAGTCTTTGAAGAGTGGCCAGGGTTAGGTCTCAGGCACCCACATGTACAATCACACACAGATGTGAGCACAGCGGAGCTGCATTTCCTTCCTGGCGACTCTGCACTGGTCAGAATCTACACATAAAAAGGAGCTCAGCCGAGGAGGCCACATCCACATATGGAGGGGAGGCAGCTGTCATGGCCAGGTCTGGAAATACAGTATGAGTGTCCTAGGAAACCAAGGATGAGGCTTAGGGGAGGAGGACTCAGAGAACAGGACACCCACCCTGTGGACACAGATGAGATCTGTGCTGTAAGACTACAGAAGGCGAGATAGGGGGTCAGAGGACAGAAGCAAGAAGGAGGCAGATTCAGCTTGGTGAGAGGCCTTCTTTAATGATTAGAACTGCTCAGAATGGAAGCGTCTCCCGCTGAAAGTGCTGAGCGGAGGGCAAGCAGTGCCTCTCGGGGCAGCATGGCATGGGGCAGGAGAGGGACGCCTGGGCTGCCACAGGGCCGAGATCCCCTTTAAAGTCTGGCTTGCTGCTGGAATGCAATTTATTCGAGGTTATCGACTAAGCCAGGGTCAGAGCTGGCATTTCAGTCAGCAGAGGAAACACTATTTTTTTTTTTCCTTGAGGGGAGTTGGGGGAAACAGGGAGATAGAAGATAGGGAGGCTGCCTCCATAAATCATTTTGAGCATTTTCTTTGAAACTGGTACTGACCATAAATCTTCACTGCTTCTGACTGGCATGTAAGAACACCACTCATAAGTGCACAGATTAAACTTGGGAGAGCTGTGATCATAATCTAAAGAGTTTTTATGCAGCTGAATAGTTTGTTTTCTAGTTAAATGATAAAATCTGACATTTAATTTTAACCAAAAAGAAAAGAGTAGTTACCTCAATGGAACATTGTTTGTTACAACAGACTTATTAAAAACTCTAATCAGTGAGATGTCCAGATGTCAGAATCCACCAGTCCAGTACATGGTATGAGACCAAATAATGTGGTGTTTTGCTGCCACTAACCGCCAGAGGTTCTTTGACGGAGCAATAACACTATGCAGTTCACTGGACCACGATCTAGAACACATGCCTCATAAATCCTCCCCTTATCACTAAAAGTACACAATAACGTCTAAATAAATTGGTCTTTCATTTCCTACCAGCATA
Source organism: Propithecus coquereli (assembly GCF_000956105.1). Classification (NCBI taxonomy): domain Eukaryota; kingdom Metazoa; phylum Chordata; class Mammalia; order Primates; family Indriidae; genus Propithecus; species Propithecus coquereli. The sequence goes on from NW_012148396.1 coordinate 14,445,200, forward strand.
GACACATTTGCCTATATGTTCACCTCTATTGGGAGAAGCAGATGTTAAACACAGGAGAGCAATAGCAAGTCACCTCATTCTTAATATATTCCTGTTTTGTATTACTACCTTCTCATCCGTGAAATTCAAAATGTTCTATTTATGGCTTCACTCACTAGAATGTATGCAGGCGTTGCCCCTGGCCTTATTAAGTAAACTATCGACGATTTGAAAGCATTCAGTGGTTTCACTAAAAACTCAAAGTGCCATTAGGACCACCGATGAGAAACAACGGGACTATGGTCAGAACTGCTAGGAGACAGAAGAGCTGAAGAGAGAGACATAGAAACTAGACCTAAGCTCTCACAGCTGTCACAGGGAGGAGAAAGCTTTGTGGCTATTTCCAAGCACACAGAATAATCAGTGAGACTGGCAGAGTAGAGCTGGCAGAGGAAGAGTCACTCCTTCCTGACAAGCCCACGGCTTGGTCCCTGCCTTTCTCACACGTGCCTCCTGCCTCAGTGTTTGGTGCTCCTTTGGGGCAGGGATGCCCCAGAAATAGTCTCTGCCTCATCTCCACTCCATCTAAAACTTCACACAGAGTAATTCCGTAAGCATTCACTGGATTGCACGGGCGCATTACAGAATGCACCCCTTGACATTCGAGAAATCTCAGGGACCCTTTAAAGCTGAGTTGAGTCCTTATGCACAGGGATGGTTTTGCAACATGTGGTGATGACACAGTCCGTTAGTTTCGAGAGCCTACGGGGCGCCAGCTGTTTGTGGAAGGGCAGTTTGCCGGGGCAGCATGGCCTGACTTTGCATACCAGCCCGCAGGGGGAAGCTGCAGCCCCACTCGGGGGCCAAGCCAGCCAATGAGGAATCACACTGACATGGATACCCCACCCTTTCTAGCAGGAAAATAAAATCAGGGTTTATGTTTGATGAAGATGCATAATAGTCTTAGATAGCCTCTCCTCCTGGAAAAGCTCATGACCACAAGTGGTTAGACAAAAATTTTGAAAAACCAACCAGATTTTAAATTCTCCTTATTGTTACATAAGTTAAAGTACACATTTAAAAAGTAATGTAGCTGCCATTTTTCTTCATCTCTTGGTTTATGACCACATTGTCCATAGTCTAGTATTTAATTTTACAGCATTGCTAAGAGCTCTCTTTTGTCATTATATGACATTAGCTGTTCATTCATATAAAAAAAACCCCTACAATAATATTTTCTTTCTTCAATAAGCTTTGACTTCACAGAGGTACTAGGAATGATCGAGTTTTGCTACTATGAAACACACACTCACACAAAGAGTGAACTTTTGCCAAGTCCTGGTGATTGGTGCAGACATTTATATTCCCCATGGTGCCGCCTCCTGGTGAATAGTCTAACTGCATCTTTACACAGACCCTGGCACTATCTCCAGCTGGGGTCCAACTGTGCATATGGCTGCAGATCCTTTCACCTTGCATAATTAACCTTCATACCATCTCAAGACTACAGTCTTGGAACACATGTCTCCTTTCTTGGATATGAAAGGTAGGAAAGAAAAGGCTATCTGCTAATTGTCTTTGGCTTCTTAACAGAGTCAAAGACAAATGTAGTTATATTCTTGATTTGGAAATATATCTTCGACTCCATCTTTACTGACCCAAATTTTCAAACTGCAATAAAAGTTGAAGTTATCCCAGTTATTAATAGCAATTCAGAAATTATAAGTCAACATAATAGTCTCATAACTTGGATTTAGCCTATAAAATAACCCAACAGTGGTAGAGAATGCTATTTGTCCACCAAAATCCATTTTCCCAATTTTCTATAATAGTAGGGTTGCAAATGGGAGAGAGGTGTCTGCCAGACAGGAACCCCGTTTCCTAGACCCACACACAGTGGGCTGTGGCCCCAACACTCAGTTCTCCCCAAGGCAAATGTGGAGAGAAGTGGGGAGCGCCCTCTAGGCCTAGCACAGAACACTTGCTTGCCTTCCCACTGGCTGGAAACATTATGTGGCACAACCTTTGTGGCCTCATGCTGGGATGGTAGAGCCTCCACTGTCAGCCTGCTCCTCTGAATGATGGAGGAGACCAGGGCAGCCTACCAGCCTGAAGTGTTCACCTCAGAATTCCTACATGAACAATTTCTACATTCTTCAAATCACTGAATTAGTCTGAGTCTCCTGTTAGAGCATCCCCCATCTGGCAAATCAAAGTCTAAAATTATTTTAGTAGTGGCCTCAGGATCCAAAATTCACTTGTGTATAGGGTTCACTAATGTTTTTATTGGTGACAATGGTTGCATTTTGCCTAAGAGCTTTTCAAAAATACATGCTGTATTTCAAAAGCATTTCAAAAGTAGTTTCGCTTTATGCAGAATGAAACAGTTATAGACTGTGCTAATCACATATCAGTTTTGACGAGGTCAGTTAACATGCTGGTTCCTAATAGACTGAATTAGTCATAAGAACTAGAGGGACACATTCACTGCACACCTCTGGTCTCTGATTGTTGATAGGATGGCAGCTCTTACTTCCCAATATGGCAATTTGATTTTTAAGAAAAAAGTACTTTCACTGATTGCAATAGATCAAAACAATGACTAGACACTGGACATGTAGCCAGAAAGCTGGGGACTCGTAAATTAACTTCCCAGATTTCAGAGATGCTGTGACTTCTGGGTGAGTAGAGATGTAGCTCACTTCCTGTTCAAGAAGCTTCTCAACACTGTCAAATTGGGCAGTCAGATGATTCAGACCTCTGAGTTTTTCACCCTAATGTGTGCCTCCAAAACTTAAAATGAAAAGCCTACTTGAAAATCCTTACTCTCATCCACATAGCTCAGCAAGACCCTGCCATCTGCAATTGCACTGAGCATCGCTCTGCGGGGAGAGCTGGCTGAGAACTCTTGTCACCCTCAGCTCCACTCCCAGATGCAGGGTAAACTGGAAACCTGGGCTTCCTGGGGGGAATAAGCATTTCTCCTGTTTTATTCCTGCATATTTAAGATCTGTATGGTCTAATGTCTTATCATAGTGAATCATCACAGGAGTCCAATAAGATGGGACTTTAAATCCAAAGGCTGGCTTTGCAGATGGAGTACACGCGGCAATGAGCCCACAGTCTTCCATCCGGTGGTTGGCAAAACTCTGCGTGCTTCTTCAGCTTTGGGAGCTGTCCTGCATGCTCACTGGGAGCCTATGTAGATAAGCTGCTTCCCAGATGACCTGATGCTTTCTCTCTACGGAGTCTAGTTGGAGGGCAGAGCACAAGTCCTCCAAGTTGTGATGGGAGCTGGGTGTAATGATTTTCCTTTTGCACGTATGGGGAAACTTCTTTCATTTTTACATGGCTGGGATTTCTTTGAGGCAAGTAAATTTGGCTTTTCTATGTTCAGATTAAATGGCAAGTGTTCTGAACCATACTGATTACACCTCTAGTATGATAAATTTCCAAAGAATAAGGACACAGTAAGATTCCTCTAAAACAACACCATAGTTTACTTACAGAAATACCCAAAGGGCATGTGTACTATAGGAGCCCTGAGGGTGACCTGGTGACCGGGACACTTCTCCCCATCACAAGTGCCCTTGACAGCCCAGACACATCTTTTAGGATGGTGTACCTCTGCCCCCAGGATGTGTAAGGCACAAGAAATTGAGCAAACCCCGAACAACTCCATGATACATTCTCTGGACTCCTTTTGTTTTAATAAATCTCAGGCAATCTACCTATTTGTCCTTTTCCATTTTCTCCTAAAACCCAGAAGCATGACTAACCATAGGTGGTGTTGGGAATTGGTTTCACCAAACATTCTGTACTGGGACTACAGAGGCAGAAATGGTTTAATCCCATAAAAATCATGTGTCTGGTGACTTTAGTCCTCACTGGATTGGAAAACTTCTTTATTGAAATTGTCAGCCGCTATGGGGGACAGAAAGCTGGAGAGTTTCTTCTAGGTTAGCTCATTTTCTGCGTTCTCAGCTAGGAAGGAAGAGTAGTCATTGAAAAGACCAGCAGCTAAAAACCTGGAGGCCGAAAAACTGGAATCAAGTACTGAATGCTTCAAGAGAGGGCCAGTGTTACAGACTTGTGGTCACCACTGGGAGGTTTATTTTCCATTTAGACAATGTATATATGGGAGAGTAACGTCTACTCCAGACTTTGTCTCTGAATCCTCATCCCTTTGGAATAAGCAGGGAAGAGGACAGAGTCTGGAAAAGAAGAGAAATGAACAACATTCTCTTAAAGTTTCTTTCAGGAGGGTTGAGCACGTGTGGCACACAGAGGAACCGGATGATGTGCTATGGCTTTTCCTGATGGCAGTCTTGGGTCTTAGGAGGAGTCGGTGAAGAATCCAGAATAACGTGCTAGAGCCGGCCTTGAAAATCAGCTACACAAATGAGTTTCATTTATTGCAGAATGAATTGACAAGCTGATGAAAAAGCTCACCCACCACCTTTCCATTCCCGCTCGTCTATTGGTTTTCTGTTTGCAATGGATGTCAGCGTGGGGGGTTCGCGAATTTCCCACTCAGCCTGAGCTTGAAGCGCTAACAGTGCCATCTGAACCGTTTCTCAAAGCCACACTACACACACCCAGCAACAATGGGGGACACTTCTCACCTCCTTTTATAGCCCTTTCCAGCACATGTGATCACTTTGAAAACATCTTTGCCAATTCCCAGGCTGAATGTTTAAGTTAATTTTTTTCTTTATCTCAAAGTATTACAGGGGTACGAATTTTTTGGTTACATGGATCACTTTTGGAATGTTTGAGGCAGGGTTAAAAGTGTGCCATCATCCAGATACTGTTCATTGTACTCATTAGGTAGGTTTTCACCCATTCCCTTTTCCTCCCTCCCCCCTGATTGATTTCCATCGAGTTTTACTTTCCTCTATGCACACGCGTGCTCATCAGTTAGTTCCAATTTAATAGTAGTACATGTGGTGTTTGCTTTTACATTCTTTAGATACTTCACTTAGGATAACAGTCTCCAGTTCCATCCAAATTGTTTCAAAAAACACTAAATCATCCTTCCTCATGGCTGAGTAGTACTCCATGGTATGCATATACCACATTTTGTTAATCCACCCACGAACTGATGGGCATTTGGGTTGATTCCGTATCTTTGCAATTATGAATTGTGCTGCATTAAACGTTTGAGTGCAGGTGTCTTTTTGATAAAATGACTTCTTTTCCTTTGGGTAGATACTTAGTAGTGGGATTGCTGGATCAAATGTTAGGTCTACTTACTATGTAAAACAGCCAAATATAGGAATCATAAGCATCCCTGAGGGTGAAGAAAAAAACGCACAAGGGCTAGAAAACTTATTCGAGTGAATAATTGAGGAAAACTTCCCTGGTCTTGCTGGGGATTGAGATCCAGGTAAAAGAAGCTCAATGGATAGCTGGGAGATCATTGCAAAGAGGCAATCACCAAGATACATAGTCATCAGACTGGCCAAAGTCAGCAAGAAGGAGGAACTCCTGCGAGGTGCGAAGCAAAAACTTCAAGTAACTTACAAAGGAAAACACATCAGGCTAATGGCAGACTTCTCAACTGAGTCCTTATAAGCCAGAAATGATTGAAGCCCCATCTTCAGTCATCTTAAACAGAACACCTGCCAGCCTAGAATTTTGTATCCTGTAAAACTAAGTTTCACATGTAAAGGAGAAATAAAGACTTCTACAGACAAGCAAACACTGAGGGAATTTGTCAAGATCAGACCTGTCCTGCAGGAAGTACTCAGAACTGCATTATACGTGGATCAGCACAATTGACATCCACCAGAGTAAAACCACCCAAAAGCTACAGCTCAGAGATTATATAAGACAATAGTACAAGAGATAAAACAAACCAATAAGGCACTACTCAAACAGACCAGCATCCCACATACCAATTTTATCAATCAACATGAATGGTTTGAACTCCCCACTCAAGAGACACAGGCTGGATGAATGAATAAAACAATACAAGCCAAGTGTCTGCTGTCTCCAGGAAACATGTCTCACCCACAAGGACTCATTCAGACTCAAGGTGAAGTGATGGAAAATAATATTACATGCAAATGAAAACCAAAAGAAAGCAGGTGTAGCCATTCTCATATCAGATAAAATTGCCTTTAAGTCAACAATAGTAAAGAAAGACAAATATGGTCATTATATTTTGGTAAAGGGAGCAATTGAACAAAAGACAAAACAATTCTAAATATTTATGCACCTAATACAGGATCACCCAGATTCATTAAGCAAATCCTACTAGATCTAAACAAAGAGATAAACAGCAACATTGTAATTCCATGGACCTCAACACCCCAGTGACAGAACTGGACAGATCCTCTAATCAGAAAATAAATAAACACTGGACTGAAATGGCACTCTAGAGCAAATGGGCCTAACGGTCATTTATAGAACATTTTACCCCAAAACTACCAGATATACATTCTTCTCATCAGCACATGGAACATTCTCCAACACTGATCATATTTTAGGCCACAAAACATGGCTCAACAAATTCAAATAAATGGAGTTAATTTTCATTTCAGGACCTAAAACCATGCCCAACCCGAAGAAGGGACTCAATATATACTTGCTAAATGAGTAACTTTCTTTGATCACGGATTTAATCATTGTCTGTATGTTTATTTTCTATTTGGGATTCTTCTTCCTTTGTGACTTTTTGAAAAATATGTTACCCTGATTCGATCATTATAAAATGTTTACATGTATCAAAACATCACATTGTACCCTATAAATGTGTACAGTTATCAGTTGTCAATTAAAACTAAAGCCAAAAAATTTTAATTTTTTAAAAATAAAAAAATTCCTAGTATTTCTGGGATTATGTTAAAATAAAAAATTTTAAGTTTTTAAAAATAAAAAAATTCCCAGTATTTCTGGGATGATGTTTTATTTTTTTCTTACTGACTTTTGAGAACTTTTTTGCTTTGTCCTCAAACCTTTGATAATCTTCATCATTATCTAAGTTTTCCATCATCTCCTTTTGGTTTCCTAACTACATAATCAGGTCATTAGCCAATAATGATAATTTTAGAACGAATTTTCCACCAGTTATGTCCCCCACTTCACGTCACTTTTTGTATTGATTGGTCTTCATATCCAAAAAGATGGTTATACCATTAAGGCAGAAAGTTGGGAATGCCTTGAGAGCAGGCTGCAGTCAGATAGCAAATGTTTCAGATGCACCAGCACCTTTTTTGGAAAAAAATTCTCTGATAACTTTTACAATTTTTCCCAAAGTTGCCTACTTCCTTCTTCTCTTGATCCAGGTTTTACAAATGATCTTTTCCTCAAACTGTCACTTTATCCAGACTTTTTAAACTATTAGCATAGCTGTACATTAGATATTTTCATCATTTGCTAATCTGTTTGCTGAATCTTTTTGCCCATTTATTTTTGTTTGTCTTGAAATTAGATTTCTTGTGCTCCAGACACTGTCAAAGAGAAGTGGTGTGCCCTCGCAGAGACTCTGTGGACGCTGGGATGCTTCTGTCAAGGAGTTACAGGAGGAACATGCCATACTACGCTTGAACTTCCCACGGTTAACCAGGCTGAGTGCTCCACAGTTGCACCATGGAATACTGAGTTTTCCCCCCTCCTGTGCCACATGCCAAGGTCACACCAGCTGAGTCCCTTCTCAGGATCTAGTCTCCATGTGAAGCACAGAAGTGAGAAGTATCCCCTCATGCTGGCCAGAGGTGTTGTGATCAACATAACTCAACGCTCTCAAGAGACAAAGAGTGAGACTGATCCCCCTCAGGAGTTTCATGAGGATAGGGGGAGAGGACTCACTGTCATTCCCACCAGACATGACATTTGTCATGCCTCTCATTCCTGTCAGCAAGAGAAATAAGGTTAAGTGACAGATTCTGTCTCAATCTGTTCAGGCTGCTATAACAGAACACTTTAGACTGGGTGGCTTCCAAACAACAGAAATTTAATTCTCACAGTTCTAGGGGCTAAGGAGTCAGAGATCAAGCAGCCAGCAGATCTGGCGTCTGGGGAGGGCTCATTCATCATTGACAGTGCTTTCCCACTCTGCCCTCACATGCTGGAAGGGACAAGGCAGCTCTCTGAGGTCCCTTTAATTAGGGTGCTGATTCCACGTATGGGGGCTCCACCCTCGTGACCTAACACCTCCCAAATACTCACCTTCTTATACCATCACCTTGGGGGCTAGGATTCCAACATCTGAATGTGGGGGCGGGGGAGGCACAAACATTCAGACCACAACCTACACTATTCGGGAAAACAACACTTATCTTAATTCATTACAAAAAGATAATAGTGGCCAATTCACTGTAGTTTGTCTTTTTGAAAGATGCTAGACATTGATGGGTAGATGCACTTTTGGGAGGCATAACCTCAATGAAAAACAAAGTCAATAAAAGACATTTATTCTGAAATTCTAAAAGCCCAGGAAACCTGGGATGTAGACCATAGGTCTAATCATTACCTAAAATGACTGAAATAAGGAGAGTCAACATTGCAGCTTATTTAGAGCTTTGGGATGAAAGTCTGTAGAATTTAAGGCAAAAGCAAAAAACTGCCCTATGGCCATATAATAAATACACAAAATAAAAAATCTGTAGACTGTGTCCTACTGCCTTAATGCATCTGGTTACACTTAAAATTTGTGTAACATTTATATGTTAGAGCTAACAACAGTTGACAACAGAAATTTGACAAGATCAAAATCATTTTCTTTTTACCATGTATGACAGACACATCTCTTAGTTTTCTCACAAGTTAAAAAATTAACAAACTTGTAAGAGTAGGACCACTATATTTAACATTACATTGTAAGAAAACTAATTATGTACAGATCTTAGTAATAAATTATAATACCTAATATAGAGTAATTAGTGATAATACTGTATAATGACTATTATAAGTAATTTCATTTAATTTCTGAAAGAAATTTGAAAAATTTAGTTACAGTTTTTACACTGACATCTAGAATTTTTCATCAAGAGCTGCAAGAGATGTAATTTCTGGTGTATTATAAAT
>NW_012148396.1:14454261-14486107 GCF_000956105.1 Propithecus coquereli
TAGTTAATAATAAAATAGTACCATTATATAGAAAAACCTTAAAAGAATAATGCATTGTTTATTTGGGAATCAAACAACTAAGTATGAAAATTGCCAGCTCCAAGAAGTCTGAAACTTAAGAGTTTTAACTCATCTACATTACTTGGTTTAGTTATTTGAGGAAATCCTGCTCTCCTTGGCTAGCAAAGGTTTTACAGTTTTACTGTTAGTAAAATTTATAGATCCTCCTAAGATGCCCTAAGATATTGTATCCTAAGAACAGCAGGAGGATGGCAAGGCAGGGGTGTGTGGTCACCCCATCACCACCACCGCTCAGGAGGAAGAGCCCATGACACCACCCCTGCCCCCACCCCAGGGAAGCAGGCATGAACGCAGCGTGAGGTCGCCACCATTGACCCAACAGGCACCAGGAACCGTGTTTCAGACCAGAGCAGAATAAGAAGGAAACAGCTCGACGCAAATGATTTCTTTCATGCAGGAAATAAAATACTGTGTTTTTCCCTAAAGCTAATCTCTTTGTGTGTCATCAAAGAACAAGTGGATACTATCTAAGTCTATGCCCAATATAGAGACTAAATCTCACTTCAGAATCTGCATATACATAGGTATCAGAACTGGATGTACCACAGATTAAATTTAAACCTTCTTCCTCTACCAAAAAGACGCGTGTTTCCTCTCTGCTTTTGGAAAGGCCCATCTCAGAATACGGAAAAGAAACCCACTTATTATAGGTCTTACTTAGCATATGTTCAAGAACATTGCAAGCATTTGATGTATTATCTCATTAACCCACAATTGACCCAGGTATATAGCACTTAATAAGTACAAACAGGCTGCTCAGGGAGGGCACACAGGTGGACATGGTCTTTCATCCCCTCTCCACGCCCTGTGCTTGCCCTGGGCTGGCCATGTACACACATGCCTCGTCCTTTCTACCTACTCTTCCTTCAGGGAGTAACTACTAGTTACCGCACTAAATACACCTGCCTATTTATGTATATCTGATGTAATTCTTGAACATTTGATGGATGTTTTATTGTGCACACTTTTCAAACATGGAAAATAAAAAGAGTCATATTCAACAGTTGGGAGGTAGAATGTGAGCCCAGGTCTGTCTTCTTCCATGACCTGTGATTACTCCCCTCTCAGCGGCTCTGTCCTCACTGCAGGGGCATCCCCACCCTGTGTGGGCTCTCGTTACCATAGCGTTCGCAGTGCACGTGAGCGAGTGTAAGGTAGGCTCCTGGGAAGGAAGCGGGCCGCTAAGTGAGAAGTTGTACGATAGGAAATACCGTGTGAAGAGCAGCCAGCTAGCAGGTCCTGCAAGAAGATTTTGAAATTGTATGACCACATGACACTTTGCCTAAGTGAAGCTCTGATTGGTGAGACTGTAGGAACTACCTGAAGGCAAAGACTCAGCAGAAGCTGGGCTGCCTGTGTGATTTGCGGGACCTGGTGCTAAATAAAAGGGCAGGGCTCCTTGGTCAAAAATTGTTAAAAATGTCAAGATAGAGACACCAGAGCATTAAACCTAACTGGGGATTGTCCACGTGGCCACCCTGCCTGAAGGCAGCTCGGCATTTCTCACCAGCCTCGCTCTCTCATAGCTGCACCTTCCCCAGAGCCTCAGCGCAGACCGGCTTCCTCCCCCAGGCCACACGTCCGCATGGGAGCCTTGCGGTGTGATGGGCAGGAGGTACCGGGGGGCCCCCAAGCACATGGAGGACTTTCAGGGACTGGCCATACCAGCAAACTCCAGAGTGGACGGTGACCTCCGTCCACTTGCAGGGGAAGCAGGGGAGGAGGAGGTACAGGCAGAGACAGCCGGTGTTGGGGGAGCAGAACTGGCGCTTTGGGCCATTGTCAGGCCTTGAGCTAAATTCACCTGGTTAGAAGCGTCCCAGTTGAGGGTTGCCACAACCTGGTTGAGCACAGAAGTCACATCATGGTGACAGTATTTAACCCCCCACATCCCTGGAGAAGGACTTAAGGAAAATTTCAGATGGTCATTTAAAAGGAAGACTTTTTTTAAAGGAGAATTACAATGCCCGCCTTCCCTCAGGGAGCTGATTGCTCTTATTAATATGATTTTATGCTATTAGCGTGGATGGCGGTTTCAGGGAACTGTAACCTCCTTTTTTTTCTCAGACAGCTAAGATCCTCATTTTTACAACCACGGGAACCTGAGTACAACAGTGGAGAGAAGCAGAACCCCAGCTACCCTACCTGCCTTCCCCTGGGGAGGGTTCGAGATCCGGGGCCCTGGGCTGCAGGCTCCTCTGTCCAGCTGCCCAGACAGCTGCTGCTGCGGAGGCCAGATGGACTCCTGTCTCCAAACATAGCCATGTCTAGGTGTCTGCTCACGAGGTTGGCCCTGGGCCTGGCACCTGGAGCTTGAGGGTGCTTCCCCAGAGACCTGATGTCTTCCTGGTCTCAGTTTGGAGGTTCTAGATCAGGGGCTGGTGGGGCTGGGCGGGGAGTTGATCCAGAAACCACCTCAGTGGCACCTCCTGGGGAGAGAGAGAGACTGGTCCTCCACACACTCATCAAAGTAAACAAGCAGGGAAGAGGCATATGGCCACTTCTGGGGCCACTGGGGCAGTATCCCTAAGGTGGGGCGTAGTGCCCTGGGCACGTTCTCCTGCGGGGCCCCTTGCTGGAGCCCCTGCCTGGGCTGGGGCAGGATAAACACCCCTCTGGCTGGCTCCTGGGCCACGTAGGCCCTCCTTCACAGACTGTCTGAGCTATAACTTTGCAAGATGCAGACAAGCTGTTCTCAATGCATTTGCTCGGACCCTTGCTCATCTGATTCTCTCATTTTCTGTAATTCAGTTATTTCACAAATTAAATCCTTATTTGAGTTCAAAACATTTAGCAAAATGATCTCCAATTAAAACCTAACAGATCCAAATAAAGACAAAGTGCACAATTAAAGGTTGTCTCCCAGACTGAGGTAATCCATCCTCATTCCATTTTTAGCCTGGAAAGAGATTCACACTTCCTCTCCCAGATCAGCAAAATCGGTAGCAGCCTGAAAGCAAAGCCAATTTCATTTTCAGCTTGTCTCTTTTAAGACAGAACCTGACCATGACTCTCAGGTGCTAAAAATTGACCGTTTTTATTGAGGATCCTTGCAAAGTATAAATTAGAAAAACTTAAAACTCTGCATTGCTAAGTATGTCTCAAGTATTGAAAATTCCCTTTCCCTTATTCAATAAATGGAACCTTAGTACAAAGGCAACTGCCCTTGTCTTCTGGCTGAAGTTTTTCACATGCAGCAAATACGAGAACAGAGCATCATGGACATACATCGGAGTTTTATAATTAATTATGATATAACCGTAGAGCTCCCTCTAAGCCAAGCCATGGGCACATCTTTTTAATCAAAATGACAGTCAGTGCACAGGAATCACAGTACTAAAGGCACTGGGCCTTGTCTTGCTCAGTCTTTCTACAGGTGCCTGCGAGACCTGTGAGGGGACATTTAGCCCTTACCAAACGAGGCAGAAGTGCACCCCTGGGCTTACTCCTCAATGATGCCAGTAACATGACAACCACAAGGCTGGAAAGTCTCAAAGAATATAGGAACACCTGGCCAGAACACTCCTTCAGAACACAGTGGCCCAAAGATACCCAGGACATTGGATTTAAATTGAATATGTGGTGGTTTACCGCTGGAGAGGAAATGAGCATGAAAAATTGTGCAAAAATCAACTGAGCAGGCTGATGCCATATGGTCTCACTGCAGACGTCATCCTACATCATCTCTCACCGCTTCCGAGCATTAAGGAAAAGAAAGGAAAACTCTTTCCCTAAAGAAAGCTTTAAAATAAGTAACAAAACACATAAAACAAGAAAGAAATACAGCCACAATAACACTTCCATTTGGATACCACTTTGCCCGAAAACATCAAATTACTCTAACTGAGAGCCGCAGATGTGCCTGATTACGTCCTACCCCCGAAAGGAGAAAGCTGGAAGACAGCAGTAAAATGAACACTCTCCTCCACTCCAAGACTAGACTGATATTTTAATGGTATGTGCATATTTTACCTCCAAAAAGCATACCTCCTGCATCCCAGAGTGCTGAAACACCAACATGCCGTGACTTGGAGAGCGGAGTTCAAAGAATTTGCTATCAATATATTAAAGAAAAAAAGCAGTATAAAGGATCAGCTTTCTCCTGCAACACGGAGCTGTGAATGGAGATGGAAGAGGCAGTAAGGCAGGTGCAGAGAGATGATAAAGATGCATGAGCCCGACCACATGGTGCACACGCGGTAAAGGAAAATCCAAGCTGTCCTCATGCTGCTGGGGAATATAGGAATGAGCCAGGGAGCACTTGAGTAAATAGAAATAATTTTAAGACGTGTATAAGGATTCAAGGGTATCGCTTGCTGCACCCCAGCACGCTCTCGTGACACTTCCCTCTGAACTTGGAACTCTCTACAGTTCTCACATTTGTCCTCGTCCTCTTTTGGCACAGCAAACATAAATAGCATCAGCATTTGCAGCTGAAGAGATTGTGACTGTGCTCCAAAGTTAGCCAGTATTTCTCCACGCATTTAGAACTAATTAGCCCAAGGATGGGGACTCGGTTTTGTGGCCGAGTGAAGACAAGGCACTCTGCAGAGCACATGCTGCCTCCAGAGCGCAGAGATCTGGCACGGGTCTGGGCCACTGCCTCACTGCACTTGGTTCCCTGTCTCTGAAAATACGCCAGAAATTCTGACGGCATGGGCCCTGTGAGGACAGAATGAGATAATGTGTGTAAATTGTTTGGCACATGTTGAAAACTCGGTAGGTCCTAGTCCCTTTCTCTGTCTCCTTCAATGAATGTGCATCTGCTTTTGAGAAAGGAAAGCAGCGCGACTGCTGATGTCCCTCGATACCCAGCAATCTCGGCAGATTTATGGTTTTGTGCTCTAGGCCAAAGCCACTTAAATTGATTGTTGCCAAAGCATATATCATTTCATTCATTCTACATAGTTTATGCTGCAGCAGATGCAAGGGGCACGCCAGAAAGAGAAAATGGATGAAGAGACACTATTAGGCCGTGTGCATACCAGTAAGGACAGACGAGCACAAGGAACTGACTTTCTGAAGTTTGTGCCCCTGGTCAGGGCAGTGGGACATCCTACCCTCATGGAGTCCCCGGGGTGTACCCTGCAGCCCCCTGCATAGGACTTTGCACTTGCAGCTCACTCCTATGACACCCAGACACCACCCCTTCCCAGCTAACCCCTGCCCATCCCTCTGCACTCACAAGTCCCTCCAGGAACCCTCCAATAAGCCTGATCCAGGTCAAGCTCCTTTATAATATCGCTTCAGAGCTTCTCATTCCATTTCTGCAAATAACTCATCTGGACTTCTGCAATAATCTACTTCAGAGGTTATGTGGATTCATGACTACTGTATCTTCTAGGCTTTATCTCCTTGGTTTCAGAGACCACATCTGGTTTTGCTCCTAGAATAATGACTGGCATGAAACGTGTGTGGTCTATCACCTTCCAAAACAGCTCCCAAATATCTCCCTCTCCCGGCATTCAGCCCTTGAGTATATCCTCCCCTTGTGTGGGGGCCGGATCTAGTGACATACTCCTAACAGAGTATGGTCAAGTGACAGGGTCTCAGTTCTTAGGTTAGATTATAGAAATTTGTCTCCCTGTCCTTTCCCCTCCTCTACTCCCCCTCCCTCCCTCCTTCTTTCTCTCCCTTTCTCAGATAAAACCAGCTGCCCTGTGGGGAAACCCAGCCGGCAGGAACTGAGGGAAGCCAAGCACAGGCCAGCGAGGAATTGAGGCTCTCGATCCAACAGCCTGCGAGGAACCGAATCTGCCACAGCCGTGTGAGTGGTCCTGCAGCAGCTTCTCCCCAAGCCCTGGGACGACTGCAGGCCATTTGCAGCCTGAGAGAGACCCAGGAGCAGAGCAGCCAGCCATGCCCTGCCCAGATCCCTGACCACATAAACTGCAAGATAAGAAATGTGTGTCATTTTAAGCCACACAGTGTGGGGGTAATTTTTTACGCAGCAATAGATAACTAATTCATGCTGTCAAAAGACAAAGACTGCAACAATTCTAGAAATCAGGCGACACCACATTTTATAGGACAGAATGGGTGTTCCACTGAGCTCAGCAGAGATTGACATTATAGACAGAAAGGGGCTGAAGAAAGTCGAAATGGTAAAAACAGCAGATTAGTCATTTCAAAGTTACCTTCCCTATAGGGTTACAACAGAGGGGACTTCTATATCATGCCAGCTCAGGTAAACTGGGCCCCTTCTGATTGGCTGCTGTGCATCTCCTGTTTTTTGGAAAACTGGCCCATTTCAGAGTTCAGTCTGATGACGTGGAACAAGAGTGACTCTGTCCTGGCATGGTGTGGTCTGCTGGTGGGCAGTGTAGGGGCTCGGTCCAAACAATGGCCTCCTACACAGTTCCTTTGAAAATACTTAACTGCATACTCCTAACCTGACGGAAGAATACATATTTACATCAAACCAACAGGGGAAAAAAAGTGGTGTTGTTCTGAGTGGTAGAAAAACTAAGTGCCCCACCAAATTTGATAGAGTCAACAATTCTGCCCCAGCTTTGCTAAGGAAGAGATATTAGAATTGAGCTGGAAAGATGGAAATCATCTCAGATGGGGAAGAGCAGCCAGACAGAGGAAGGAGCATGAGCAAGTGAGTTAGGTTCAGATGAAACAAAAGATAGTCACCAAGCATGTGTTAAGGGCTGGCCGCTGGGGCAGGGCCCCTGCCCTCAACAGCTTGTGACCACCTGCCACACACAGCCTACACACAGGAAGGTAACAGTGACATCTGCCAACTGTCTGGCACCTGTCTGCACAGGGCTCTGTGGTCACACCAGTGAGAGTCCCGAGCCCAGAGCACAGAGATGAAGAAAGCCCTACCAGGAGCAGTCAGCCCAACTCGGGCCTACTAGACGGTGAGAGTTATCCAGGCAGAGAAGAACAGAGCCTCCCCAGAGGAAGGTACAGCCCCAAGTGCGCTGTGACACCAGCTGTGCGGAGTTTGGGGTTGAGCCCCGAAGCAAGTGGGTAGTGTGGAAATGATGTGAGCAGGCGGCCCTGAGGAGTGGCTGGGAGCCCCAGGGTGGGGGAGGCTCCTGCAGAACCACAGTGGTAAGACTTCGGGAAGTGTGGGGCACCGCTGGAGGGCAGCGGGAAGCAGTGATGGTGTCTAAGGAAGGTGAGCCAGTGGTAACCATGGCACCACGTGAGGGGGCGATGGGGCAGGCTCACACTGCTCGTTCTGAAGGTGGCTTGGCAGCAATGTCGAGGAGGGACCGAGGAGGAAGTGTCTGAAGTCATGAGAAGCTGTTTGCTCCAGGTCAGGGGTTTTTGGACTGGGATCCATGGCCCTAGGAGGAGGGCAGCCCCCTGAGTTGGAGGGAGGAGGCTCCCGCTCCCTCCTCCTGCTTGCATCAGAGAAGCTCCAGCTTTCATCCATATTATGTGTTGGGGTTCTGCGTAAGATTTTAGAGAGAATAAAGGGACAGGGTTGGGGAGCTTCTCTACTGAACTTCTCTGGTCCAGGTGAAGACAGTAAAGACAGCGGGGATGCAGTGGGGACCCACGTGGGCAATCCCTTGCGTCAGGCTCGGCCACCAGCATGCTGTTCTGTACACACAGATCTGGCCTTCGAAGAACCATGTTCACTGAGGTCCACTTTGGTTCTTTGCCTCAGTTTCCTCTGAAGAACTCAAACAATATAAAACAAGACCCCAAATAGGAGACCTGCATTGCATGTAGAACAGGGATACTTTGAAGAATACCATCCTTCCTTCATCCACATAAAGACTTATCAGAAGAGGTCTCGCCCCACCTCAAGGACCTGTACCAGGGAGGGATGGGACAGCAGTGGCCTCTCCCTGAAGACCTCCTAAGGCCTAGGATGGATGATATTTCTCCTCTTTATATGTCTTCTGGAGGCTTAGAGAGGAGCTTAGAGCTCAAACTTCAGGCTGGTAGAATCACCTGCCCAGCGTGCCTGGTGACAAGACACACGCAGAAAGTAAAAGACACAAGATCAAAGATGATTCCAAGTGTTTGTCACTTTGATGATTGACTAATTTAGTAAATGAACATACTACTAACAATACGGAAACCAAGAGGGGGAAGTTTATTTAGAGGAATGAGTTAGGATATTCAATTAAGAATGTACTGAGTGAGAGGCATTTACACGAGATCTAGGAGGAAGGCAGAAATCATGTCTGCAGCTCAGGTTAAAAAAGATTTAGGTCAAAAAGTACACACACCCACAGACACTCAAAAGACACTAAAATTACAGGAGTTTTAAAATAAGGAGTGTTGTGAGTGGTGCACATAACATCTAAATTTCTCTCTCTTCAGTGGTTTTCAGTCCATTCAACATCTCTAGAGAGAAAATTTTTCAGTAAATATAGTCTACAAATGCTACTTCAATATTGGATATTGGGAGATTTTTCTCCAGATGCGAGATGTCAGGCAGGAGGGTATGTCACAGAGAGGCCTGCACCCACTCCTCACAGAAACAGGGTCTTGCTGGTCTATTTCATCAGGCTACAGTTATTCAGAACAATTTCGGAAGGAGAAGAAAGGGGAACTGGCTTCACACAGTCCCTTCCCATCTCATGGAAATTCCTTTCCAAAGCTTAAACCTTAATTGCCTTCCTCATTTAAATGTCTTTCTCAAAATTTCTAACTTGTAACTTGGCAGCTCAAAAAGAGAAAAAGGAAAACAGTATTTTAATACTTTCTTTGATAACTCCAATTCATTTTCATTTCCTTGCATGGTTCCAAGGACGCATCTATCTTTAGACTGTGGTATTATGAAAGAGAAGGATGGCAGAGATTAGAGCGTAGAGAAACAAAAGGTGAGTGATTGCAAATCATGGCAAAATTAATTACTGGTAGGAAATTTTAAAAGTGTCTTCAGTATTATCGTATCAGATTTTTCTTTGTGCCATGGACTCACAGAATCATAAAGCATTTGCCTTGGAAGAGACCAGAGGAGGCCACCACATGCGCATGTTCCTTCTCCCCCACAACCACACCATCACAGGGCACCTCTGTCTCCCGGGGACACGCCCAGTAACTTGGGAGCAGTCAACTCTGCCCTGTGTGAGCCAAGGAGCCATCCGTCTGCCACCAAGGCATAGGCATTTGATTTTCCCAGCTCTGTCCCTTGGCGGAATTTCAAGGGCTCTCCAGGGAACAAAGAAGTAGCACGCAGGATGGTTTGCGTGGACGGGGCCTGGCAGCCCGACACCTGTCATGGGTTGCCGTGAACGCAGCAAATGGAAATGCATCCTCTGGACCCCCAGCTGCCCGGGACACCAGTGTCATTCTACCAGGTCCAGCCCTTCTCTGCCACCCCGAGCTGTGGGCAGCACCACACACAGAGACAGGGGCTGGGGGGACAGCTGCACTCAAGTGAAGACTCAGCGAAGGCAGCAAAAGGGGAACCCAGCAGAATTAAGTGAGCATGGTGGGAGTGGAAAAGGAAGAAGAGTGTCTCCCTAAGGAAGAACTTCCTGGGAAGATAAATAAGAATTGATTCTCCTAGGTGAGTGTCTCCCAGTCAGATTTCAGGGGCTTCACGGGAGCAACCATCAAAGTACCATCAACTACGACCCCTCGGGGTGAAGGTGGTGAAGGGCGACTCTCCTTCATGCCTACAAAGTCTGATATTCACCTTAAAACAGGCCTCAAGAATATAGCTCTGCCTTGTAAAAAACTACAGAAAACTGACAAAAGAAAATTCTGTGCTTCCCTGACAGCTGCAATGCATTGTCACTGAACAGGGGTCTTCCTCAGAGCTGAGTGGAAAATGGATTTGGGGGTTGAAAAGGTAAATGTGGCGCACTCCTCTTGCCCTCTTCATAACATCTTACTTCTGGAACTTCCTCCTGTGCAGGGGTTCCTTCTACACAGCCTCGGAGCAGCATGCAGGGACCTGGGCTGCTCACCCCATGGTGCAGCCAGCAAGGAAATGGCCCAACTTCAGGCCATCCACCCCCCTGCACTTTCTTCTCTCACTCAACACAAGAATCCCAACATTTCTGTAACAGGCGAGCCCCTGGGTCCAGCTCCCACAGCCTGTCTTCAGTCAAGCTCCTGAACCTTCTCCGAGGCCCATCTGCGCACTTACCTGTCAAACCCAGTTTTAGCAACGACACCCCTAAATTTTCCACCCTTCACGCCCAATCGCCCTCGGTAACTGACCATCCTGGCCGCCTTCAGCAGGAGCCCTGTTGGGTTGGATCAGCTGGAATTCTCCCCAAGTGACGTCTCCTCGAGGCAATTTTCCATCCACAGACCCCCTGCTCCGTGGCCGCAAGTCCCCACTGCCCGTGCTGTATCTGAAGCGGAGTCCGGCTCTGCACTGGAGTCTCTTTTCCGCTATTGACCTTTACCACTTCAACTTCCGCCAGCTCTTGTTTTCTTTGAAAAGTGTTTTCCCTCCAAAAAGAGGAGCACCAGAGAGATGATACTGTCCTCTGGAGACCACAGCTTTCTAAATCAGGCACCGAATCAGGCACGATTCAAGAATCACCAAACTATGCATTTTCTTATTGACCTTTCCCTGCATTTGGAAAACCATGGCAATCTTTGTGCATCCTCAGACATCGGCATCTACCTCAGTCTCCAGAATTTATCAAAGACCGCGGATGTTGGCTCTGTGCTCACATGGACAGACCCTTTCAGGGTCCTGCAATCAGGATTTGTCTGGATGGGGACACTTGTATTTAAAGATAAACGACTTCTTTTAATGTCAGAATTGAATTATTTCTTAATAGTTATTATGTCCTTCCCAGTTTGAAGATTATTTTCTTGCAAATGAATTTTGCAAACCTGTGCCACTTATTAATCCTCTTCTACGTGCACAGCGCCCCTGGGAATCACAGTAGGAGCCAAAAAGAGCTACTCTGAGCAGCGCCCTCCAGAGCGGCTTATGACGTCAGGGGCCAGAGAGACGTTCAGCTGACAAGGATGTAAGGAATGACCACCTGAGTGACAGAACTGAGGGGTTTCAATTTTTTTTACTTGTAAAAGTAGCTGACAGAAGGAGTGAACTGAACGGTGGTGGTGGGCATGTCCTCTTGAAGAGCGAACATAATTTTCCTAGAAAGAAAACTCCACAGCCCTTCCAGGAGGAAAGCAGGCTGAGGAAAGGTGTGGCACATGTAAGGGCACCTGGGTAAAGTGTTGGCTCGGCCTGCGGGAGGCGCTGCGTGGTTGTGAGCTGGGACAGTATGGCGGAGGCTCTGTGCTGGGCCAGGAGCCTGTGAGCTCCGCCCCGGGGGCCATGCAGGGAGCTCAGGTCCAGGAGGGCCATGGTGAACCCTGTGTGGAGCTTGTGGGAGAGAAAGAGCACTGTGCACAGGAAAGCTGACTAGGAAACCATGAAAGAGTCTAAGCTAAACACAACGGAAGCAAGAAAAGAGAACCCTTGACTTCTCCCATTCCTTAATGCCCACATGCAATCAATAACATTGTAGAAGTTACATTTCTCAACTACACACCCTCCCCTATAGCCCACTGCAACCGTTCAGACTCAGAATTCACCACCTCTCACCTCGGAATTTCACAGTTCCTAATGTGTCTCCCTAACTCAGTCTTGCCAGCCCCTGTCATCTTCCACAAGGCTACAAGGGGATTTCTCTGAAAGATGCACGTTACCAACCACCCTTAGCACCCTGTTGTGGTGTCTCATCTCCTGCACTGAGGTCTCGCCCCACACCCATTCTTACATGTCCCAACCTCACCACCCATGCACACAACAGCCACAGCAAAGGACATGCAGCCCCCTCCTGTAGGCAGGCTGTGCCTGTGCAAAGGGTTGCAGGAAACCTGTCGAGGAGAGATGGGAGGTTTCTTCAGATGCTTTAATGGGGAGTCTTAATCCAACAGCCCTACCTTTTAGGAAAAGGTATTTTATGCAACGTAAAGAAGGTGCTATTTTCAGAGGTACATAATGTAGCTCATACTGAGAAGAATGATGAATATCAATTGTGAAATATCCAATAAAAGTGGAAAAGTTCAAGATGAAAAGAAAAATAAGAAGCTACTCATACATTTGAAGAAGTTAGTGACTGCTAACAAAGGTCAGATGCTTTATTGTGATGACAGATATCTCCGTGTTCTTAAATCACTGAAGAGTTCCCATTCATTCCCACAATGGACATGAATGACCCATCCTATCAGGTGGCATCTCTCATGACATTTTGTATAAAATGGTGAGAAGTTCTAGGACACCAAAAGGACAAAGAAAAGAGGACATGCAGTGTAAGTTTAAAATCCATGGGTTTTACACTTAAGACGTGCTTTTTAGCATAGCCCACACTGATCCCCTTGTTCTAGGAGTATGGAGAAGTGTGAGTGGTGGTTCCTTCATCCTCTAGATAGACGGTCTCTGGAATCCGACACAAGCCTCCTAAGTCATAGCTCCATTACCCATGAACTTGGGCAGTAACAGCAATGGTCTCATAGGTCTAAAATCAGGATTAAATTCTTGAAATAGCAGAAGCACTGAATCAGTGTTAACTAATTCTATTGCAGCAAGAGAAGTCTACCTATTAACTAAGGATATCATGATCTAAAGACATAGCAAAGTGTATAGGTAAGTAGAGTGCATGTTCACATGTAAGGATGTACTGACGGGTGTGTGTGTGGAGAGGCAGAGGTGAAGACAATGTTTTATTCATTCATTCATTGGACAAGTATCTACCAAGGCCTGTGGACTGGACTCTAGTGGCAGACGAGTGATCACAAAGACATATGAGCCTTGGTCCGGGGCTCATGGGCACCTGCCACAGGCTGAGACTCAGAGGATCTCAGGTTCAAAAGCTTTTGAATGTCATAATCTTTCTTGTTCCTGGAGATTTTTTTAAGTTTCAGAGATCATGCCTCACGTGGCTCCTACAGTGTATTCTATTAATTTATTTATTAATAGATATAACTTAAATATTATTACTTCTATTGTTATTAGCCTGGAAGGGCTTTCCTTCTAGTGATGAACCAACTCTCAAAATATAAGCTTAATGTGTAAACATATTATTTTTTCATTTCTTAAAAGAATATTAAAACTACATATAAGACTATCCTCTTAAACAACTGATAATAGCCATGTGCTTTGTTCCCCTAAAGCTCATATTGCTAAAAGAAATACATAATTAACTCCCTTCAGTTTCCTTCAAAGCTTCATTATTTATTGGGGAAAACTGGTAACACTGGATCCTAGAAACTTCTCTTCTTCACAAATCTGAAGGTAGTTTGGGAGGTTACGAAAGCAAGCAAAAAACAAAAAATCTCCCCATAAAGTTTCACTGGGCTTGATTCTTTGTCCCAACTTAATTCCTTGCTAACTATCCAGAATCAGACTTTATTCCACATAAATTTAAATTTTCAAACCCAAACTGCATAGCTATATTGGGGTAACTTTTAGTAGACCAACACTCTCACTAATAGCAAACAGAAAAAGCTAGATAAAATGCAAATTTCAAAAATCCATTTTATGAAGCCAAAAACAGAGGCTGCAGGCTCACCGTAGTAAACCATGTTTCCTGCACACCGCTTCCCCCTAGAACTTGTCTCCTGCTGGCAGGGCACAAAGGAGAAGCTAAGAGAGAATGAGTAGAGTTTGAGGCAAAAAAAAAAAAAAAAGTTGGGGACAGCCAAGGAGTCAAAATAGGAGGGGCCAACATTTCAGAGAAAACAAATGACAGAGAAGTAAACCAACCAATGCTGGTTTTCCTCTCATTTACTGACTAGGCTGCACAGAGTAACAAGTTAAAAAGTGACTATAAAAATGGCTAAAAAGAATATCTGAATTTGCAGGCACGTCGTGGTGTCAAAGCATTCCTGGCTTTCAATCAGGATTTCTGGGGAACTGTATGCAAGAGTAAGGGAACCAGAGCCAGCCTGAGCCTCAGCAAGACTGCAGACCAGCCCCATGGCAGCTCAGACATCCAGAGAGGCAAGGAAAAATCACTCAAAGCCTCTACAAATTTTTATACACAGTCAAAATTGCCAGGCATACCAAGAAATGAAACCAAGCAATAAAACAGACAATAGAAATGAAACCAGAGATGGCCCAGATATTGCAGCATAGATTGCATGATTAATGTGTCCAAGAAAATAGATTGCAAGATGGAGAATCTCACCAGGGACATGACATGTATTAGAAAGAATCAAATTTTAGAATTGAAATATGCAGTAACTGAAATCAAGAACTCAATAGATGACTTGTTGGATCACAGAACACAGATGAGAAGTGAGTTCACATGATGAAAGACAGGTCTGAATGTTTTCGACTGGTCAAGCATGGAGCACAAAAGGAAAGAAAGAACAGCACAGCATAAGGGACAAATGGGACCTGGGAGAAATGTGTGACCTTCCCGTGTCTGGAGTCCTAGAACATGAAGAGAAAGAGAATGGTGCTGAAGCAGTATTTTAAGAAACAATAGCTATCTTTTTTCAAACACTGATGAAGGGTATCAAACTACAGATGCAAAAACTTCCATGAAACTTAAGCAGGATAAATGCAAAGAAAACCAAAGCAAGGGTGGCACCATGGTATTTAAGCTGTCACTTCTTTTGAACTTTCCTGAGCTTAGATGCTGCCAAAAAGTTCCACAAAGCAATAGATCTTCCTCCAGTAATGATCAACCTTTTTGGAATGAAATTGATCATGACTTGATTGCCTGACTTCAACCACAAGTGGAACGGATCAGAGAGGAAGTTGAGAGGCCTCAGGTTTTCTCTTATGATCCCCTTGGCAGCATGTCATTCTACCAGTTTTACATTTTTAGGTTATGTATCATATAATGCAGCATATATTCTGGCAATGTTTAACCTGCCCCCATGAGCTACACCGCCATTCCATTAATTTCTGGGTAACATGCAATCACAATGCAGTCATGTTATGCTGACTCGCTACATCTCTTGGATTTCCTCAGGTGCATAGTACCAGTACTCTTAAAAATAAAGAAAAAGGAGCCAACCTTAGAAGGCTACATACTGTATGATTTGAACTATATAACATTCTGGAAAAAGGAAAACTACAGAAACAGTAAAAATATCAGTGGTTGCCAAAGGTTGGGTTAAGAAGGGACGAATAGGAAGAGCACAGAGAATTTTTAGGGCATTGAAACTACTCTGTGTGACACTATCACAGTGGACACATTACACATTTGTCCAAACCCATAGTATAGGCTTTGGGAGGTAACGTGTTAAGGAAGGTTCCCGGACTGTAACAAATGTACCACAGCAATGCAAGGTGTTAATAAGGAGAGAGTGTGTGCGGGGGTGAATTGGGGAGGATATGGGAACTCTGTACCTTTTGCCCAGTTTTTCTGTAAACCTAAAACTGCTCAAAAAATAACATCTATTGATTTATTTTTTAAAAAAGAAAAAAGAAAAGCAATCCTAACACTAGACTCACACTGAGCCCTTTTCATCTCAAGTTCCAAGTTAGAGCTGTGGCCCTACAGGTATACAGAGTAACTGTATTTCCCCACTGGCTGGGAAACAAAGCCTGAGCTTCATTGCCAAGCAGGTGCACTTAGAAACTTGCTCTGGGATCTCAGTGAGCTTCCGCTCACTGAACACAAATTAATGAAAATGACAATACTCCTCCACTGTCATCTCCTGAAGATTCAAGAAGGTGAGGTCAATAGCATAGAATAAGTATCAGTGCATGAGTTTCCGTCCTTGCTTTCCTAAAAGGCTGGTTAAGTGGATATTCTCAGAAATAAACTCATAGGCTTCCCTGCATGCAGCTTCCCTGGTCTGGAAATAAATCACACAGTTTCTATGAGGAACTGTACACATTTAGGTTCATTGCAATGCCAAAGACAGAGGATGCTGTGAGAGCTTTATGTAAATAAATATTCTCCTGGTCCCACGTGAACCATTTCTAACCTCCTCAATAACTAGAAAAACCGCAAACAGCTCCAGGATAAATAAGACAAACTTAATCTATTAAACAATAGAATGAAATGCTACTTCATTTTCATTTAGCAGGAGGAACATAGGAAGCTGCATCTTCAATATTAATAACATCACTAAAAAGCAGAAAGTACGGGAGAGGGAGGGAGGGAGGGAGAGGAGGAGGAATAAGAAGAACGGTCATTGCTTTCCCTGTTTCATTTACTGTTAAATGGCTATTTGGAAAAAAGCCATCGTTTTATCAGGCTTTACCTTTATGATCAAACCCCCAATAAAAACGTACATCCTTAAATCCTGTTCACATCTCTAACCTGTGCTTTTTCTCATAATATATTCTTTAATCTGATTGGTTTACTCTCTCTCATGTTTTTTTTTATTGGTAACTCAATCCCCAATACCCATTTACATAGTCAGTTCTCTATTTTTATTAAATAAATTGCTTTTATTTTTGTAAGGTGCACATTTCACTTTTAAGCACTTTACCTTCTTTTAAACTGTGCCCCTTGAAATGCAAATCAAAACTATAATGAGATATCACTTATCTCCAGTGAGAATGGCTTTTATCAAAAAGTCCCAAAACAGTAAGTGTTGGTGTGAATGCAGAGAGATAGGAACACTCATACATTGCTGGCGGGACTGCAAACTAGTACAACCTCTATGGAAAGTAATATGGAGATACCTCGAAGAGCTAAAAGTAGAATTACCATTTGATCCAGCAATCCCATTACTGGGCATCTACTCAAAGGAAAAAAAGACATTCTATAAAAAAGACATCTGTACTGGAATGTTTATAGCAGCACAATTCGCAATTGCAAAGATGTGGAAACAACCCAAGTGCCCATCAATATATGAGTGGATCAATAAAATGTGGTATATGTATACCATGGAGTTCTACTCAGCCACAAAAAACAGTGGTGATCTAGCACCTCTTGTATTATCCTGGATAGAGCTGGAGCCCATTCTAGTAAGTGAAGCATCACAAGGATGGAAAAACAAGCACCATCAAAGGTACTCACCATCAAATTGGTATTAACTGATCAACACTTATATGCACATATAGTAGTAACATTCATCAGGTGTCAGGCAGGTGGGAGTGGGGAGGAGGGGATGGGTATATTCACACCTAATGGGTGTGGTGAGCACCCTGTGGTGGATGGACAGGCTTGAAGCTCTGACTTGGGTGGGGCAAAGGCAATATATGTAACCTAAACGTCTGTACCCCCATAAAATGCTGAAATAAAAAATAAAAATAAATAAACAAATAAACTATGCCCCTTGACTTCATAGATAGAGTGGGCGTGTGTGATGTGCTCAGGGTGTGAGGAGAAGCCCTTTGTCATTCTGACTTCCCAGCAGCAACATGTTTTGAGTGCAAAGGTGAGAAACACTCATCCTCCCAGCCTGGAGGCCCCTGCCCCAGGAGGCCAGCCAGATCCCCTTCCTCGGGGCTGTTCAGCAAGGACTCTAACTTCTCTCTGGCATCCAGTTTGTTTATGGATCTGCTTCCTCCAAGCAGGACTGCATTCCTGTCTTCTTATGCCCTGCACAGTGACTGGCCTTAGTTGTGTGGCAAACGTTTATGAATGAACAGAGAGAGAGAGAGAGCAATTCACCTAAGGAGAACACAGGAATTCAATATTTAAATGTGCGGGTGAGTGTATTTCTTAAACAAACCCTTGACTACTCTGTGTGCTTTGCTGAGCTCAGGTAGGTTAGTAGCATATTATCTCTTCCTAATAAACTGAGACATGGGAATGGTCTAGACAACTTTAGCTCTGCTGAGAACTGACTATAACCATGTCACCATTTCCAGAGTAAAGCGCTTGCTCTTGTTCAGCTGGTGCGCTGTGGCCTAGACAGCTGCTTCACAGTCACAAAGTAACAGGCAACCATATCTATTGATCCCCCTCTCACCGTAGTAGAGATACACCCTAGAAAGGAAAAAATTGACCAAACGAAGTTTCAAGATACTTAGGGCAATTTTGCTTTTAATGAGGAGGCTAACTGAACAATCTCTATGTTAAATATCTACCATAGGTAACCTGCCATATCTGTCTCAGGATGTACAGGACACCGAAGCTCAGGTAATTTCCTTCAGCGATAGAGAGCTTACAATGCCTCAGACCGTTTTTTGAGGGAAGAAAGGGGGTCCCACTAGAGATCTTACTGGATTTGAACTAATCTCCTGAACTCTGACCTGCATGTACCTCAGATGGAAGAGGGTTGTCACACTTCCCAAATGCAAGGATCTGTTTTGGACAAACCCAAGAGGCCCAACTCTTCACCGCGGCTTCTGGGCCTCTGTCCTGACAGGTCCAGGATGCCCCCTGGAGGATCCCCTCTGGGCACTCCTTAGCATGTCAGTGCCCCGTCCCCCAGCTGTGTAACACACCCTGCTGCCCTGTCTTTTACTGAGGGCCTTCACGGTGTGTCCCACCTGGCCAACTCCTGCCTATGGGTCAAGTTCAGATAGAGATGACCTCAGTGGAGCAGTCTATTCCAGCCCTGTCAACTGTCCCAGGGTCAGCACCTACCTTTAGCAGAGTCCTTATCACCCTGCGGGTGACTGTCACTTACTTAGCCTCCTCCTCTGCAGCTTGCAATTTCCAAACAGCAATTCCCATCAATTTCAATAACAAAGCTTAATACTGAGCACAAAGTAAATCTCAAAGTCACAGGAGTTCAAGAAAATCCCTAGATAATGCAAATGCAAGAACCTGCTCCTAAAATAATTTTGTAACCATATATCCATGGAGGCACTTGTACTTTTAGGGTTAGACATAAATTTGTGTTAGACATAAAGGTGCTGTATAAAGTGTTGCGGAACAAATTTAAAAAAATAAAATTCCAGAACAAGAAACATGACCCTCTCTTTATGCACTCAATTGAATAATGACATATTAAGAAAAGGTAATACTACATTCAAAATTTGATTTTAATACACAACCATCTGCAGCCCATAGGTTATACGAAGTAATTCTCCTTTATTTATTCATTTCACTTCTTTGCTCTAGTTTAGGGATGACATGGAGATTTTTTTTTATGTGAATCACCCATAAATATAACTTTACCCCTACATGGAACCCTTATATCACCAGAGAAAAGAACACTTTTTAAATCTGGCAATGAAAAGAAATGATTTTGCTACTAATTTTGGAGGGGTTATTTCCATCCACAGAACATTGCAATGAAAAGAATGCATTTAAGTCAGCATTTTGGCAATTCCCCACCCTCAGCCTCACATGTCTCCCAAATTCAGGAGCAAATGTGAAGCAGTGAGCACAGGCAGGGCCTGGTGTGCGGGAGTTTCTGACATCACTCAGGGCTGCAAAGGCAAGACCTGCTTCAGGGTCTTATGTACACCTGGAAGGCAGGTGCACCATGGCCTGCAGCCCAGGCCAAGAGCTCTCACCCTACCATATTCCAGCACCTCAATACTTGCTTCATAGCCCAGAACGTTTTCACAGGGAAAAGCTTCTTTTGCATTAAATAGTTCTTGATCTCATTTTGCTTATAAGTCTGTGGACATACCCAACTCAGGGAAAACACATATATCTGATCCTGTACTTTCTCTTGCAAAAAAGAAAAGAAAAGAAGTTTATTTACCCTCAAAGTCCAAACCGAAGACAAAAGTATAACCTGTGTTACCTCAAATCACCAGAAACACCAGAGAAACATCAGAAGGCAGCTCTCTTGGATCTTGAAAGAAAGAACTAAAAGTCCAAAAGCTGCTCAGGTCACCACCTCTATTTCTTGAATTTTTTTTTATTTTTTATTTTTTTAACCATTTTCAATACCTAAACTACCAATAAATGCTACAGATTTTAAAAATTCAATTGTGAGTTTTAAACCTGCATGATAAATTTCAAACAGAAGTGCACAATGAGAAGGTGAGCAAGAATGGGTACAACAGCCATCAGATCAGAAAATAAAATAGCTTCTTACCATGTTTATTGATGACACAGGCCCAATGCTGTTAACATAAATGTCAACGTCAATTACGGTCGGTTTTACTGTGGAGAAAAACACATTTATGTTAATACTTTGTGCCAGAGAGAGACAGCAGAGTGCACTATTCAACATCCTGATGACACATGCACTAACATCTCAAGGATATGCTGGAAACACATAGGGGCGGGTTTTTCCTAGAGAATTATCTTGTAGTTACAATCTGAATCCTGCTGGCCTTACTTTTTCAAATTCTCAAAGGATTAGAGATTCTTGCTTGTATTTATTAAGGTCTAGGAAAATGGAACGATTATTCACTGCAAGTTGCCAGTGACAAATGAGTATAAAGATATTCTGTAACATCAGTTAAGCTGATTTTATGGCAAGAATAGGAGATAAATCTAAGACATTGCATAAGTGATTTAATGTCCAAGTTTTACTGGAAATCTAAACAGAAGAGATGAGCAACGTCAGTGATGTACCAAGTTATTTATCTACCACATAGCTGTGTAACTACCATTCCAAAGCAAAGCAACCCAGAGCAAAGTTCTAGTGAGTTTATATACCAAAAAATAAAATAAGAAACATAGTTTATTGTAGGAGTATCAGTTAAAGACACATATGAACACATATATCACAGAGTTAAAATCCTATAACTCAAAAATAATAAAATTTTAGTAAGTCAAAGAATCACTGTTTCAATTATGAGGGTATAAAATTTATATAATCAGAGGTCATGATATCTAACATTGTGCATCAGAGGTTACATTGGCTCATTGGCTTTAAAGAAAACCAGTTTCTCTTTCCAGTTTCCAATGGAACTGAACGAGACGGGTACTCAGACCGCCAAGTCAGCAGACCTCTGAGTCAGGGGCGATGTCTTCTGAATGGATGGATGTGCCCTTCACTCAGCACTCACTGAGCGACAAAGGAGAGAACAGAGCCAATTTCAGAATATTTCTACCCAGGGAAGAATATGAACTAGACTCCTGAACCGTTCCACATGAAACAAATTGTTTCCATGGAAACATAAGTGTTTGTATAGGCAATTATTTCAATGCGCCTCCTTCAGATTTGCTAAATAACGGACATTCACAAACGGACCTCTGCACTCCACTTCGGAACTATGAGTGGCACCTCTGAGCTCTCAGTCTCTTGTAAGATTGCATATTCAGTGGTCTGTCCCCTGGGCAATGATTTCCAGACCTCCATGAAATGAAAATAATGATTATGAATTTGAGCCAACTCCTCTAACATCTGTCAGCACAATCAAATCATGTGAGCTCCAAAGAGCTGTTGGCATTTTGGAAAATGTCCCAACACAACTCTATGCAGTATGTATATAACGCCTAAATTTCATAAAAGGAATATTCTTCATTTTAAATGTAGCTTTGCTAACTACTGTGAAAATTAAGTAGCGTCTTTCTTCAACTGAATTGGATTCAGCAAGTGTTGTGTCTCCAAATACTATATAACCTTTGATTATGCCACACAAAAGGCTATGTTGAGTCAGTCAGTTGAGAACCTACTTTTTGCAAGAGACTTTTTTGGTTGTTTCACAGTAGTTATTAGACTTTAGGCTTCCAAAGCTTTTTATCTCATTAAATTAAAAGGACCTACAGACATAAAGCTTTATTAATACACCATAGTGCAATGAAGGGTTTATAAGAAAGGAGTTTGGAATAACGACACACAAACACACACACACACACACACACACACACACACACACAAAAGCTGGGGAAATGAACTGTTTTCAGCTGATGCTCTTTTAAGTAGAGTCATGCTAACATAAATGAAGCATTTAGGAAAGTGGCTTTGACAGGGGCACTCAGGAAAGAGACTGGTCATAGGAGGCTCAGGGTTTATAATTCAAGACTCAAGATTAAGCCCTGACAAATGATCTTCATCAAGAATGTCAAGACCATTCGATGGGGAATAGGACAGTCTTTTCCACAAATGGTGCAGGGAAAACTAGATATCCACATGCAAAAGAATGAAGCTGGACCCTTACCTTCCATCATAAACAAAAACTAACTCAAAATGGATTAAAGATCTAGATATAAGATGTAAGACTACAAAACTATCAGAAGAAAACATAGAGGGAAAACTTCATGACATTGGATTTGGCAATGATTTCTTGAACATAACACCAAAAGCACAGGCACCAAAAGAAAAAGAGATAAATTTGACTACATCAAAATTAAAAACTTCTGTGCATAAAGGGCACAACAGAGTGAAAAGGCAGCTCATAGAATGGGAGAAAATATTTGCAAATCATATATGTAATAAGTGGTTAATATCCAGAATGTGAAAAGTACACCTACAACTCAACAACAAGAAAAACAACCTGATTTAAATGGGCAAAGACCTTAAATAGACATTTCCCCCAAGAAGATATGCAAATGGACAATAAGACATGAAAAAATGCTCAACAGCATTAGTCATTAGGGAAATGCAAATCAAAATCATGGGATACCACCTCATACCCATCTGGATGGCTAGTATTAAACCAAGCAAGTGAACCAAAACAACAACAACAACAACAACAAACAAAATAACAAGTGTTGGCCAGGATGTAGAGAAATTAGAACGCTTGTGCCCTGTTGGTAGGAAGGAAAATGATACAGCCACGGTGGAAAACAGTATGGTAGTTCCTCAAAAAATTAAAAATAGAATTACTGTATGACCCAGCAATTCCACTTCTGGGTATATACCCAAAATAATTAAAGTCCGGGACTCAAACAGATATTTATACACCCATGTTCATATCAGTATTATTCATAATAGCCAAAAGATGGAAACAACTCAAGTGTCCATCAACAGATCAATGGATAAACAAAATCTGATATTCATACAATGAAATACTATTTTTCCTTAAAAGGGAAGGAAATTCTGACACATATTACAACATGGATGAACCTTGAGTACATTATGCTAAATGAAATAAGGCAGTCACAATAAGGCAAATACTATACGATTTCACTTATATTAGGTACCTAGAGTAGGCAAATTCATAGAGACAGAAAGTAGAATGGAGGTTGCCAAGGGCTGGGGGAGGGGGAAATAGGGTGTTAGTAGTGTTTAATGGGTATAGAGTTTCAGCTTTGCAAGGTGAAAGAGTTCTGGTGATGGATGGTGGTGATGGTAGCAAAACAATATGAATGCTCTTACTGCCACTGAACCATACACTTAAAAATGGTTCAGATGGCCATGCCCTGTAATCATGCCTATAAACCCAGCATTTTGTGGAGGTCAAGGTGGGAGGATTGCTTAAGGTCAGGAGTATGAGACCAGCCTGTGCAACATAGTGAGACCCTGTCTCTACAAAATATTTTTAAAATCAGCAGGATGTGGTGATATAGGCCTGTAGTCCCAGC
This sequence comes from Propithecus coquereli, assembly GCF_000956105.1. Taxonomy (NCBI): domain Eukaryota; kingdom Metazoa; phylum Chordata; class Mammalia; order Primates; family Indriidae; genus Propithecus; species Propithecus coquereli. The sequence continues at coordinate 14,477,547 of NW_012148396.1, forward strand.
TACTTGGGATGCTGAAGCAGGAGGGAGCCCAGGAGTTTCTTGAGGCTGCAGTAAGCTATGATGACATCACTGCACTTTCAGCCTGGGCAACAGAGCAACACACTGTCTCAAGAAAAAAAAAAAGGTTCAGATGGTAAATTTTATGTGATGTGTATTTTACCACAATAAAAAGAAGATTAAGCCCTGGGTAGCCGGGAGAAAGCTAAGGACTTACGCAGAGGTAGAAAAGCCAGGGGTGGGGGGTCCTTAGTGAACGAGTGCAGATTCCATTGCGAGAGCGTAAAACAGAGCTGATGGAACTGGGGTCCACACACTTCATTTGAAATGGATTCACATTGCAGTTCTTTGTTTTAATTCTATCTTACCTATCTGGATGTTATTATTTCCTAAAAATTCAGAATTAGTATGTCGGAGAAGCATGATAAAGGCATCCAAGGCACAGCATGAGTGAACACTGCGAAGATGCACTGGGCAAGCCTTGATAGGCACCAACCGCCTGTGCTCCCTTCATAGACCTGTGTGGCCCCAAGGGGAGTATGGGGACTACAGTTTATCTTTGCCTCTGTTGCAAAACCAAAGCAGATACACGCTTGGTTATTTTCCTCCACCCTCCCGTGGTCCTCCCCATCCTAGAACAAGCAGCTGAGGAGAGCCTGGTGGACTATGTGAGCTCTGTCAGTGAGGAGCTGAGGAAGCAGCCCCGGCAGGAAAGGCCCTGTCAGTGGCCTTGATAGGGGGAGAATGCAGGGTCAGGGCGGGTCTGTCTGAAGATGCACCAAGAGGCACACGTTGACCCTGGCTCTCCAGAATGCCATTTAGACACTGGAGCTGAAGAGGTTCTTCATCTTTTTCATTGTGTGCACTCAAGGAATTCTGTCATGGTAAAAAGGGAATAAAGCATATTTTAATTGTAGAAAGTTTCCGACATCAGTGAGGTGGGCACTGATCTTATTTAATAAGTCAAGTAAGTCGTGCCCTTTTAAAATGGGTCAGCGCTGGCCCTCACTCGTAACAAGGTTCTGGGCAGCCTGAATGACCTGATTCCAGATCACTTCCTACCTTTTCCAAAGTAAAATGGGAAGTTATACCAAGCCAGCTTCTCAAAACCTCAGAAGTTTCTCTCTAAAATCATGGGCTTACACTGGAATGGTTTACTTTAGAAAAATTGGGGATGGAATACAAGAGTCCGTAGAAAACAGACATATTGAGGAACTGTGTTCAGCTCAGTATGGATTCATGGGCCGCAGGCATTCCTCTGGGGAAGGCAGAAGAGCAGGAATCCGTTTCCTAAGGAACCAGGATACAGGTTCACGCGGAACACCCAGCGTGTATACATGGCGGGCCTCAAGGGCTACGAGAATCATTACAGGAGTCATTGAGCTTTTCTTGAGTTGAGTCTTTCGATTAATACCTCTTATGAAAGATAGTTCTCACACAAATTTCTAATAAGCCTCGGGGGACTTTTAGGAAAATTCATTTTGCATGTAGTAACAGAAAAGGAAAGATGTATTGTCTTTCTCTGGATCTCCGTATTATGAGGTCACTTTCTGTTGTTAGGTCAGGAGCACCCCTTATGAGAAGAGCTTGTCTCTGCAAGGCAGGGTGAGTGTGATTCACCTTCACCCATTCCCGCAGTGTCCAGCACACTGAATGTTGCAAAACTACAGCTTCTAAAACTTGTAGTTGTAAAGTTATCATAATTACTTGGACTTTACATGTTAAATGTTCACATGAGCTTGCCAATTGCAACACGAAGAACAATATTTTTCTTCTTTTTTAACTGTATCTTTTATTGATACATAATAGATGTACATGTTTTCAGAGTACATGTGATAATTGAATATGTCCATATAATTAGTAAAGATCGAATCAGTGTAATTAGGATATCCGTCACCTGGAATATTTGTCTTTTCTTTGTGCCAGAAACATTTGAATTATTCTCTTCTAGCTATTTTGAAATATAAAATAGATTATAATAAACTATAGTCACCTTAATGATCTATCAAACAGTAGGTCTTATTTCTCAAAAAGAATAATTCTGAAGCATCCTCCAGAACATGATGACAACCACGGGCTGACACAGGTAGTCAAGTGGGCAAAGAACTGACAAAAGAACCAAGACAAGGATACTCCTGAATATAATCATCTGTTACAGCGGAAACTACATTGCCTCCCGGGAGAGGAAAAAGCTGAGAGTGGCTGTGGGAGAGGCAATAAAACCACCTATATTCATCCACAAACAAGCAAGAAATAGGCAACGTCAGAAACACAGATTAGAACAGATGGGCTATGGGGTCACTAGGTGTTCACAGTGACAGAACTGTGGGGCAGGTAGAGCCCAGGTGTCCACAGCCATCCGTGGAAAGAAACCCTGATATGCTGCCCCAGGCCGGCAGCAGTAGGGATGAGGATGGAGACGCCAAGGAATTCCTATCAGCCAAGCCGAGTGAGGCAGCACAGCCAAGGAGCGTGCTGCCGGTCGCGAAGAGTGGCTCAGTGTCTCCCCAGCTCTTTAATCCTGAAAATGTTCTTCACGTCTCTGTGCCTCAGTCCCTCTACATGTCAGAGGGGCTGATAACAGAACCTAAAGCCTGATGGAGGTTGCAGGGTGGACTGTTGTGCAGTAAGCAGTAGGTGTTCAATAAATTTTCTGTTAGGGTCCCTGGAATTAGATGTAGAAAATAATTCCAAAATATTGCATTTGCTGCCTTTCAAATATTTCTGTTTTTAAAAGTCACCCTAGTCACTTACATTTCTATTTTATTCATAAAAAGATTAAATATGATAGAAATATTTAAACATCAGCATATGAATTTTAAAAAGATGAATAAATAACATCAACTCTCATTCCCTTGAGGCATAAAGAGCTCTTCCAAACAGCTGGGAGCCTCCCTTCCAATCTTCCCTGCCTCTGGGGACATGGGTGGGGAATGGGGGCTCATCTGTGGTCAGCCCCTCCAGCGTGCGGCTTCCACCCTTTATCCAAACTAAGGGTTCCACTGGGAAATACGATGCATTAGGTAGAGCGGCCCCCCCAGCCCACCACCAACTCTCCCCTCAGTACGCCTTCCCTCCCTTTGCTCATGCCCACAGACAAAGCGATCACAGCATTTACTAAACGGCACTGTAATAAGCATTTGGGGTTTAATCAGTATGTAATACCACCCTCGTTCCCATTTTATGGAGCGTTAAATATGAGTAAGGAGGTGACTTACCCAGGATTCTGCAGCCTCACCAGAGCAGAGAATCCAGGGTTCCACCCTCAGCCTCCTGGAATTTTCTGCTTGTTAGTGAGGTTTAAAAAGATTCTGGGGAACAAAGACTTCAGTGGGAATTTATTAGTATAATTTTATTGCTATTATCATCATCATAATTATAATTATCATCACAAATAATCTTTCTAGGCTCTTTTTAAAATGCAAATACTATGTCTCTGAGGCTTATATTAAATCTATCCATAACATCTCAGTTAAGATGTGTTTTCAAATTCTTCTAACTTGAAGAATACTAGGTTTATGGAGAGTAGGTGGAGGAATTTGGGTACAAAGTACATAGGATAAAAGCAAACTTGGTCAATATTACAGTTTTGCCAACCCACTGAATCCATGCAGAAGTGTTTTACGTAGTTTAGTGTTGGAGCCCTGAGATGATGACGTCACTATGACAGGTACCATTCCAAATCTGTTAAGGTCCTATTTAGCCAAGTAACTTGGCTCCCAACTCCACTAATCCCAGAACTATGGGTGTCAACTCTAAAGCCCTCACTCCTTTCCTAGTCATCCTTTAAATATTATATGTTCTCTCAAGGAGGCCAGTGAGGTTACAAAGATCAAGATGAAGTTTTCATCATCTCACTGTGGGCCAGATATGACAAGTAACATCAAAGGAGGTGAAAAGTGACATTCTACATTTCTGTATATTCATATAAGTATTTACTACTAAAGAAGCTTGATAATTCATATTCTCAAAAGAATAAAAACATTGGTGTTAAAGTTCAGAACCATAAATCCTTCAGAGCTCTGATGAGTAGGGGCTCAAAAGCTCATATCTAAATTTCCACCTCTTGAAAGAGTTTGATGGTAAGAATACAAGAGAATTGAAGAAGGCATCTGCCAAGTCTTATAACATCACAAATTTGACTCTATAGTTACCATATGACCTTGAGAAGGTAATTTAAATTTGTTGAGGCTCATTTTCTCCATCTGTAAACTGAATGTCTGAAGTAAGTCCTCCCTCCAACCATGAGTTTTATTAGTTATAACAGGAAAGATAAGCTTTTAACAACTCCCTTCATATTAGTACCTTCTCCCTTCTACTATCTGCCTGGGAATATTGACCAGTACAGCTTTCAGTCCACAGTGTATTTGAAAGGCTAACTGCATTATACCTTTCAACAATGAAATTGAGGATGATATGAGAAGTCTTAGTATTTGACAAATCTCAGTGTAGATGAGTGACATGTAACAGAGTGACATCAGCAAGATGGCAAAGTAGGAAACCCCAGCCCCTCTTTCCCGCATGAAGTCACCGACTTAACCACACTGCACAGACCCATTGCCTTTGTGAGAAATCCAAAGTGCAGTTAACAGTTTCCTGGCCAGTGTAAAGCCAACCACTAGAAGCCCAGTTGGAAAATTTATGGCACTCACTTGCCAGAGTGCCTGCCCCAGCACAACATGGTGAGTTCAAGAGAAAATTCCCAACTTCTCTCAGAGGAGGGAAAGAGAAGAGTAGAATATTTTCAACTTTCTGACATTTTTGGGCGCTGCCCAAAGGATTGGTTTCTCCCTTCTCTAAATTAAAGTGCTGACAGGAACAGGGTGGCCGATCGCTGGTCTCTGAGAACAAAGGCAATAATATATATGGCTTGGTCTAGCAGCGGAGTCTGCAGTGCCACAGAAAGACATTAGGGAAAGCACAGTACCTCAGCTTCCTACACTAAAGAAGCTGCAGTACCAGAGACAAACATCAGGGAGCGCTCCTGAGTAGAAACTAACATCTTTTCAATTACATCAAATGTACAAGTCCAGAGAGGATGTATCCCCAGAAAAGGCTTCAGAATCTCTGGCCAGGCTGATTGGTCAAAGTTTTTTCCATACAAAATCAGACCATAAAGACAGAGAGGTAAGTCATTTTTCAAATGCTAAAGTCCCAAAACAGATAACAAGGCATACAAAAAACAGAAAAACACGGCCCAATCAAAGAATCAAATTAAATCTCCAAAATTGACCCTTAAGAAATGGGGATATATAAAACTTCTAGAAAAAAATAGTGGAAAGTTTCATGATATTGCATGTGGAAATGATGTTTTTGATATGACAGCAAAATCCTAGGAAGCAAAAGCAAAAAGAGACTACATCAAACTTAAAAAGTTCTGCACATCACAGTAGCCAAGAGGCAGAAGCATCCAAACTGTCAATCAGTCGATCAACAGATGAATGGATAAAGAAAATTGTGTGTGGGTATATGTGTGTGTAAGTGTGTGTGCGTGTGTGTATGGAAATCTTGTCATATGCTACAACATGGATGAACCTTGAGGACATTACGCTAAGTGAAATGCAATAAGCCAGTCACAAAAGAACAAATACTATAAGATTCCACTCACCAGAATTAACTAAAGTAGTCAGAAATCCAGCTATGAAATCCTATGATTCTATTAATATTACAACTGATTAAGCTTAATTAGTACAAAATATTTTATTTTTCACTAAACTATTTCAAATTTCTTTAACACTCCAATCTGCTGTTACAATTTAACAATTTTCCAGTATTACAAATTGTTTGAAGATTTTTGTGAATACTACCTTTTAAGAGCTTCCTTTCTAAGAAAAGTGGTAAGTAAATTTTATCCTTGCTTTCCTTCTCACCACTAGTCATTCAACAAATAATTAGTAGGTGAGCTACACAGAGTTCTAGAGTTTGAGGATAGACCATAATCAAGACATAAAGCCCCTACTTCCACAGAGCCTAAATCATAGTGGGTAAAACAGAGATTAAACAAGTAGCTAATGCATAAACCAGATGTTTTTGACAGTGATGAGTACTATTAAGGGAATAAAACCAGGTACTGAGATATAAAGTGACTATAGTTTAGGGATGACAGCCTACCTTGGACACAGTGATTCATCTCCGCCCCACAGCCATTCTGTGCTATGTAGTTGATACAGCCTTTACTGCAATTGGTTTTGAATAAGCACACAACCCTATAACATCTGTTTACAAAGAGAATGTATGTATCATCTGAGTCCCAGAAAGAAAGGTATTGAGATGAAAAATATTTGAAAGATTGTAGTCAAGAATTTTCCAAAAGTGATAAAAGATATCAAATCACAGATCTAAACAATTCATCAAACCTCAAGAATGATAAATATAAAGAAAACTATACCTGGGCACACTATTAGCAAACTGCTGAAAAGTCAGTAAAGAAAAAAAATCTTAAGAGTGGCCAAAAAGGTATGTTGCATAAAAAAGAAAAGTGATTAAGATCATGGCTGATACCTCATAAGAAAAAATAGAAAGCAATGATGTAAGATTTTTTAAGTACTGAAAGAAAAAAAATTAGCCTGTAATTCTGTACCCAGAAAAATGACTTTCAAAAATCGAGATGAAATAAATGCCTTCAGACAGAAAAAAAAATCTGAGAATTCATCTTCATCAGATCTGCAGTATTACAGATACTCAAAGAAATTCTTCACACAATTAATAAATTATAGCACACGGAAGCCTGGCTCTGCAAGAAGGAATAAAGAGCACCAGAAATGGTGGACTCTACAGTTATCAGCCACTATTTAATTGGATTCACTCAAAATTCGTCATGGCCTTACTATGACAAAACATTACATTAAGGGGAAAATAAAGACAAATTAGATGTACTGTCTTTGAGACTTCCATGATGAAGAAAGTAAGATGCACATGTCTGAGTTGAGAACAAAGTTGAAAGTAGTATGTTCTATTAAAATTACACGCATATTGTAGAGTTTACTGGTGTTTATGGAGAAAGCTCAGTGGATGAAATGAGCTTTTGCAATGAGGCCATAGGTAGCAGCAGGTGACCCAGGCAGGCAGAAGCAACTGCATGGAACTTGGAAATCATCAAATGAATACCAGCATCATCATCAGGTAGCTCCTCTATCTTTAATTTAACTGTCATTTAACATGAATTAAAAAAAGGGAAATATGTTTAGAAGAATATGATTATTATTACAAAAATTATTATAAATGTTCATTGGAAGAATAAGAAGTTCGACTTTTATGTTAAAGGATTTTAACAAGAAAGGCTTTTGAGTCACAAGCGACTTTAATCCAGATTATTCAGGCAACAGTGGAAAGCCATGAGGATGAGAAGGGTAATCACTAGGCCAGCTGGGCCCTATTTTAACAGCTTCTATATATGAGAAATTCAAGAATCCAACAGAACAGCCATGCACCTCAAATTTCCAAAAATAAATTAGAAATGTAGACCTAAGTGGTATAGTGGTCAAGGCCAAAGTAATGAATTTGGGAAATATATATTAACACATAGGAGTAGTGGTTGAAGCGACAAAGGTTGGTGTTACTATCAGATAAAAGATTATATAGAAAGAAGAGAATAGACTGAAAGATAATTTAGTGAAGGGCCAGGAATCTGGGTGAGGAGAGGAGGGATACAAGTTAGGAAGGGGAAAGTGAGAGAGAAGAAGACATTTCATTGAAGCAGAGAGAGAAATGTGTTGCTATAAAGAGTCAAGGTTCTACAGAATGCAGTGAAGAGAAAGAACATTTTTCAAAAGCCTAAGGGAGTTGGAGGATTGAAAAAGTAGACATTGTGATCTGAATTTAAAATAGGAGTAAGGATCTCAGTGTTTAGGCAGCTCTGAGTTATGTCAAGGATCACATTTTGGGATAGCAGAGTGGGGAACAGAATGGAGACCAAGCTCTTTCAAACTGAGAAGGTCCTGTACCTATGACAGCAGGGACTATGGGACATACTTGTGTGGTTAAATAGAGAGGAGCAGAGACAAGAAAAGGAAGGGGAATAAAATGGGTAAAAGTGAATTTCAAGGGAGAGGAGGTCACTGAGAGAGAAGGTGGAAAATGGCATGGAAATAATTCAAGAGCATGAATGTTGCCAAACCTAATTTACTCTAACTCTATTAATATTTTCCAAGATCTAAACTGTTGCCCTGGATCTTCTCTTAAGTGTAGGAATGTCTGGGGCTTTTACCACAGTGAATTAAGCAGGCCAGGCGTGGTGGCTAACTCCTGTAATCCTAGCACTCTGGGAGGCCAAGGATCACTTGAGGTCAGGAGTTCAAAGCCAACCTGAGCAAGAGCAAGACCCTGTCTCTACCAAAACTAGAACAATTAGCCAGGCATGGTGGCATACACCCAGCTACTTAGAGGCTGAGGCAGGAGGATCACTCGAGTCCAGTTGGATGCAGTGAGCTAAGATGACACTACTGCACTCTACCCAGACAACATAGTGAGATTCTGTCTCAAAAAAAAAAAAAAAAAAGAACCAAGAAAAGTTAATATGTTTCTAGAATATTTAATTAGCTGCTTGCTCTGATTGTTGAAGTCAG
>NW_012148396.1:14487977-14489515 GCF_000956105.1 Propithecus coquereli
AAGAGCATGTACACAATATGAATGATAAGAAATAGTCACCTGAAGATGCCATCTGAATATTCAGAATATAAAACTATTAAGAGTTAGTCCCTGGGGGGGTCGGGGAAGATGGCCGATTAGGGGTGACCTCCTGGCTCTCTGCTGCCAGAGTGGGAGGTGAAAAACGCGGACACCCACACGTGAGTGAGGCGCTCCCCTGCAGGATTGGCTTCATGAATCTACAGAGAGGCAGCCAGGGACAGGCAGTCCCGCAGATAGAGTCAGGTGAATTCAAAAAACACTCGCAAATTACCAGAGAGTTGGGACAAAGGGGAAAGGCAGCGCGGGACAGCCCCACGGCGGGCTCGCCCGCGCCCCGCGGCGGGCACTCCCGGGCAGGGAGATCTGACTCACAGGAAGACGACTCTTCCCTCACCAAACCCCACACCCACGCAGGCAGGGAAGTGCCGGAGGTCAGTGCGAGGTGGTGGCGCAGACCGACAGGCGGTGGGGAGCCGAGACAGGAGCGGGGTCCATTTCGAACGCAGCGGAGCCCGGCGCTGGGTCGGCATGGGTGGGGGGAGGGACCAGCCGGAGCGCGCTCCCCGGATCGGACGCGGCGCCGGAGTCCACAGGGGAGAATTTGGAGGCGGCTTCTTGCCACAGGAGACTGCCAGGACTGGATCGGGGGAAGGGAACTCCATAAAAGAGGCTCTACCCACGGAAATTGCTGAAAGTTCCGTGGGTGCTGGGAGGGACACAGCACAGAGGCGCCGTGGGTAGGGCACACGGCGGGCCGGCAGGCGACCCTGGGGCGCACCTCTGGGAATAGGCAACGGTGGACTCCGGCTCCGGATGCCCTCCCGGTGCAGTCGGCTTCAGCGCTGACTAGCAGGGGGTGGGCAGTTGCAATTCAGGGACCCCAAAGCCTGCGACTGCGGCAACTTGTTGCCCAGGCATCCGCCTGAGTCATAGCTGCTGCCTCTGCGGCAGAGCTGGTCGCACCCTGCGAGGAGAGGCGCGCAGCCACTTTTTCTCCCGAATCTGCGGAGCCTGTCGCAGCCCAGACTCAAGCCCCGCCTCCGAAAGGGCGGAAAAGAGAGAAAGAGCGACATTGCCTCCGAGTTTCCAGGCGGTCTCCGGCGGCCCTGTTCCACTCAGTCGCTGGCGCTGTCCGCAAAATGATGGGGAAATGAGAGTGGACTGAGAGAGACTGCTTATAGAAGAACTGTGATCCGGGACACATAAGTCCCCCTCTGCCAGGCGACCCGACCTGCGCCCCAACACACCACACTAAAGGGCCAGCCTCTGCCACTAGGCGGAGTAAAGGGGCCATTTTTTTTTTTTTTTTTTTTGTATAGTAGTGATCCGAGACGACATAACTAGACCCTCCGCCAGGCGACTCGACCCCTACCCACACATCGTGCCAAAGGACCTGCCTCTGCCTCCAGGCGGAGTAAAGGGGTTGTTTTTTGTGTGGGTTTTTTTTTTGTTGTTGTTGTTTTTCTTTTCCTTTTTTTCTTTTTCTTTTTCTTTCTTCTTTTTCTTCTCTTTTTCTT
>NW_012148396.1:14489565-14491219 GCF_000956105.1 Propithecus coquereli
ATTGGTAGGGAGTAGTGAGGGAAGAATGTTTTACAAAAAGCTGCCAGAACTCAATGTTTAGGCAAGCAATATGAAATTTTAAGAAAACAGCCAGATTAATTAGTTTTACTTACAAAGGCCACACAGACCTGCCAACTTCTTGCACAGCAGAGTACTCTAGATTCCACTCTTAACTGAATCTCTGAGTGATTATCAGCCAAAAGATTCCTAGCCCATCTATATTTGGAAAAAGAACTGTTCTTCATAATTCTGGAATGAAAATTAAGAGCATGTACACAATATGAATGATAAGAAATAGTCACCTGAAGATGCCATCTGAATATTCAGAATATAAAACTATTAAGAGTTAGTCCCTGGGTGGTCGGGGAAGATGTCCGATTAGGGGTGACCTCCTGGCTCTCTGCTCCCAGAGTGGGAGGTGAAAAACGCGGACACCCACACTCGAGTGAGGCGCTCCCCTGCAGGATTGGCTTCGTGAATCTACAGAGAGGCAGCGAGGCACAGGCAGTCCCGCGGATAGAGTCAGGTGAACTCAAAAAACACTCGCAAATTACCGGAGAGTTGGGACAAAGGGGAAAGGCAGCGCGGGACAGCCGCGCCCCATGGAGGGCACTCCCGGGCAGGGAGATCTGACTCACAGGAAGACGACTCTTCCCTCACCAAACCCCACTCCCACGCAGGCAGGGAAGTGCCGGAGGTCGGTGCGAGGTGGTGGCACAGACCGACAGGCGGTGGGGAGCCGAGACAGGAGCGGGGTCCATTTCGAACGCAGCGGAGCCCGGCGCTGGGTCGGCATGGGTAGGGGGAGGGACCGGCCGGAGCGCGCGCTCCCCGGATCGGACGCCGCGCCTGAGTCCACAGGGGAGAGTTTGGAGGCGGCTTCTTGCCACAGGAGACTGCCAGGACTGGATCGGGGGAGGGGAACTCCATAAAAGAGGCTCTACCCACGGAAATCGCTGAAAGTTCCGAGGGTGCTGGGAGGGACACAGCACAGAGGCGCCGTGGGTAGGGCGCACAGCGGGCTCGGCAGGCGACCCTGGGGCGCACCTCTGGGAATAGGCAACGGTGGACCACGGCTCCGGATGCCCTCCCGGTGCAGTCGGCTTCAGCGCTGACTAGCAGGGGGTGGGCAGCTGCAATTCGGGGACCCCAAAGCCTGCGACTGCGGCAACTTGTTGCCCAGGCATCCGCCTGAGTCATAGCTGCTGCCTCTGCGGCAAAGCTGGTTGCACCCTGCGAGGAGAGGCGCGCAGCCACTTTTTCTCCCGAATCTGTGGAGCCTGTCGCAGCCGCAGACTCAAGCCCCGCCTCCGAAAGGGCGGAAAAGAGAGAAAGAGCGACATTGCCGCCGAGTTTCCAGGCGGTCTCCGGCGGCCCTGTTCCACTCAGTCGCTGGCGCTGTCCGCAAAATGACGGGGAAATGAGAGTGGACTGAGAGAGACTGCTTACAGAACAGTGATCCGGGACACATAAGTCCCCCTCTGCCAGGCGACCCGACCTCCGCCCCAACACACCACACTAAAGGGCCGGCCTCTGCCACTAGGCGGAGTAAAGGGGCCTTTTTTTTTTTTTTTTTTTGTATAGTAGTGATCCGAGACGACATAACTAGACCCTCCGCCAGGCGACTCGACCCCTACCCACACATCGTGCCAAA
>NW_012148396.1:14491269-14493269 GCF_000956105.1 Propithecus coquereli
TCACTCGAGTCCAGTTGGATGCAGTGAGCTAAGATGACACTACTGCACTCTACCCAGACAACATAGTGAGATTCTGTCTCAAAAAAAAAAAAAAAAAAGAACCAAGAAAAGTTAATATGTTTCTAGAATATTTAATTAGCTGCTTGCTCTGATTGTTGAAGTCAGCACCCTCTTCCTTCTTGTGGCCTGGGCATTGCATATGAAATATCTTTCTTCCAGGTCAAAGCATTAACAGAGAAAGGACAAAATTCCTCAGTAGGTGTCTATGGGGATAGGTGGGAGAGACACGGTTCTAGGAATCCAATATACCAGCCTAGGTATGTAATATATCAGCCTTGGTATCCAACATATCAGCCTCAGTACACAATATATCAGCCCAGGTATGTAATACATCAGCCTAGATATCCAACATACCAGACTAGGTATCCAACATATCAGCTTAGGTGCACCATGCATTAACCTAGGTATGCAACAGAGCAAGCACTGTTAGACCTTCAGGACTATAAGAAGTTGGCTGAGGAATATAGGACTCCCACCTTAGAAAGTTTTACATTTTTGGAGAAATGGCCAGTTCTGTGCTGGAGCACACATGTGATCGTCGGAGCAGGTCCAGACCTTCCTGGCCACGTTTGGATTGATGACATTGTGTTTGGAACATTGGTCCTCAAAAGGCTCTGACTGCCTTGAGGAGAGGGCTGTCTTAACTGCAAGATCAATACCTGCTAGCATTTACTGAGCATTTATAACATGATTATGGTCTTAGCAGGAGGCTCACTAGGTAAAGGCCTGGACAAATGAATACATATCAGAAATTGAAAAATATTGGAAACTTCCTCTACCTTCCCCAAATTTCTTCCTCACCTGGCTACAGCTTTTGTTTATTATCTATCTATGTAAATATGTATGTATGCGTGCTTATATGTATGTATTGAACCTAACACTATTTTCAGTGTTCATGAGTCACCTGATAAAATATAAACACCCTGGTAGGACTAGTACTTTCCCATTTACATAGCCCACTTAGTTAAGGAGAATCAGTACAAAACTGAGAGGAAAAATGAAAAGACATTAGAGACCAACCCACTCTATTCCAACACTGGCATATCACTCTATGTGGTTTTCTCTCAATATTCAATCTCTATAAACTTGGGGTTCTTTATGCCAACCTGAAGGATCCCATGTCAGTGCGGCGTGTGCCTGAGGAAGCTGTGGATGCCCAAGGCAGCTGAGGAGTAAGCTGTGGACAGAGTGTCTTTGAGGCAGTACCACGGACAGAGACCGAGCAAAGCCTGGGACCGCTCTGAGGATGTTTCCCTCCACCTGCTCCTCATCCTCACCCTCCCCTGTGTCTCTTCTCTGGGGATGTTCCTCACACCATGGGGACTGCAGCAGTACTGAGAGCGGAACAGAACCTGGACTTTCTTCTGACCCAGCCTCTAGTGAGGTGCTGTTGAAAAGGCCCATTGAAACCCCTCATCTCACCAGCTAAGCATCACCCAAAGCAACGATGTTGAGGTGTCAGCTCATGGGGACCCCTGAAGATGAGCAAGTGCTTGCTCTGCTGGTGACATTTACTGAATTGATTTCATCTCCTTTGCCTTCCTTTCAACTTAAAAAAACGATGTGTGCCTCTTTGCAAGGGATTGGTAGGGAGTAGTGAGGGAAGAATGTTTTACAAAAAGCTGCCAGAACTCAATGTTTAGGCAAGCAATATGAAATTTTAAGAAAACAGCCAGATTAATTAGTTTTACTTACAAAGGCCACACAGACCTGCCAACTTCTTGCACAGCAGAGTACTCTAGATTCCACTCTTAACTGAATCTCTGAGTGATTATCAGCCAAAAGATTCCTAGCCCATCTATATTTGGAAAAAGAACTGTTCTTCATAATTCTGGAATGAAAATTAAGAGCATGTACACAATATGAATGATAAGAAATAGTCACCTGAAGATGCCATCTGAATATTCAGAATATAAAACTATTAAGAGTTAGTCCCTGGG
>NW_012148396.1:14497251-14498141 GCF_000956105.1 Propithecus coquereli
TGAGCCCAGGAGTTTGAGGTTGCTGTGAGCTAGGATGACGCCACGGCACTCCAGCCTGGGCAACACAGTGAGACTCTGTCTCAAAAAAAAAAAAGAGCTATTATAAATTAAATAGGTTCAAAGAATTCAAGGAAACCATATCTAAAAAATTAAAGGAATGTATGATAACAAAATCTTGTGAAATAGATAATACCAATAAAGAGATAGAACTGATAAGAAGACCCAAATGGAATTTCCAGAATTGAAAAGGACAATAACCAAAACAAAAAATTCACAGGAGAGGTTCAACAGTAAATTTGAGCTGGTAGAAGAAAGAGTCATCAGACTTGAGGGTAAATCAATAGAGATAATGAAATCTGAAAAATGGAGAGAAAAAAGAATAAAAAAAATTAAGAGATTCAGAGAATTGTGTGGCATCACTGAACACACCAACATAGGCATAGTGAGAATATCGGAAGGAGTGGAGTTAAAGAAAGGGGAGAAAATATGTTCAAAGAAATAAAGATTAAAATCTTCCCAAACTGGATGAAAAACGCTAATCTTCACACCCAAGAAACTTGACACACTCCAGTAAGATAAACACAAAGAAATTCACACTCACATATAACATAGTGAAAATGTTGAAACTCAAAGAGAAAATCTTGGAAGCAGCAAGAGAAAAAACAACTGATCACATATAAGAAAGGCTCAACAGACTTATTATCAAAACAACAGAGGCCAGAAGACAGTGAGATTGCATATTCTAAGTGATTAACATAAAAAACTCCTGCAAAAATAAAAGTAAGATAAAGATTCCCAGAGAAATAAAAACTGAGACAATTTGTTGCTAACAGAGCTGCCTTATGCTATCCTATAAATTGGGCAAAGTCTAGCTGCTTTCTCTGAGAGAA
>NW_012148396.1:14500733-14505852 GCF_000956105.1 Propithecus coquereli
TGGTGGTAGAAAGGAACAATGAACATGAAGATATAGCAATAGAAACTACCTAAAATGAAACAAAAAAAAATTTTAGTGGAAAGAACATCAATAAGCTGTAGAACAACTTTAAGCACCCTAAAGTATATGTAATTAGAATCCTTGAAGAGAGAGATAAAGGAACCAGAAAAATATATATTTGAAGAAATAATGACTAAAATTTTCAAAATTTAATGAAAAGTATAAACCCACAAATCTGAGCAACTCAAGGAAACCCAAGTATGAGAAATACCAAGAATACCACCTCAAGGCACATCATAATCAAATTGCTCAAATTCAGTAATAAAGAGAAAAACTTAACAGAATCCACAGGGAGGGAAACACATGAAATATACTGAGACAACCCTAAGTGTGACAGCAGATTCCTCATCAGAAACAACGCAAGTGAAAAGACAGTGAAGCAATGTCTTTAAAGTACAATTGTCCCTTGATATCCACAAGGGATTGGTTCCAGGACCCCTTGCATACACTAGTATCCACAGATGCTCCATTCCCTGATATAAAATAGCATAGTATTTGCATATAAACTATGCACATCCTCCCATATACTTTAAATCATCTCTAGATTACTTATGATACCTAATACAATGTAAATGCTGTATAGTTACATGCTATTGCTTTTTTCGTTTCTATTATTTTTTATTGTTGTATTATCTTTTATTGTTTTTTCCCCAAATACTTTTGATCTGGAGTTTGTTGAATCCATGGATGCAGAACTCATGGATATGGAGGTCCAACTGTACTGAAAGGAGAGAAAGAAAGGCTGTTAACCCACAATGCTATATTAAAAATGAAGGCAAGAGACAGAACTTCTAGAATAGCAGAATGAGGAGCTCAGCAGACCCTCTCCAAAATAAAACATCCATTTAACTGAAGAAACTTATTTTTTTAAAAAAGCACTCAAAGTCCCTAGAAATTGTCTGAAGGGCATACAGCAAATGAAGAAACATTCATTCAAGAAACTCCAAAATTACAATGAGAACAATGAGAGTCTGTCCCATTTGAGCCACAAAATGCTCCCTCTTCCCCATTCCCAGATCCATTTTATAAAAACTCTACTCTGACACCTTATGCTGGGTTTGGTCAAGACAGCAGAGGATCCCACTCCTCCAAGCTCTGAGTCTAGGGTAACAATTTCACCCTGGGAGGGGCAGGTTACCAGTGTTTCTCACTCCCCCCACACCCATTTTTCAGACATTCCATTCTAGTCAGGCATGGTCTAGAGGACTGACAGTCCCTTTCCCCACCAAGGCCTTACACATGGGAGGGTGGGGGAATTTATTACAGGTGCTCCCACCTTTTTCACTTGAAGGGTGGAGGTTCCATACTAGAAAGAAAAAGCCAAGATCAAGGGTTACCACCACTCCCCAGTGCCTGCTTATACAGTAGAGATGTCACTCTGGGAGCACCAGGCTGCTGTCCCAGACCCTGGCACTAAACAGTGTCACAAAGATTCCATCCAGAAGAGGAATACCGTAAGGATTAAGTGTTCTGCAGCTCTGCATAAGGAGGATGGCATTATTTGGAACAAAGTGTGGAGAATTCCATGCCTAAAGGTGCTGTTGAAAACAAGGAAGATTTTGGTGGAAAGCAATTAAGAGGTTTCTCTTAGCTTTATGAAACTAGTAACAAAAAGCAAAACAGCAGAGTAACCAAAGCTTTAACAGAGAGAACCAGAAGAAAAAAAAAACACAAACAGCTCTCCAGGAATCACAGTCAACCCTGGGCATCAGAAATTCAGTGCACATCCACTAAGCTACACTCAGGAGCAATCAGAGAAAAACACAAGGTAGATTGAAAACATTCCCCAAGCCACAAACAGATACATCAATAAAGACTTCAAACGTCACTACCACAAAGCTTAAATACAACTGCTGATACACAACACAACTGGCTGAACAATAAAACGCTCTGACCCAGTGGCAATTCTTAAGGAAACTAGACTTTAAATAAAATCATTTGCATCTCTGGCAGTCTGGGAGACTATACATGACTAAAGCTGCAACATCTCAGGAGAAATAAAGAGGAAATATCCAAGCTACAAGTGTCTAGCTGAGCATGGGGAAAACATAAAATTCCTAAACCATGATAACAGCTTCCCAAGACAGACAGACATCCAATGATAAAGAGAAAAATCCAACCGTCTAAGGGGACTTATAGACAATCAATGGCCAATAAGTAGATTATGCTGACTTAGGCTAGAGAAACCATTAGATAGCTAGGCTAAAAGATAAAAATAAGGGGGAAAAAATCTGAACAGAGATATCAGAAGTTGCCTACTTTGAGTGTAGTAGACTTCTCAGAGTCAGTACATGTAAGTTACCAAACAAACAAAGGAACAAGCAAACAAAAACCACATAAATGCTGAAAGAATAGAGGATTAGTATCCAGAATTTCTATAACCCTATATATTACCTAAAATGCCAAGTTTTTAAAAAAAATTATGAGAAATGCAAATAAACAGGAAAGTATGATTCATATAATACTGGTGGAGGGGAGGGGCAAGCAGGCAGTAGAAATTACTCTTGAAGGGTCCCAGATATTTGCTCTAATAAAGACTACACCAGAAAAGATTAATGGTAGATTATAGCTTCTGGGTAGGGAAATGCATTGTTTTATTTCCAATTTTTTACACTATTCCATGCATCCTGTATTTTTTATAGTAGGTATCTTTTTAATTTAAAAATAAAAAAATATGAAGAGAAATCATGAAATGTCACACTCAAATCAAATTACTTCAATTAAGATATTTAATGATTTCAGTGTTGAGGGAAAATATTAAATACTTTAAACAAAATACAGCCATGATCCTGCTGCTAAGACTTCTAAAAATGTTTTTGAAATAAGAATGATATGCTTAGAGAGGAAGTGCTGTCCCTGAAGACTGGCCTGATGTTGGGAAAGAGTGGATGGTTCAGGCCCTGAATTGGTGCTGTCCTGGACAACATTTGAAAATTCCCCTGTGGGCCAATGAACCCTGACAAAACATTATTGTGTGTCCTCAGGATGTGAATTCAGGCAGTAGCCCTCAACAAATTGTATCACAGTTATAGTCTGAGTGACATAATTCTGGAAGGTTTTAAATATTTGGGTAAAATACTGATTGCAGTTGTCCCTTTGTATATGCAGGGTTGGTTCCAGAACCCCAGAGTATACCAAAATCTGTACATACTCAAATTTTGCAGTCAGCCCTGTAGAATTCAAGTATGTGAAAAATCAGCCCTCTGTATACGTGAGTTTCCCATCCCACAAATAACTGTATTTTCAATCTGCTTTGGTTGGAAAAAAATCCACATATAAGTGGACCTGTGCAGTTCAAACCTGTGTTGTTCAAATGTCAACTGCATTTTTAAAACATGTTAGTTGTTGGTAGAAGGTTGAGTTTACTGGTGGGAATATTTTAAACACTGAAGCTTTTTCGTGGTTGACTTAGGTAAAAATGGTTTTCTACGTAATCACTGTAAACTTACATAACCCTCTACACACAATAGTTATTACACAATGTCTGTCACTAGGTAAAAACATCCAAACAGTCCCTAAAGAGGCTCCTTTGCCCCCAAATCCCGAAAGACTGAGTGAGTATGGGCACCTCTCCTTGAGAGCAATCCCCTTCTTCCCTCTGTTTCTAAGTGAGCCAGTGGTCAGCTGACTCATCCAGATTCAGAATTGCTTTGGAGAAAACAGACCACCAGGGCATGCTCATATGACCTCGCCTTTCCCATGCTTTCCATAACCAAGTACAAGCCAGTTTGGCAACATCAAGTGGTGAATACAAAACTATTAGTATGCGTTTAACTATCCTCCCAACAACTGCAAGCCCCTGTCTTGTCACAAACATGACTTAATAAGGAGTATCCCAGGAAGAATGTGGCTTAAAGAAAGCAGATAAGTCCTCCCACTACTACCAATATAAGCAGTCATTCCTCAAACTACATGTCTGGCAGAAATTAAAGGTCCACAAATGTCAGCCTGCAGAGAAGTAATAGGCTTGCGATATCAAACTCTGCCAAGGGGATGAACATTTCCGTTCCCCACGACATGAAGTAACAGGAACTGGATTTACTTTCTCACTCAAAACAATAAAAAATCAACAAAATGAAACAATGGTTTTCAAGACACTGGATATCAGGCAATAAAGGACAATGGTCACTGAGGGTGGAAACAAGTAAAGTTAGCCCTACAATTGCCCCAACTCACTATCTTGAATGAGTTTCTAGCCTGTGGCCCATGGCAAGCCACAGACAGAGCTCAGTTGATTCCCTGAGTTGAGGAGATGAAGCTGAAGTTCTAAGTAGACCAAGACAAAGAGAGTTCATAAAGCACAACCCAGAAGAAGGAAGAGCTAAACAGAGAGAACCATGGAGACCTGAAGAGGTCTCCACTTTGGCAATCAGTGCACGTGTGTGAGAAGACTACCTAAAACCAGTGAAAGAACCATCCACAAGGATTACAGAATGTTTTCCAGTGTTTCCATATGACTGGGAACAGGCACTGTTCCCAAAAGGCAGAGTGAAAATAATCAACATTCATAAGGCTTTGGGTAAAATATTCAGGAGAATCTTGACTTAGTAGTCAGGAATAATTAGCCCTGGAGTCTTCCAGAGCATTTCTCCAGAACTGCCTAACGAATCTTAAAGGCAAGATTCAAAGGATCAAATTGCTTCCAAGTAACTTAACTGTACCCCAGAATGACACTCAAAAATATTTATTGGAATATCAAAATATCAGGCAGTCAACAAAGCAAAATTCATAATGTGTGAAACGTAAGGAAAGATTAGCAGACATGCAAAAAAGCTGGAAAAACACAATCCATGATGAAGAGAATAATTAATCAATCAAAATTGACACAAATGCTTAGAATTAAATAACTAAAACAGGACTGATACAGATATTAGAATTAAAAGCGAGGATATTAAGATGGTTATTAACCATATTCCATGTGTTAAAAAAAAAACAGGGACGTTCAAAAGTTAAGTAGAGACATGAAAGATATAGACAAGATCTAAATCAAACTTCTAAAGATAAAGACTAAGATATCTGGGATGAAAAATACACCAGAAAAGATTAATGGTAGATTAGA
>NW_012148396.1:14505902-14507354 GCF_000956105.1 Propithecus coquereli
GAGGAGGGAGGAGGGGACGGGTATTTGTATACACAAGGAGTGCAATGCGCACTACCCGAAGGATGGACATATTTGAAACACGGACTTGGGGAGGGGGGAACCAAGGGCATCACACGTAACCTAAACATCTGTACCCCCATAATATGCTGAAATAAAAAAAAAAGAGTTAGTCCCTGTTTTTAGCCATTTGATTCATTTTCAATCTTCTAGAATAACAGTATACACTAATGCTAAATATTTAATGATTGTGTTCTAATGTATTTGAGTAGGTGGATACATACTTATGCATTTTCAACACTTATTCTGGATGTGAATTTTTTTGTTATTGTTTTTAGTGTACTTAAAATATAATTACTTAGCTGAATTAATTTTGAATGACCCATATGCTGGGAACATTGGAGTCTAATTTCAATTCTCTACCAGAGTCACATGTAACAGTAGCTGTGATATGCTTATTAACAGTTTGTATCACTCTCTAGAAAGAGAAGATGGACTTTGGATAAGATTTATTGAACAAACTTTTTCTAGGATTTTGCTTTTAGAACATATATATCTAGATAAAGGTCACAAACACTGGCCCAGGTAAGAGTCAATAACTCCTTAGGATACCAAATAATGTTATCCTCATTCACACTTTCTCTGTTCATTATGCTCAAGGCTTTGATCCAGAACTGGGAAAATGCTGGTAAGTTTTTGAGATGGTCACTCTGATGCCCCACTGGCAGAGGTACATATCAAGTGAAATTTTATGGAAAGTGTGCACCCTCTGGCCAAGTGGTCCCACTTCCACAAATTCAAATTAGGGAAAAGATGCCGTGGTAGATTGAAGTTGGTCACAAACTCTACCACCCAGGGTAGAGTCTCCCTTATCTTTTTTAGCCTTGTGGCTTGCATTGTTGATTAACAGAGTATCATAGAAATGAAGCTGAATGACTTCTGAACAAGACTTTCTGGTCGTTTCTGAATTCCAACTGTTACTGTATAAACAGCCCCCAACTGGTCACCCTGAGGAAGAGAGACATGTGAAGAGACTGATCACATGGAGAGAGAGGCCCAGTGATTCTGGCCATTCCAATCGTCCTATCCGAGGCTCAGAGGGATCAATGTGGCCACAAAGTACCCTGTAGCCCCTAGCTGACCCTCCAACTCACTGCAACACATCAGGTGTGCCCAAACCAGCTGCAGCCTGCCCACAATGCCAATCTGCACAATAACCAGTTGTGGGCCACTGTATCTTGAGGTGCTTTATTTTACAACAATAGATAACTAACACAAACGTCAAATGTGGATAAAAAATTGATGTATTGGTGTCATCTTAAAGAAAATTTTAAATCCAAATAAATGTCCAACAACAGGGAAATGTAAAACCATCAAAATACAGTTTTAAAAAAATTTCATAACACTTGAATATCATGATACAATGTTATGGGAAAAAAGGAGAATAATTAATTC
>NW_012148396.1:14518658-14521006 GCF_000956105.1 Propithecus coquereli
CTGTACCCACTGCTTTCTTTCCCAAAGTTGTGCTATCCTGTAAATTGGGCAAATTCTAGCTGCTTTCTCTGAGAGAATACATGCATTTGTATCTGTGTCTGCATTAGGAATAAAGGTTTCATACTTATAATGAAAAGAGTCATGCTTTCTTATGTGTGATTTAGTACAAACTGTAAACACTGCTTTCTTTCCCAAAGTTGTGCTATCCTGTAAATTGGGCTAAGTTTAGCTGCTTTCTCTGAGAGAATACATGATTTGTATCTGTGTCAGCATTAGGAATAAAGGTTTCATACTTATAAAAAAAAAAAAAAAAGAAACACTAAGAAAGTTCTTCAGGCTGAAAGCAAGTGACCACAGATAGTAATTCAAATTTAAACAAAAATGCAAAGAGCCCTAATAAAGACAATAATGTAGGTATTGTAAAAGACAGTATAACTGCATACACCATCTCTCTTTTTTCTTCTTAACTAATTTAAAAAGCAATTGCATGAAACAATATGTATATAATTATATTCTTGGGCCTATAACAAGTAATATATTTAACAATGGCAAAAAGACAAGTAATATATTTGACAATAAGGGCACAAAGGAGGAAGGTGGGAACAGAGCTGTATTTGAGTAGATAATGACCTTAGGTGCAAATTCTAATTCACAGGAAAAAATGACAAGAATCAGAAATGATAAGTAAGTATGCCGTGGTAAATATAATTTAAAAGAATAATATATAAAGTAATTATAACAACAAAAATGTTTAGCTTTGTAACATATATAGATGTACTATTCATAATAGCACAAAAACAGGTGAATGAATATAGCTATATAAATTTCTATATTTAATTGGAATTAAGTTAGTATAATCTAATATACTGTTAAGAGTATCAAAGATTTTGATAACATGTATATTGTCATAGGCTTGCAAATACAAAAAAATTTAAAAAATCAGTAAATAAACTAAAATGTTATACTAAAAATTAACCACTTTATTCAAAACAAGGTAGTAAAAGAAAAACAGGGGAACAAAAAAAGACTTGCGACATATAGGGAAAAAAGGCAAAATATCAGATGTAAGCCTAAGCATGTTAATAATAATATTAAAGGTAAATTGATTAAACAAATACAAAGGTCAGAGATTATGGGAATGGGTATAAAAATAAGATCTAACACCATGTTGTCTTTAGGAGATATATTCTAAATTCAAAGATACAAAAAGTTTGAAATCCAAAGGATGAAAAAAGGTATATAATGCAAACACCAAACATAAGAAATATGAAATAGCTATACTAATATTAGATAAGGTACACATTAAATAAAGAATGCCACTGGAGATAGAGAGGATATTTCATAAAGATAAAGGGTCAGTGTATTAGAAAATATAACAAATACAAATATTTATACTCCTAACAACTCAGCCCAAAATTACATAAAAAAAATACTGACATAATTGAAAGCAGAACCAGAAAATTCAATATGTAATACTTGGAGACTTCAATTCTCCACTTTCAATAATAGAACAACTAGGCAGAAGATCAACAAAGAAATAAGAGACTTAACTGAAACACTGCAAAACAATGAGACTTAATAGAATTCTATACAACACTTCACACAAGAACAGCAGAATAAACATTTTTTAAGTGCACGTAGAACATGGTAGAGGATAGAGTATATGCTAAGCCATAAAACAAGCCCTGACAAATTTAAAAGGACTGAAATAGCATAAAGTGTGTTCTCCAACCACAATGGAAATATATGAGGAATCAATAACAAAAGGAAATTTAGTAAATTAACAAATATGTGGAAAACAAACAACACATTTCTATATAGACAATGGGTCAAAAAATACATCACTTAGCAATTTCACTCCTACATATATATCTAAGAGAAATTTAAAAATGTGTACATATATATTTGCAGCATCATTATTCAGAATATCCAAAAGAAAAAACAATCAAAATTCCTTACTGAATTTTATTATTAACTAATAAAGAGATAAATAAACATGGTCACACAATAGAATATTCTTTGGCAATAAAAAGAATAAAACAAAGTATTGATACATGTTATCACATAACATGAAGCTTGAAAACAGTAGAGAAACCAATCACAAAAGTCCACATATTCTATGATTCCATTCATATGCAGAGTCTAGAACAGGCAAATCTATAGATAAGAAATTGGATTATTGGTTACCAAAGGCTCAAAGAGGATAGGTAAGCATAATGGGAAGTGACTACTTATGAGTACTTTTCTCCTTTTAGGGGTGATAAAATTGTCCTAAACTTAAATGATGATTGCACAACATTGTGAATATACTAATAACCACTGGACTGTACACTTTAATTGGATGAATT
>NW_012148396.1:14521542-14527130 GCF_000956105.1 Propithecus coquereli
ATATATATAAAACATGTATATGTATTTCCTTAATGGGTAAAGACCATGTAAATAAAAATAACAATGTAATGTGGGGTTTACAGTATATGTTTAAGTGACACAAGTGACCACCATAGCATAGAGTCTGGGAGGGAAGTGATGAAAACATATTATTGCAATGTTTTATACTATGCGTGAAATGGTATAATATTACTTGAGGATAGACTGTGACAAGTTAAAGGTGTATAAGGTACTATAAATCTTTAATACAATCACTAAAATGTTATTGCTAATAAGAAAATAAGAGAAAATAGAATCATAAAAAGAGGGGCAAATGAACAACAAAGAGGACCGGTAGAATATAAATAAGATCATAAACTTAAATCTAACTATATCAATAGTTACAGTAAATGTAAATGGTCTAAAGACTCCAATTTAGACACAGAGATTGTTAGAATGCATTAAAGAAAAAAAGCAAGACCTACCTATATGGTGCCTACAGGAAACACTTTAAACATGAAGTCAAACATAGGTTTAAAGTGAAAGGATGGAAGGACCTATACCACACTAACACTAGTCAAAGGAATGCTGAAGTAGCTATTTTAACATCAAAGTAGATTTCATAGCAAAGAATAGCAGCCAATTCATTTTACAATCATAAAGTGGATAATTATTCAAGAGAACATAAAAATCCTAAATGCATTTACCCCTGGTACAATGCTTCAAGGTTCATGATTCAAACACTGATAGAATTAAAGAAAAATACACAGAGCCACAGTTACTGCCAGAAATGTCAATACCTGACTCTGAATAACTGATAAAATAGACAGAAATGCATAAAGACTTTAACAAAAGTATGAACCAACTTCATCTAATTAGTATAATTTATGAAAGACTCTACCTAACAACAGCTGAATATACATTCTTCCCAAATGCACCCCAACACAGACCATATACTGTGCCATAAAACAAGTCTCAATAAATTTAAAAGCATTCATGTTATTCAAAGTATGTTCTTTGACCACAGTATAATTAAATTAGAAATCAATAACAGAATGATATCTGGAAGCACCTCAAATATTTGGAAAATGAATACCCACACATCTAAATATCCCAGAGGTCAAAGAAGAAATTAAAAAGAAAATTAGAAGGTATTTTTTACTGAATGTACATGAAATAAAAACATTAAATCTGTGGGATGCTGATGAAGTTATACTTCGGAAGAAATTAATAACACTAAACATGAAAATCAGAAAAGGTCTCAAATCTACGCCTTCAGCTTTCACCTTAAGAAACTAGAAAAAGAGCAAATTAAACCCCAAATACGCAGAAGAATGATAATATTACAGATCAAAGTGGAAATCAATGAACTAGAAAACAGAAAAATGATAAATATTCCAATTCGGTGGGTTTCGGGGTTAGGCCCTGACTTCTGTATTTTGAAAACTCTACAGGGAATTCTGACGCAATGCTGGGTTTGTGACCTGTTGGTCTAGATTTCCTTTAGCATGGCTTCGAACCATGATATCCTGGGAAACTGATCTTTGCATCTACATTTGTCCTTTGAATATGAATTAGTAAAACAACAACCTGATCAGTATGGGCACAGTAATACTTTATAAAAGGATCAGGAAGATATTTTCGATCAAGATGTTAACTACAGACTGATGAAATGCAGACAGCTGAACAGAAATCTCAAGGTAAGACACAGTGTTTATGCCATGGAGCTAAGGGCTCTATCCCAGCACTCATGCACCAGACTGAAACAGGAGCCCGGACAGTGTAAGGGCTGGGAAGGATGGAAGGAAGACACCTGCCACTTCCTGGCTCACGATGGGCCAGGTATTACTACCTGTAATCCTCACAGCACTGCTGGGATCTAGGTTTAATTACCCCATTTAGAAACAGAAACCCATGGGCCAGTGAAGCGGTTTCTTCTTTCTCTTTGTGAAATCCGCTGGTAACTGGTGGGAGAACTCCTTATTCGAGCCCAGATCTTTCCTCACTCAAACACCCTCCAATCCATGTGACGCTATTTTGCTCAATTCCTGGAGTAGTAATGAATAAACATAAGAAACAGATCATTTGTTATTCTATGAACTGAACTGAATATTCAAATCAAGTCCACTGGCTAGATTATACCTCGGGACATGTCACCTGAGTTATTTACCAAATCACATATAAGAAAAAATAAAATACTTAATATGCTGAAACCTCATTATACACTCCCTGTAAAAAAATAAAACCCTAACACAAATTGTTAACGAACTGTGCACTACATGGATGGGCTCTACCGCAGCCTTTCCTCACACAGAGCCCTGCCTAGATGAAAGAGCGTCCTGGAGAAATCCTAAGTGCTAAGGGTGTGTGTGAGGGATGGTTGCCCAGAATGGTGGGGAGCAGGCATGGGAGGGTCGCTTGCCAACATGTGCTGAACTGAGGTCTTAACCCAGCGACCTAATTAGTTTCTCATAGAGGTGACAGGTATAATTTCTCGACAAAATGTGTTCACCTGCCTTATGCTTTTGAATTAACTTTGTAAGAGAATCAGTTAACTAACTCTACAGTAATAGCTTTTACTTCAAGCACAGCAATTAAGAATGTCTGTTTCCTCTCCTCCTACATCTGTTCTGAGAGTGGAGTGAATACATTTGAATTATTTTCTGGATATACAGTAATTGCTGGAAAATGACAACTCACCCGTCTGCATGGCAGACTGTGAAGTGTAGGTGAGGACTAGCCAGGCTGAAACTACATACGCAGTTGACACGGTTACCGATGCGCATGAAGAGAGGAAAATGTAGTTTGACTCGAATGAGTCACGGGGTCGTCCAACAGGCAACGACCAGCCGGCGGCAATTAGATCAAAAGCCATCGGTGCGCACTGGATGGAACATCACACAGTCTACCTCCAGTTCCCTCTCCCTCGGACACATAAGCACCCACACTTCAACATTTGTACTTTATTCCTTTGGATTCAAACATTGTGCTTCCTATTTTTCTTAAAATAGGAAAACAATCAGGGTGAGAGACAGTTGCATGCATCCATTATCAATCATAATATCCTCATAATACATTTGATTCTTCGTACGGCTCTTCACATATTTCAAAATTCTCTCAAACAAACAATTAAAACGTAAACTTTCAAAAATCTGCCCCAGGGTGCAGCAGGGGTGCTTGATTTACACCAGGACCAGCTCAGAAACAGGGGGTGGGGTGGGGGCCTTTCTCTGCTTCCCATGGGCTCCTACAGTCCCCTCAGAGGCCTCACATCTGTAACCCATAGTCCCTAAGCATTCGTCTTACAGTTCTATGGCAACTCCACTATGCTTATAATTCTTCACTGAAAGATATCAAGGAGCTGCAAAAAAAGACTTGTTTAAAAATCATACTTGAGGGCCCATTTGTTATTGCCTTTAAAATATATTATCTGTAACAAACTTAATTCCTGACCTAATTTGGGATCACAGTCTCTCTATTTACTCATTTTCTCTTTCCCCTTCCTCCTGTACTACCCAGCGGGGAATTGTCCAGGTCACCTCAGCATTCCTGAGTCAGTGCCCAGGTGTTATGTCCCTCCCTGGAAAGCCTGAAGGAAAGGAGCCCCTGGTGGCATCTTCCTCCAGTGCTTGACCCAAGTGGTGTGTGTGGGCACCCCCAGCCGAGAAGGAGGCGGCCCCTGTCTCCTGCCATGGGCGATGGCAGTAACACAGGTCACCTCCTCCCCCATGCAGCCAGCTGCCTCTCACGCCGGATACTCTCCATTCCACATTTAGCAGAAGTTTTATCTAAACTGGGAAAATACTCTTCAGAAAAGCCCAGAAAAGAAGTTTTATATGCAAACACCTGAAGAAGAGGAATAGACAATTAAGCCTTCCAGCCACAGACACGGACAAGAGAAGATCAGTCAGATGTTTTACCTGAATTAAATGAACCCATTGGTCATTGCTACGCATTTCCTACATCTTCAGAGCATGTCCATTCACCTTGAAAAGCCAAAGTGTAGCTTTTTATTTTCCCAACATGATCGTATTTGGCATAGATTGCCCAGATAACGGGGAGGGAATTTGTATTCTCCAATAATCTCTTCTCAGGAGAGTGGGTCAAATTTCTGGAAACCCTGAAAGGAGAGAAATTCACCTAGGCCATTTCCCTTCCTTTTCACAATTTTCTTGTTAAAAGGTTTATCCTCCTCCAGCCTTTCCCAGCTCACATGATAAGATCTGTTCCGGAGATAAATGACACCCTGCATAACCCTGAACTATTATAGTTAAGGACATGGCTGAAGCATTACTTAAAATGATGGATAGTTAAAGAAGGGGAACTAAAACAGATATATCCGTAATTTAGAAATTAGTTGAGGAGAAATAATAGCTGGCAAAGCAGTCAGTATTTTTAAAACATAATAATCACAATTTGTATTATGAAAACTAATTAGAGGATTCCATGCAGATATGTTACTTCCACACAACATAAATGAGTCTGTTCAATTCCATCTATTTGTTGTTAAAAATAACTGTGATGAGACGAGTTATGTCCTGATGTTGGATCTTTGTGCTGCAGTTGGACTACACATATGTTGGGAGATGCCAACGTACACGGAAGCCTCTATAGTTAGGAATTGGGAACTGTGCCCTAGAAAAAAGAAAAGACCAACTCTCAGCTGCAAATTGTGGAAAGTACACAATGATGCTGTAGAAACTGCTTCGTGGTCACACCACATCATGTCATCCTCAAGACGGTCCTTCAGAATTATTTATTGTCCCCATTTTAAAGATGAAAAAACTGATGCTAGAAGTAACTCATCCACCCCAGGGGGGAGGTGAGGCAGGGACAGGTTGTCACGGAAGGCTTCTTGTAGGGATGACCTCAAGGCTTGCAGAAGGGAGGGTGAGCTCAGCACAGAAGTGGGAGAAAGGGGCTAAGAAAACAGCAAAATCAAGGATCCAGTGAAGAAAACAGGAGCTGGTGTCCCCAAAGTATAGAACACGCGATTCACAGTCAGAAAACGAAAGCGGAGAAGCAGGCATGGGGCAGATAATGGCTTGCTTCTTTAAGTCATTGTAAGGGGCTTGCACTTCATCCTAGAAGCAAAGTGGAATTTTCAAGAGCTTCCAATTAAACAGGCTTAATTTAAGCTGAAGGTGGGATTACCCACATCTGCTCCTAAGTGCTATTTGGAGACCCTCTTCTCTTTCCCTCACCAGCAGAAGAAAGGCCCAGGGCAGGGCTTGGTGCAGAATGGATGTTCAGCAAACACTGGCTGACTGACCAAGGGTCAGGGAGGTGAGCAATAAGCTGGCAATTCCAATAAACCAACAGTAAATCCATGAACAGCACATTATGTAAATATAAGGTCACTGTACCTTGATGAGGAGGCATAATATAATAGTTACAGCAAATGAAAGAGGCTAGATTTGAAAAAAGTCATGAGAAAAGAAGAGGAATTCAGATGTTTATAGAAAATTCTCGGCTGGGCGCGGTGGCTCACGCCTGTAATCCTAGCACTCTGGGAGGCCGAGGCGGGCGGATTGTTTGGGCTCAGGGGTTCGAGACCAGCCTGAGCAAGAGCGAGACCCCGTCTCTACTAAAAATAGAAAGAAATTAAT
>NW_012148396.1:14527332-14544851 GCF_000956105.1 Propithecus coquereli
AAAAAAAAAAAAAAAAAAGAAAAGAAAATTCTCCTTTAAAGCAGAGCTCTTCTAAGCCTTGAAAGAAAATGGTACCTGAATCAGTGTCTTTTAGCAAGAGAGCTGCCCTTGGGCAGTTCCCGTCTTCTCTGACTGAATGTCTGCAAGCTGCTGAATTCTGCCGATGAGACATTATTTAGCACTTAAATGAGACAGGAAGACAAACCTTAAGATGTTCCAGTGATCGCTGGGACTTTCATCGGGCCCCTTTCTGACTCCAAGGACCACGACAATGTTCCTGGTGGAACTTTAAACTTATGAAGCCAAAGAGGAGCATCCTGTGTTATGTTTAGTTGTGTTTTTTTTTAAATCTCTTTCACTCAAAAAGCACAGACTTCTTCTCATGTGTGGTACTGACTTATGAGGACCAAATGACAGGATGCTTTAGAACTGCAGTCCCCAACCTCCAGGCCGAGGACTAGTACTGGTCCATGGCCTGTTAGGAACCGGCTGCACAGCAGGAGGTGGGTGGTGGGCAAGCAAGCGAAGCTTCATCTGTATTTACGGCCACTCCCCATCACACGCATCATGGCATAAGCTCCGCCTCCTGTCAGATCAGCAGCAACATTAGATTCTCATAGGAGCCCGAACCCTACTGGAAACCGCGCATGCGAGGGATCTAGGTTGTGCGCTCCTTGTGAGACTCTACTGCCTGATGATCCGAGGTAGAGCTGAAGCGGTGATGCTAGCACTGGGGAGCAGCTGCAAATACAGATTATCATTAGCAGAGAGGTTTGACTACACAATAAACGTAATGCACTTGAATCGTCCCAAAACCATTCCCCACCCCCTCCCTGGTCCGTGGAAAAACTGTCTTCCATGAAACCAGTCCCTGGTACCAAAAAGGTTGGGGACCGCTGCTTTAGAAGAGTTGCTGTCTTTAAAAGACACACTTGTTCTTAGTGTATACGTATGCTATTTTATTTGGGAAATTCACAATTCCTTATGTACACAACAGAAAAATAAAATCTTTAGAATTGTGAATCCTGCTTGCCTGTTGTACATGAGAGAACATAAGTATATCCCCTGCCAAGTGTAGCATTGTGTGTGGTGGGTGAGAGGCATGTTTTTTAATAGGCTTGCCTTGAGTTTTCAATAAATGGTGCAACAGCTAAGTGATTTTGCTACAGAGTCAGAGAGATCTATGTTGGAAGCTGACCTCAGCCACTTTCTACCCATGTCCAATCTTCCACCTCAGAGGATGAATGTGGTGCCAAATGGTATCAGAGGAGGAAGGTGCTTCACTGTGGTCTAGCACAGGAAAAGCAAAGTACCAGCTGAACTAAGCTTGTCCAACAGGGCAAGGTGAAAGTCTTGTGTATCTTTGCTCTAAGGTCAAGCAGTGTCTGACAATCGATGAGGAAATTAGTAACATTTTATAAATCATCTCTTTCCATACAAATGCTGAATTGCAGAATTTCTGCACACTCTTCACCCTAGATAGAGTTTTTTATATAATTATGATGGAAAAACTGTGGTGACAACTGAATTTCTGAACCTCGTGCAATAGTAATTTAGATGTATCACTCACCGAATAAGTATTTTAAAGCTGGAAGGAAGTTTAAGAGTAAATTGGTCCCTTTTCTTCCACGAATAGAAGAGGCAACTGAGGCACAGAAGGATGACATGACTTCAACATTGCATTGGACATGCATCTTTAAGCTCTGCCCACACGGCACCACAAGGGTTTTGAAATTCTATGGCTACTGGAATGAGTATAGTTCTAGGTCCTGCCTAGGACCCAGATAAATTGGAGTCCTGGGCTTGGAAAGATGGAAGGACAATGTAGCTGGGGCAGTGGTGAGGGCTGGCAAGTGGCTGGGCTCTAAATGCAGTGGAGCCCCATGAAGAAGAAGGAGCAAGGCAAGGCCACGGTGCCTGCTGCAGTCCCCCTGTCCATCATCACCACGAAGGCAACAGGGGCCTGGACAGTGTTTGTATGCACCACTTCTCTCCTGGCCAAACACACCACCCTTGTTTTGGATCAGAATGTGTTTTTTTAATCTGTCAATTATTAATCTATCCAAACAACTGATAGAAAACTAGACAACAAATAAGCAAGACTATGGAACTCAACCACACTAACAATAGGACCCATCGTCCCACCCACCAACAGTAGAATACACATTATTTTCAAGTGCCCATGGAACATTTGCCAAGACAGACCATATCCTGGGCCATAAATCAAACATTAACAAATTTAAAAGAATTAAATTTATACAGAATATGTTCTCTGATCACAATGGGATCAAACCAGAAATCAGTAACAGATAACAAGAACATTTCCAAACACCTGGAAACTAAAGACACACTTCTAAATAATCCACGGGTTAAAAAAATCTCAAGGGAAATAAAAAAATACATTGAACTTAATCTAAATGAAAATGCAACATATCAAAATTTGCGGGATAAAGTTAAAGCAGTACAGAGAAGGCAATGTGGAGCACTGAATGCTTAAGTAAGAAAAGAATAGCCTCAACACAAGAATCTAAGTTCTACTTCAAGAAAAAGACCAAAAGAAACCCAAAGCAGGCAGAAGAAAGGAAATAAAGATGAAAACAAAGTTTGATAAAATTGGAAGCAGAAAAACAAAAGAGAGAAAAGTAAATACACAAAAAGTTGGTTCTTTAAAAAGGTCAGTGAAACAAACCTCTAGCAAGACTGATAAAGGAAAAGGAAGATGCCCCAAGCTACCAGTATCAGAAATGAAACAGGGTCTGCAGACATTAAAAAGATCATAAGGGAACAGCAGGAGAAATTCTGCACACCTAAGTTTGACAACTTAAAGGAAATGGACCAATTTCTTGAAACAAACTACCACGACTTACCTAATGTAAAACTGATAACTTTGAATAAACTTATGCCTATAAAGGAGATGATTTTATAACTTAAAAATCCCAGGAAAGAAATCTCCTGGCACAAAGGGTATCACCAGAGAATTCTATCAAGCATTTAAAGAAGAATTAAACACAATCGATTCCGGAAAACAGAAAATGTGGGTACTTTCCAACCCATTTTTGAAGCTGATATTACCTAAGGCAGAAAAAAAGTCCCTCAAGAATAGACATGCAAAAATCCCTAACAAAATATTAGCTAATACAATTCAGCAATATATAAAAAGAGTTTTTTTAAAATGAGTATTACTAAATACTATGACTAAGTGGGATTTATTGCAGGGATGTGATGCTGATTCAATATTTGAAAATCAATTAATGTAATCCACCATATTAATGGGCCAAAGAAAAAAATCCCACGATCATTATCAATTGATGCACTGAAAGTATTTGGCAAAATTCATGCCCATTCACGATAAAAAAAAAAAAGTCTCCCAGAAAACTAGGCATAGAAGGAAGTTTCTTAACTGGATAAAGAACATATACACAATACCACCAGCTAACGTGACACTTAATGGTGAAAGACTGAGTGCTTTTGCCCTAAGATCTGGAACAAGACAAGAATGTCCACTCACACCACTGCTATTCAACATAGTGCTGGAAGTTCTAACCAGTGTAGTAGGCAAGAAAAGGAAATGAAAGACATACAGATTGGAAAACAAGAAACAAAACTCTCCCTATTTGCAGAGGCCGTGACGGTTGAAGTATACAGAAAATTCCAAGGAACCTGTTAGGAAAAAAAAGCCTCCTGAAACTAATAAGTGAGTTCAACAAATTAGAAGCCAATTCATCAACATATAAAAATTAACTGTATTTCTGTATACCAATTATGAACACAGGAAAAATGAAATCTGAAAACGAAGTATCATTTACAATTGCTAAAAAAATTTACTTATTGCTCAAAATAAATCTAGCAAAATATATTCAGGACTTGTATATTGAAAACTATAAGCTATCGATATAAGAAATTAAAGGAGGCCAGGTATGGTGGCTCATGCCTGTAATCCCAGCACTTTAGGAGTTCAAGGCGGGAGGATTGCTTGAGGCCAGGAGTTCAAGACCAGACTGGGCAACACAGAGAGACCCAGTCTCTTCAATAAATAAAAAACATTAGCTGGGTGTGGTGGCGTGCACCTGTAGTGCCTCTTAGCTACTCAGGAGGCGGAAACAGGAGGATCACTTGAGCCCAGGAGTTCAACGTCACAGTGAGCTATGATTGTGCCACTACACTCCAGCCTGGGCAACAGACTAACACCTGTCTCAAAAAGAAAAGAAATTAAAGGATATCTCAATAATGGAGAGACACATTATGTTCACAGATTAGAAGAACCAACATAGCAAAGATGTCAATTTTTTCCAAATTGATGTAAAGGCTTAACACAATTCCCAGCAAAATCTCAGCAAGATTTTTTTGTAGATACAGACAAGATTATTCTAAAATGTATAGGGAAAAGCAAATGAACTATAAGAAGTTTAGATGCGTTAAAATAACATTGAAAAAGAGGAATAAAGAGGTGGAATTACTCTATCCAATTTCAGGACTAATATAGCTACAGTAATCAAAACTGTGGGTATTGACAGAGTGACAGACACATAGATAAACAGAACAAAATAGAGAACCAGAAATAGCCTACACTAGTTAAGCCAACTGATTTTTGACAACTGCATAAAGCAATTGAATCCAGGAAAGGTAGTCTTTTCAACAAACGCTGCTGCAGTAATTGGGTATCCTCGGAGGGTGGGGGAAGAAATTAGATCTAAATATCACACTTTGATTTTATACAAAAATTAACTTAAAACAGGTAATGAATTAAAATGTACAGCATAAAATTTTAAAACTTTCAGGGGAAAACAAGCGAGGAAATCTTCAGGAACTAGGGTTTCATGAAGAATTCTTAGACATTACTTCAAAAACATAGTCCATAAAAGAAAAATCAATAAATTGGATTTCATCAATATTAAGAACTTTTACTCTGTGAAAGATCCTGTTAAGAAGATAAAAAGACAAGCTACAGATTTGACAAAGAAATCATATCTAGAATATATAGGAAACTCCCAATACTCAACAGTAAAAAAACAAAATAAAACCAAAAAATTCATTTTTTAAAAGGGCAAATAACATGAAGAGACATTTCCACACAGAGGACATATTTATGGCAAATAAGCACATAAAAAGAGTTCAATATCACTAACAATTAGGAAAATGCAAATTAAGACCACAATGAAATAGCAACCTATTAAATATATATCTATTAGAGCAGCTAAAATAAAAAATAGTGACCATACCAATTGCTGGTGAGGACACAGAGAAACTGGATCTCTTAAATGTTACTGGTGGAAATAAAAAATGTGATAGCCACTTTGGAAAAAAGTTTGAAAAGGCCCTGAACAACTAAAATACACCCATCATACAACCCAACAATCACACTCCTGAGCATTTATCCCACAGAATAAAATTTTATGCCCACATAAAAACCTGTATACAAATGTGCACAGTCATCTTACTTGTAATAGACAAAAACTAGAAACAATAACAACGTTCCTGAAGAGGTGAATGGATAAACAAGCTGTGATACATCCATACCTTGAAAGGTTACTCAGGAGTAAGAAAGAACAAACTACTGGTATACACAACTGGAATGGATCTCAAGACCATTTTGTGAATGAAGAAAAGCCAATCTCAAAAGGTCAATAATTGCATGTACGTAACAGTCTCAAAACGACAAAAATACATAAATGAAAAACAAATCAGTGGCTGACGGAAGTTAGGAATTTGGGGAGATGGAAGTGGGTGTGACTATAAGGGGATAGCAAGAGGGGATCTTTGTGGTGATGAAATAGCTCTGTATCTTGAGTGTAGTGGTCGTTACACAAGTCAACACATGATAAAACAACACAGAATCACGCACACACATTGTACCAATGTCAGTTTCCTGGTTTTTATATTGCCCTATAGTTATCAACATGTGAAGAGCACAGAAGACCTTTCTGTACTATCTTTGTAACACTCTGTGGATTTACAATTATTCAAAAATGAAAACTTTAGAAATATATCATCATAGTATATCTTCTATTTGAATAACAAATAACACTCACTTCCAATATCCGGCCTCAGCTTTTTATCATATTCTCTTAGCAACTTGTTGAGAATAAGAGTCACGTCGGTGTCCTGGGATTTTGGAGCCAAGACCCACTTTTGGTTTGACAATGAATCTTCATATTCATCCTCTTCCACCTTTCTGGACCTGTAGTTATGGCACAAAATGTGATGTATAAGTAGCAGCAGTGGCTCCAGGATGTGCCTTAAGTCTGTCCTATCCAAGTACCACTGAAATGGGTAGAAAGTACCCTGTTCCCTCAGCCCAATCATACGTGTTGCCTCTAAAATATAAAAAGAAATGAAAAACAAATGAGTAATAACTGAATAGGAAAAATGCAACTGCTATGAACATGGCATGATGTTTTCATTAAAAGTTAGAAGACCATTCCATGTCCAGGTTAAACTACAGACACCGGAATAGGTGAATCAGTGCCAGAAGATCAACCTGCAGGCAATGAGCGGTCCGTCCTTGGATCCAACTTGAGAACTTCCAAAGGTCAAGGCACAAACCTCCCAGAAGTTATAGTAGGTTGTGCTGTGGTTTCCAACCCCACCATCAACACCTTATTTTAGATGAAGGTGAGACAGCTTCTCCTGAGTGGATTCGCTCAAAATATTTGAGTCTGACTTCCATGCTTCTCTTGGAGGTGGGAGTCCAGGGATCTAGCTAGATATGTGGACACTATGAGGTGATCTGCTTTGCCTGCACTCGCATGGTAGGCAAGAGGCAAGGATGTTGGCTGGCGACTGGTGAAGGCCTGCTGCCAATTTTGCATGCCTCTGGCAACACAAACGGACTCATCTCTTGCACAGGATGCTAATGCAGACATTAGGAATTAAGATCTTTCTAATACATCTTCAACATGTTGGCTTCTTACTAAACGTATCCCATGAATGCTTGGGTATCTCTGAGCTTGTTTCATGCAGGGCCGGCACAACAGCCTCCCCTCCCCAGCAACACACACTGACAGGAGTACTCAAATGCAGGGACCTCAAGATGACAAGCTACTTGTCTTTCTTTCGGGTTCTGGAGTTTTTTAGGATTTTTAAAACTTTTTCCTTATTTATAATTGACACATATTTGACAAGCTAGTTTTCTCAGTGAGTGAGACCATCTCAGACTTGGAAAATAGAGGGTCTCTTTCTGCCTTGGGGCAGCATTTCTGGGTGGACGACCATTGACCCCAGCAAGAATGTCATAAAACAAATAAACCTCTTCCTTTCTCGTTTGTCAGTGTGTGCACCTTAACAACTTTTGTATTCACAGAAGAGAACAAAAAACAGAAAAGAAAACTGCACTGAGGTATATTTGTCCTGACTGAGTATGAGCTCATTTCTGTTTAGCTTCTCAGGAGCCAAAATGTCAGTGCCATGTTAGGGCACTGTGCTCGGGGACACAAGTTTCTTGAAGTTAATTTTTAGAATTGTCTAAATTATCCATAATAAACGTGAAATTAATAAAAGGATAAACTTTTTAAAGTTCATTTCTTTGACTTCATTAAAGTCTTCATAATCATATATATTTAAATGTACATATATGTCATATATTATACACACGAGTCTTTCCATGAGTGTTAACTAGCCATAACATAGACTAGAGATGTGGTCAGATAGTTGAAACCTGGATGAACATACACACACATACAAGAGATTCGGATATGGCCGGGCGCGGTGGCTCACGCCTGTAATCCTAGCTCTCTGGGAGGCCGAGGCGGGCGGATTGCTTGAGCTCAGGAGTTCGAAACCAGCCTGAGCAAGAGCGAGACCCCGTCTCTACTAAAAATAGAAAGAAATTAATCAGACAACTAAAAATATATAGAAAAAATTAGCCGGGCATGGTGGTGCGTGCCTGTAGTCCCAGCTACTCGGGAGGCTGAGGCAGAAGGATCGCTTGAACCCAGGAGTTTGAGGTTGCTGTGAGCCAGGCTGACGCCACGGCACTCACTCTAGCCCGGGCAACAAAAGCAAGACTCTGTCTCAAAAAAAAAAAAAAAAAAGAGATTCGGATAATAAGTATGTAGCATATGTCTGGAAGAATGACTTCCCCGCTTAAATTTTTCCTAGGCTATAATTCTATTTCTTGAATACCTATTGTTTAAATAAATCAGTCACAGAAACTATAAATTGCTGTGGATTTTTATCCACATCCAACATTCACCATCAATAGGAACTTATAAAATTTGGGACGCATATTCAATAAGGGGCATGCTGCATTTCATTATTTGCAACGCTGAACTTTTACAAATGATACACAGAATTTTAAACGTTACTCTAAAACGTTTCATGTCATCAGGAATATTATCAAGAATGTTAATTTTATTTTCTTGCGGGGGGGAGGGGGAACACCCAAAGAGTAGGGTGAAGTATTTGGATAGCTCAGAGCCAAGCACTGCCCACAGGACCAGGCAAATCATTCCAGAGCAAAAGTATCTGGGGCAGTGTGGAGAGAGAGGTAGCTCACCTCAGCAGTCAGGCACAACATTCTCAGGACACCTGGCAGCTCAGCCACTGCCTTCCTCTCTCCCTCTGCTGTGTCTCCTCTTTCTCCTTTCCTTGCTCCCCCTCCCCAGCTCCTCCCCACCACCACAGAACCAAATCATGGGCTCCATACTCTGTTATTTTCGATTGTCCCATGGTCACAGTACACAGATTGAGCACATCGACTAGCTCTGCATCATTTTTTATATACAGGCTTAGTTTCTGAACATTACATTGAGCTACTTCAATAACAGGTATTACAATGAGCCTAATTCTCCCTCTAGTGGTGATGAAAGGGTTTTCCTAAAATTGCGTAAGCATCTTCCTTGGGCAGGTGGGAGTGAGAGAGAACAAGAATAGGAAAGCAGGAGCATTTTCTCCCACCCCTTCAGGTGGTATATCAGGACCCCAGCCCTGCAGCCAGGCTGGGTGGGCAGCAGGCAGCATGGGGTCGGGATGCTCTTGGCCTCTCCACTGCCAGTGCTGTGCTCCTCCCATGCTGAACGAAACTGAAGCCTCACATTGCTGGTGCCAGCCCACCAGCCCCACAGGAAAATCCCTGCTTTAATGAAACGAAATCTCACCTCAGAGGACCCACTAGAACATGGATAAAACAGAAATTTTCTTTTTTTCTAAATTCTAAGTGAGTTATATATAATCTTTATGAGCACTCTGTTCTTTGGATTGTTGGATCATAAACACCATCACTGCAATTAGCTTTTTCTTAAAAATAAATTGGTGATGTATTGTCATTGTCAAACAACTGCTCTACCCTCAGACGTTATTTTCATGTCTGACACCTTTGCTTCAACCAAAAGGACAGAGACAGAGTCTGACGTATTTTTAAACATTAAAAGGAGCTCCTAAACCTCAGAAAGCAGTTAAGCATCTTCAAGTCACCACCAAGGTCCAGGTGTGACTGAGTGCGTTTTATGTATAACGAGCTCATCCATGTGTCAAAATAGGGAACCTCCCCCCACCTCGGGGGAGCCATCACCAGCCACAAAGCACAATTGTCAGAACCTTTTCCAGGGAACCTCCACACCAGGAAGGCATTCCAGAATGCAAATGAGAACCCTCTCAGAATTAATAAGTTTGGAAAGATGACACTGGACATCAGATTATTTTACATGTCTGTAAAATCCATTCAGAGAACAAAGACACTTTCAAAGGACAGACATGTTGCAATAAAGTTAGCATAAAATTTGGATTTTTTCCAACTGATAATGTAATCTCTACTATGAAGGCCAGGGAACCAACTCAGACACAGAACATACCGAAATCATAACATCTGCCTTGGTGGAATGGAACGGTGAGGAATCCCAAGGGATTTTATATGTATTCAGGAATCTCTAAAATCCTGACTGCTTCAGGTAGATAATAAGATATCTTCCTATTGGGCACACAAAGTCATAAGGACAATAGGCAGTTTTTCTTCTAGAATGTTGAGTATCTAGAGATCTAAACAGTTGATTACTTAACCCTGAACTTCAGGTCGCTTCTTTGAATTGGTGGCAATAGAAAGGTCACGTACATGTGACTTTGAGCCTCTACGTTAAGCCTGGTGCTGCCTGCCTGTCTTCCACCTCTAAACAGAGATACATATATCCAGGCAGAAGCAACCACAGAAAGCACATTTCCATTTCTTTTACCAGCTGTCTCTTTAGAAAGAAACTTCAGCTGAACGACCCAAGGAGTGCTCTGCCTGGTTGAGAGAGTTGCCTGTGAGTCACCAGTGGAGTCTGCCTTTCACATTCTCAACTCAGCAAAGATGGGCAGTTTGAAGGGGAAGGCCAGGGCTTTCTTCCTCATGGTAAGCATCTCTAAGATGGGAGTGAGAATTGGGGCCATCTTCACATTTTGTAGGATTTATTTACCTGTCTTCCTAGTTCCTTGGTACTTCCCAAATATAAACGAAAATGCAAGACCTCCTGGCATTGCTCCTGACAGCTGCCAGGCTTGTGGCCCACAAGGATGCTCTCTGATTCTCTACCTCCCAGACCCAGAAATGGAGAAGCGTCAAAACAAGAGTCTTTGGGGAATAGGGGTGCACTGAGATTCCTAGGGTGGAGATAGAGGAAGAGGCAGGAAGCTCCTCTGATTTCCAAAGCACAGAGCAGTCTGCAAGCTTTAACCAGAGATCCAGACAGGGAGACAGAATTAAAGAAACCAACCCCAGAATCTCCAGTTGTGTTTACAGCAATAGTGTTTAACCCTTCTGGTCCCACTGCCCTTCTATCCTCATGAGCCCTCTTCATCCCTTCTGGAGCATTTCTAAGCTCTCATTACCTGGTTGGTGTTCTGGGAGGAAGGTTAAGGGTATTCATGGGGAGATAATTTCTTACATTACCGGGCAGGAGGCTTCTTGTCAATTTCAACATGCTTGCTTTATGGGGACAGAAGAGTGTATGTTCCTGTGTGTGAAAAGTGGCTGATCTAAAAGGGGTGTGTGTGTGCAGAACCTACAAGGGGAGTCCTTTTAGAGAAGCAGGGCTCTTGGCTGCCCATCTGGCCCCAACACCCCCCACACACAAACACACACCTGCCTCTGGCCGGTTAGCTCTTCCTAGTCTGATCTAAACTGGGCTGCTAGAAAATCACGACTCCTGGGTCGTGGGAAATTTCAGAGTGCTGAAAACGATAGAGAATGTCGGTCAAGGTATGTGCGAGAGCCCCTGGAACAGTTGGAGTGGGAATAACGCGCAGGTAAGGAGGTAGAAACAGCTCCCGCCCTGGGATCTTGGTTTTCAAAACCCCTTAAACCACCAGATCCTAAAAGCGTCAGGAGACGAACCCCTTAATCTCAGAGTCCCCACATTCCTGGTTGCAGAGGAGGCTGCTGCCACCCAGCCGGAAGAGGCAGATGGCCATGGCCAGGGGGAGATAGGACAGGTGAGGCGCGGGCGGACTTCCAGTACCCTCCTAGCCGGCTGTACCGCAGCCCAGCCGACGGCGGGGCGCGCCAGGAACTCCGGGCCGGCGCACAGCGCCCCCCGCCGCCCTCTCGCTGGCTCCAGGCCTCCGGGCGATGCGGGGCCCGCGCGCCACTTACCTTGCGTGCAAGCCGGAGAACAAGCAGAGGAGCAGCAGCAGCTTCGGGGCCATGGTGCCGCGGAGCTCGGGGCTGGGAGTCCGAGGCCTCAGCCGGGCTCGGCTTCCTCCGGAGCGCGGGCCTCGTCTCCGCCGGCTCTCCTCACCCTCGCTGCCTCCCCGGCTCCCCTCACCCTCGCTGCCTCCGACGCTGCCGGTCGCGGCGCAACTCCGGCTCTGGGCGGCCGCGGCGGGACAGGTGTCTGCTCGGGCGGCTGGCCGCGCCCCCGACGGCCAGTGGGTCTGCGCGCGGCTCCGCGGGGCGCACGCGGGACGCCGGGCCACCACGGCGCGCCGCCCCCACCCGCGCACTGGCGCCGCGTCCGCGCAGCGGGGTGGCGGGAGCGGGTGGGCGCCGGGGACCCCCTGGCGCGGCAGACCCGCCGTCCCTGCGGCGCCGCCCACCCCGCGGGAAGCCGAGAGCGGCAGCCGGGCGCCGGCGCCGGGGCGGTGGGCTCTGCGCGCGCGGAGGTGGGGGCAGCGAGGCGGCAGTCCTCTGGCAGCGCCTGTGAGGCGGTCCCGGCGGGGAGGAGTTTCCCCAATTACACGCTTGGCAACGCACAAGACGAAAAAATCAAGGTTTGAATGGACTCGGAGTTTGAGGCCAGGAACGAGGGGGGGCACTTAGGGGTCAGGGATGTCCCAGGGTGCCTGAAGAAAGGGATGGGTACCTCTAGCGCAGAGAGCGAGCCCCACAGAGTAGTTTTCCTCCCGCGCTCCTTGACCTCCTGTTGCCCGCCCCTCCCAGCGCGTCTCCATTTAGGCACGCCATTGCAAAGGGTTGGGGTGGTTTCCATCGCACACTTTGTGCTAAGTTGACCGAACTCCTCCTGTGCACTACGAAGATTCTGTGCATGGAAAGGTGGCTTTCTGGGGGAATATTTGGAAAAAAGCTCCCACGACTTATGCCTTTCTCGAGAGACTAACACATACCAATAAAATGGACTGTTGAAGGTAGGAGAGAGAAAGATTCTAAGTCAAAAAGCAAAGGACATTGTTTTTGGTTGAACCATGAAGTGCACTTCGTTTCATGTGTTTTCATATTCCATAGACCAAAAATCACATTTATGTTTTCATTTGTAAGAATTACTCAAAAAGCTAGTCTTTCATCACAGAAGTATTACAGTACCAATAACATAGTAAATCCACTAGGAATTTTGCTTTTCTATACAAAAAAGTTCTTAGAAAATATTTTACATTTTCAAGTACTATTCATAGAATTATGAAAGGATGTGATAATTGTTTCTTTAATATTGTCAAATAGCTTTGTTCATAAAATATATACAATAGTAAGTTGAGGCCCTCTGGTGTTTTCCCCCTTGTTTCTGGATTCTCCAACATGAACATGGCAACGAAGTGGAGTGCAGTTGCTGTTGATGGTATTGCTTTTTAGCAATGGAGCTGTCACCTCTTGGCATTGCCATCTTTCTGTCTCCATGAGGTGCTGGGCTCACCGAGATCACCCCTCCCCAGGACTTTCTCTGGCATCCTCATCCTCCTCTGCTTACCACACTCTCCTACTGAAATATACATGCCCAACTAGAGTCCATTCTTCTATGAAGACTCAGCGATCCTGCACTCTTCCATCTCCAACATCTTTATCACTTCTTCAAGCTTCAGGGGTATATGAGCCTTTATCATATTCTGCCCTAATCTCTAATTTTATGCACCAAAAACTGAGCCTTTAAAAATCAGTTACATGATGATTTATTTTTCCTTGGTTGCTTGTAAAAATATGCCAAGTCTCCATACAATTTTTAAGTGTGCTATAAGAAAGCTTCAAGTAGAAAGAAACAATTCTGTTCTGCTTCTATCTTTAACACAATAATAGGAACACAGGTAAAAATAACCATTAGACACTGGTAATATTAGAGGCCTAGGACCAATACGAAGGCTTTATGTTGATTAAAAGTAAATTAAAATTCTCACATTATTTCTATTTCACAGATGGAGAAAGAGCACAGAGAAGTTAATCCACTTGCCCAAGATCACACAGCTACTAAGTTGAGTACTGAGGGTTAAAATCCAGTCATTTGGCTCTAATGTTTGTCTTAATCACTATGTCATACTGCCTGAGTAGGAGTTCATTAGACATTTGTTATTTGGATCTTTGAGCAAAGTTTTAGACTCCTTACCATATTCTTTATTTTTTGAGCATGAATAAAAATACTTACAAATTGTTTATAATAGAAATAGGCAAGTATTTGAATGATTTTGTAAAATATCAGTATAATGAGAAGTGTCCTGAGATTTTTTTTTAACAGTACAATCAGTGGACGAAAAATGTGATACTCTTTTTACATCCCCATGCTCTTTATTCTTTTCCTTTCTTGCATATGTTCAGTATGCTATTATTATGAATGAATGCAACCTGATCTCTTCTGGCATTTGGAATGCTTTGCTCCATCTATTAAACTTAGTGGGTCAGCTTGGTAGACCTGAACATTTTACCTTGGAAAAAGCCCCCTTTCCTAGAACAAGAATATTTTTAAAGCTAAATGGGTTGAGAGGAAGGGAAAATTAAAGCAAGCTTTGTGGCCATAAGTGTGAAAGCAAAGTGCAAGGGCAAGACTCTTCAAAGGACAAGCTACCAGGCTTTGATTTTCCTCCTTTGCCCAGGTTGACCGGCGGCGGATGCTTTGCGGAGCATGCGCAATGCGCACCCTCCGTCCTGCCTCAGCTTCTCAGCCTTCAGCACTGGAAAAGTTGACAGTTCCACTTGGACAGGCGGGATTTATATCTCCTCACCCTAGCTCACAGGAAGAGGAGGGGAAATAAAAAGTAAGTGAAAAAGAGAGCCACCGCAAGATTGGTGCTTAATCATAAAAGGTAAGGATTGGGGATCGATCCACAAAACTGGAGAACGTATACACTTTTGTGAATGTGGAACGTGCTCCTCGCCTTGCGTGCTGCTTGGAGTTTGGGCTTTAGGGAGGTTTCGGGGAATACCTGGGCTGGCGACTGCAGGAGGCGGGAAGCGAGGCGAGGGGCGGGAGACTAGCTGCCTTGGCCACGGGACCCTCCTGCGGTTCCACGGAGAATTGCAGCTGCGGGTTTCCTCTCACAGCCCGGCTCACCTCCTGCGGCGCCCGGGAGCAGGGCCACCGCGTGGCCGAACGTGTCATCTATCTGTTTTTTTGTGGCTTCTGAGTTTTCTGTTTTGCATAAAGTCTCTCCCACTCCCAAAATTATACTTCTGCATTGTATGATGTTTTATAGTTTCATTTTTTATAAAAACGCCTTTCCTTCGTCAATTAAAAAAAAATTGTGGAAGGATAATACACACACAACAAAATGCACTTATCTCAAAAAGATTACTCAGTGAATTTTTACACATATATATACCATATGTA
Source organism: Propithecus coquereli (assembly GCF_000956105.1). Taxonomy (NCBI): domain Eukaryota; kingdom Metazoa; phylum Chordata; class Mammalia; order Primates; family Indriidae; genus Propithecus; species Propithecus coquereli. The sequence goes on from NW_012148396.1 coordinate 14,542,287, forward strand.
TGTGAGTATCATCCAGATTTTTACATATAGCATATATAGTTACAGAATGTCTCAAAAGTCCCCATACATAGGTAAAGTGGGAAATTGTAGCTAAATGTACATTTACAAAATATTCATTACAAAATTTCACAAAATGTTTCCTTTGTATGGAGACTTTTGGGACACCCTGTATTATATTACATATTTCTCTGCACCCCTTCCCAGTGGCTGGGCCACCTTAAAGTCATTATCAACACTAGGTAACCAACCATCGTCTTCTGTTACATAGACTGGTTTTGTCTGCTCTTGCCCCTCATATACAGTCATGTAACATAATCTATTTATGTCCAGTTTCTCTCACCCAATGTAATGTCTGTGAGAGGTACCCTCATTGCTGCATGTAGCAGTCATTCATTATTTTTTATTGCTGCACCTGGTAGTTCGTGTGAATATACCACACATTTATTTATTTGTTCCCATGCCAATGGACATCTGGGTTGTCTGAAACTTTGCGATATTATGAATAAAAGCTGACATAAATATTCCTGTACACATCTTTTGGCGGACATATGTCCTTATCGTACTTGGTTATCTGACTAAAAATAGAATCTCTAGATGACAAGAAAGGCATATGTTTAGCGATCATAAATATTACTAAAGAGATTTCCAAAGCAGTTGTATTCATTTACCACCCATTGGCTAGACTTGAGTTCCACACAAAGTCTGGAGGAAATGTGGCCTTGCCCTTCTTTTTAATTATCACCACTCTGATATTTCATTCTGGTTTTAATTTCATGGAACTCGTTTCAAATTCTTACCGGCCATTGAATATCTCTTTTATGAAGTGTCATTTAAGTCTTTTGCCCATTTTTAAGCTAGCCCTTTTGCCTTCTTTTTATTCGTAGAAGCTCTTTTTTAAAAAGTGAGTCCTTTAATATGTGTGTGATGAGTATCTTCTTTCAATTGGTTGTGTGCCTTGACATTTTCCAAATAATGTCTTTTATGAATGTTATTGCTTTGTGTCCTATTTAACAAATCATTGCCTACCCAAAGGTCATGAAGATAGTCTACTATGTTTTCTTCTAAAGGCTTCAAAAGAAAGCTCCTCTTTTAAGACTAGGCTTCACTCCTAATTAATTTTAGTATATGATTTTATTTATGAGCCAAAGCTTATTTTTATACAGATAACTAATTGATCTAGCATGACTTTTCTAAAACACCATCCTGTTACCAATAAATTTGCATAAATCAGGTGACTATATATGCATGCATCTTTTTCTGGACTCTGCTCTCTTTATCTATTTGTTTATATTTGTACCCATATCACACTTTTAAAAATTAATATAGCTTTAATTTTTCTTAACTCTGAGTTTTTGTTTTTGCTATCCTAGGTTGTTTGCACTTATGAGTATAAATCAGTTTGTAAGTTTTTCCCCAATTTTCCAACTATCCTCTCTGAAATATTCACAAGCTTACAAAGAAATTATGAAAATAATGCAAAAATTTCTATGTAATATTACCTAATCTACTGCCCATAGTCTAATGTTTCCAGTTGTTCCGATAACATCTTCAATAGCATCTTTCCTATATAGTCTAAGATCCCATTCAGGATCACACATCGCCCTAGTTATTGCATCCCTTCATCCCTGTTTTTAATCTGGAACAGGTTGTTTATTTTTTTATTTTTTGGACTTTTTGATCTTTCGCAATATTGATAGTTTCATTAGACCCAAGATTTTTTTGTAGAATGCACCTCAGTGTCAGTCTGTCTGCTGTTTCCACATGATCAGATTCAGGTTATATATTTTTGGCAGGAATGTGACGTAAGTTAATGTTGCTTTTCTAAGCACCTCACCTTAGGAGGCACACAATGTTGGTCTGTCTTATTGTGGGTCACAATGATCATTTAGTTAAGTTGGTATTTGCCAGGTTTCTCCATTGTAAAGTTACTTTTTTTCTTTTTAAATTGTTAATTATTCTTTAGGGAAACTATTTGAGAATATTTAACTATTTTAGTTTTAATATGCTTTGGTGATTCCTGCTTGCTGGTTGTGAATGGTAATTTTCTAGCTTGATTTTTCCTCTACATTTATCTGTTGGTATTATTCTGTAAGGAAGCACTCTCCCTCTTCCTCTATTGTTGTTTTCAATATGGACTCACGGTTTCTTGTTTTATTCAATGCATTTTAATCCATTACTGTCATTATTTATTTTTATTCTTGAATTATTCAAGAATTAGACAATAGGAGCCTCTTCGAGCTGACCTCTAACTGCTTTTAGCATGTCCCCAGTATTATTTTTGAGATTCATCTCAGTATTTTTATCTTTAAAACATTTTTAAAGTTTTCCCCAGGTTTACTGAGGTATAACAGAGAAATAAAATTTCATATATTTAAGGCACACAACATGATGATTTGATATATGCATACATTGTGAAATGGTCACCACAATCCAGTTAACACATCCTTCACCTCATGTAGTTACCTTTTTCCCTACTTTCTGGAGCAACAAGATTGTTAAGCCTCACTCATAATTTCTTTTCCCAGCCCTTGAATCCAAAATTTCTCCCTGGTTCCTTTCAATGGA
>NW_012148396.1:14546965-14555781 GCF_000956105.1 Propithecus coquereli
ATATTATTTTTATGTCCTGCTTGCTTTCTGAGTTCTCTTAATGTTTGTGTTAGTTTTATCACTGATTCTCAAGTGTTTTCCAGTTTTACTATCACATTGCTCCCAATTTTTATGGCTCCAATAATTTTCTCTTGTCTAATTGCAAGAACTAATATTTTCTACAAAGTGACAAAGAGTAGAGGACATAATGGGCACCTTTCTCCAATTCCAAATCATAATGGAAAGATCTTTAGTGGGAGACAGACAAACAGACAGGAGGAGGAAAAAGAGGAAAGACCCATAAATAACTATTTTGAGGGATTTTACAAATAGCAGGAATGGGTGTTGAAATTTGTCAGAATTTTATAGCTTAAATGGAGATAATCAAATAATTTTTCTCCATAGTGAATTATGTTACTGAATTTCTTGCTATTGAGCCATATGTGTACCCTCAAACTAAATTTTCCAGTTTTCCTTCATTTTCTATGCTTTCAATTTATTTGGCATCAGGATTATATGATTTTTATATGTTTGGTAGAATTCCCATGTGAAGGCATATGAGCCCTTTATGTGTGTGTGTGTGTGTGTGTGTGTGTGTGTGTGTGTATGTGGTGTGTGTGGTGTGTGTGTGTGGTGTGTGTGTATACGTGGTGTGTGTGTGTATGTGGTTTGTGTGCATATGTTGTGTGTATGTGGGGTATGTGTGTGCTGTGTGTGTATGTGGTGTGTGTGTATGTGGTGTGTGTGTGTAGAAGTTTCTTGATAATTTTCTCATTTTCTTCCACAGGAAATGGCCTCTTTAAGCATTCTATCTCTAATAGAGTCAAGGTCAGTAGTAAACTATATTTTCCTGATAAGTTTCATGTATGTTCCAAATTTTTTGAATAAAGGTGTGCTAAATAGTCTCTGATGACTTCTTTTTTCTCTATATTAATAGTATCATTTATTTTATTCATATTCATTTTTCCTTCATTAAGCAGTTTGTATATTTAATTTATTAATCATCAGGGTTTTGATTTATTAATTATGTCTATTGTTTATTCTCTACATAATTAAATTCTGCTTTTATTTTTATTTCATTTACCTTATACTTTCTTTTAGTTTGTTTTCTTATTCTATTTCTAGCTTTTGAATGAGTATTTAATTGTTTTTTACATTTTTCATTTTTATTGATATGTGTTAAAGAATATGAGCATTCTTCTGATATGTCTTAAAGAAATCTCATAAATTTTTTAAATTAGGTGTTATTGTTTTGTTTTTGTATTTTTTGGAGATGGCATCTCACTCTGTCACCCAGACTGGAGTAGCTCACTGCATCCTCGAACTCTTGGGCTCAAGCGATCCTCCTGCCTCAGCCTTCCAAGTAGCTAGGGCTACAGGCACGTACCACCACACTGGGCTAATGTGTGTGTGTATGTGTGTGTGTGTATGTTTGTTTGTGTAAAGACAGGGTCTCACTGTATTGCCCAGGATGGTCTCAAACCCCTGGTCTTAAGTGATCCTCCCTTCTTGGCCTTGCAGACAGCTGGATTACCGGCCTGAAGCCACCACGCCCAGGCAAATTTTTGGTTTCTAATTCCACTTTTTAAAACTTGACAAATAATAATTGTACATATTTATGGGATAAAATGTGACGTTTTGATATATGTATACATTGCAGAAAGATTAACTTGTGCTAATTAGCATATCTATCGCCTCATCTACTTATCTTTTTTAATAGTAAGAATGTTTAAAGTCTACTGTTTCGGTTTTGGAGACAACATGGCTAACCAGAGACACCAACTGCCTGATCATCTCACAACAAAGGAAGAGTTTTAGATGAAAAAGAAAAAACAAACAAACAAACATAGATTGGGTATAATTCTGGGGGGAAAGTGCCAGAACCTACCAGAGATTTAACAGGAAGAAGTTGCAGAGCAGAACAGGAAGGAGCAAGATATCGGCAGAGATCAACCCCGGAGAGGCTTGGAGTCCAGTGAGAAGGGTAGGTGGAGCAGTTTGTTTCTCCCTCCCTCGCATCTCTGGCAGTCAGCAGGCTCCTGAGCTGCTGGAGAGATTTCTACCCTCTCAAGACAAAAGTTGCTGCCACCAGTGAACTGGGAGCTTCATGAGGGCAAAACACCAGGCTGCCAGCACCCTCACGGTTGCTACCTGTCACCACAGACCTGAGCCTGGATGGCAGGGGCCATATTGCTTGTCCACCCAACGTGCGCCCTTGTCCTCCCCACGGGGCTTCAGCTCCTCAAGTTTTCATCTCACTCATTCCCACACAAACATTCCCCAACTCTGGCCCATACTGTGGGAGCTTCAGGGGCCAGTGGGTCCAGGGGAAAGTGAATGACCCCAGAGTCTGGACATTCTGGGTGGGCTGCCTTCCAGAGAGAGGGACAGAGATGATGAGAATGCAAACTGTCCTCCATCCAGATTCTTTTCTTCCCCTTCCCCTGCCCTACTCATGGCTGCCGAGAGACCACTGAGCCGGGGCTGTCAGGAGCAGTTCCTTCCCCTCTGTTGGTGCATCCACCACTCTGAGACTTCCACAGAGAATGGGGCTTAAACTTTTCCTTTTAAAGACCTGCAGCAGACTAAGGGGTGCTCAGACTGTGAGCTCCCTGTTCACCCGCCTTCCCCAAAACTGCTTGCCTAGCTGCTCCATCAGAGCAGGGCATACCCTAAAAGCAGAGGGGCGTCAAACCTGCTTGAACATCCCTTAGGCAACTCAGACCAGCATGCTTCTCTCTGAAATAGTTAGGGATTGATTTTTGGGGACCCATGGACAGGCCTGCAGGCCAGATCCTGTACCTTCAGGATGTAATTGTGTTGCTCAGGGGCATGGAGAGGAGGATTTGTGAACTAATCTTGGGAGGACAGGGAGCCCGCATGGGCAGAACTGAAAAGAGAGGGAAGTGTGAGTCCCAGCTGCAGTGCACTTGTGAAGCATCCCTCTCCCCACAGGAAGGCTGCATTCTCAGCTCAGGGCAGGATCCTGGACAGGGAAGCTCCCACCCTGCAGCACCATTGCTGGGGAGCTCAGCTAGTTTGAGCTCCTACCTGCTGGCAGATGCCAGAGGGAGATCACAGAGCAGGGGAAGTGGGAGAAGAGCAAAACCTGCTCCTGACAGCCAGACTGTGAATCTGTGATGACCCCTCTCCAACAAGCAGACTTGCTGGCTGGGTGGGGCCACTTCAACCCCTCCATAGTGGCTTTCTCCAGAATCCTGGGAGGGGACATTTGACCCCTCCTGAAACAGTTATCTTATCAGCTTTGGTGGAGCCTGAGGGAAGGCTCAGCTGACCCAGCCCTGCCTGGCCTTACTCCCCAACCCTCCTCTGCTGTAGTGGAGAATCAGGACTCACCTGGAAGTTCCAGGACCCCACCCACTAGCTGGGGCATTCGAGTACTTCCCCTGAATGGCTAGAGCTGGTCACAGGTACCAAAAGCAACACTGCAGCTGGTTCTTTCTGGCAAGAACTGGCAGGGAGGTCAATTTGTACAGCCCTTTACGAAATTTGCTGACTCAATCATACAGGGTGTGGTTGATTCTTACTCACAAGTACCACCTATTGTCTCAGAGATTAAACTGGGCGTGCCAATACAATTCACACTGTTAAGAAGACCACAGGGCTGGGGAAAGAGAAAGGACTCCAAAGATCCCCATCCACAGTCACCAACAATAGACAGGGAATCTGCCCATGCACATAGTTCACCATTGCTACAGACTACAAATAACTAGCAACCGACAAAACCACCACACTGAGGATATCTATAAGCAAGGCATCCATCCAGAACCTAGACCACCATCAATGTACCACAAGTAAAGCCAAAGTTTCTTACCCAACATATGCTACAGACAAAGCCTCATGAGTGAGTGGGGTGGGGGGAAATCTCTAGCTAAACAAAAGAAAATCAAAAAATAAGAAGTGACAGCTGCACCACATGAGAAGGAATCAGTGAAAGAACTCTGGAAGTATGAAAAGTGAGAGTGAAAAGACACCCAGAAAAGGGAGCACCAGCTCTCTAGCAATGGATACCAACCAAAATAAAAATATTAAATTGACAGATAAAGAATTCTAAATATGGATTGTAAGGAAGCTCAATGAAATCCAACAGAAAATGGAAAACCAACTCAAACCACAAAAACAATTCAGAAAATGAATGAAAAATTCACTAAAGAGATTGACACATTAAAAAAAAATAAATAGAACTTATGGAAATGAAAAATTTATTCAAGGAATTACAAAACACAGTGGAAAGCCTTAAGAATAGGTTAGATCAAGCAGAAGAAAGAATCTCAGAGATTAAAGACAACACCTTTTGATTAAACAAATCAGTTGTAGAGATAGAGCAGAGAAATAAGAAAAAAGAACAAAGCCTACAAGAAATATGGAATTATGTGAAGAGGCCTCACATAAGAATTAGAGACATCCCTGAGGATGAAGAAGAAAATACACAAGGGTTGAATCATCTATCTGAGGGAATAATTGAGGAAAATTTCCCTGGGCTTGCCAGAATTCTAGATATCCAGGTACAAGAAGCTCAAAGGACTCCTGAGAGATTCATCACAGAGGAAAACATTAGGACACATAGTCATCAGACTGGCCAAAATAAACAAGAAAGAGGCCGTCCTACAAGATGTAAGGTGAATGCAGCAGGTAACCTACAAAGGAAAATCTGTCAGAATAACTACAGATTTCTCAACTGAGACCTGACAAGCTAGAAGAGAATGGAACCCCATTCTCAGTCTTCTCAAACATAATAATGCCCAGCATAGAATTTTGTACTGTGCAAAACTAAGTTTCTCATATGAAGGAGAAATAAAGACCTTCTCAGACAAGCAAATACTGAGGGAATTCATCAAGACAAGGCCTGACCTCTAGGAAGCACTCAGAACAGTCTTACACACAGATCAGCACGATAGACACTCATCAGTGTAAAATCATCCAAAAGCTAAAGGTCAAAGGCCAAATACCACAATGGCTCAAGAGAGAAAACAAAGCAACAACATTCTACTCAACAGGATGAATAGAAATGCACCCCACTTATCGATTCTTGCAATAAATGTGAATGGCTTGAACTGCCCACTGAAGAGACACAGGCAGGCCAAATTGATATATGGCCAAATTGTATATATATATATATACATACACACAAGCCAAGTATCTGCTGTCTTTGGGAAACATATCTAACCTACAAGGACTCATTTGGACTCAGGGTGAAGGAATGGAAAACAATATTCCACACAAATGAAAACAAAAAGAAAGCTGGCATAGCAGTTTTCATTTCAGATAACTCAGTCTTGAACAAAAGTAATGAAGGACACAGATGGTCATTATATAATGGTAAGGGGAACAATTTGACAAGAAAACGTAACAGTTCCAAATATTTATGCACCTAACTCAGGTGCACCAAGATTCATAAAGCAAATCCGACCTGATCAAAAAAAAATGATAAACAGCAGCACTGTAATAGCCAGGGAGGTCAACATCACTCTGACAGAACAGGAAAGATCCTCCAAACAGAAAATAAACAAAAAAACAATGGACTTAAACAGAACTCTAGAACAAATAGGCCTGACTGACATTTATAGAACATTCTACCCAAAAACCACTGAATTCACATTTTTGCATGAGCTCATGGGACATTCTCTAAGATTGCCCATATTCTAGGCCACAAAACATGTCTCAACAGATTTTAAAAAATAGAAATATACCATGTATCTTCTCAGACCACAACAGAATAAAATTAGAAATCAACTCAAACAGAAACACTCATCTTGACACAAAGACATGGAAACTAAACAATCTACTGCTGAATGATTATTGGGTTAAGGAGGAAATTAAGATGAAAATGAAAAGATTCTTTGAACTAAATGATAAAGGGAACACAAATTATCAAAATCTTGGGGACACAGCCAAAGCAGTCCTGAGAGAAAAATTTATAGCCGTCAATGCCTACATCCAAAAGACAGAAAGATCACAAATAAACAATCTAATGAATCATCTCAAAGTACTGGAAAGGGATGAGCAAACCAAACCCAAACCCAACAGAAGAAAAGGAATAGCAAAGATCAGAGCAGAACTAAATAAAATTGATAACAAAAAACTATGTGGAAGATTAATGAAACAAAAAGTTGGCTCTTTGAAAAGATAAACAAAATTGACACATCTCTTGCTACATTAAGTAGAAGCAGAAAAGAAAGGACTCTAATAAACACAATGAAAAAGGATAAATTAGAACTGATACCATGGAAATACAAAATATCATCTGTAAATACTATAAAAATCTCTACACACATGAACTTGAACATGTAGAGGAAATGGACAAATTTTTATAAACACACAGCCTCCCTAGGCTCAGTCAGGGAGAAATAGAGTTCCTGAATAGACCAATATCAAGTTCAGAAATTGAAGCAGCAATAAATAAACTGCCCACAAAAAAAGTCCCCGACCATATGGTTTCACACCCAAATTTTACCAGACCTACAAAGAACTGGTGCTTATCCTGAAAAAATTATTCCACAACATCAAAAAGGAAGGAATCCTTCCCAACAGGTTTTATGAAGCCAACATCACCCTGATACCAAAGCCAGGAAAGGACTCAACAAAAAAGAAAACTACAGACTAATATCCCTTCTGAATATAGATGCAAAAATTCTTAATAAAACCCTAGCAAACCAAACACAGGTGCTTATGAAAAAATAATCCATTACAACCAAGTGGGCTTCATTCCAGAAATGGAGGGATGGTTCAAAATACCCAAAACTATAAATGTAATTCACCACGTAAATAGAAGTAAAAACAAAGCCCATATGATCCTTTCAATACATGCAGAAAAAGCATTTGACACAATTCAGCACCATTTTATGGTAAGAACGCTTAACAAAATAGACATAGACAGGACTTATCTCAAAATGATGAAAGCCATGTATGACAAACCCACAGCCAACATCATACTGAATGGGGAAAAATTGAAAGCATTCCCTCTTAGAACTGGAATCAGACAAGGTTGCCCTCTATTACCACTTCTATTCAATAGTGCTAGAAGTCCCAGCCAGAGCAATGAGACAAGAGAGGGAAATCAAAGGAATCCAAATGTGGGCAGAAGAGGTCAAACTATTGCTCTTTGCTGATGATATCATCTTATATCTAGAAAACCCCAAAGATTCTGCCATGAGACTACTGGAATTAATAAACAAATTCAGCAAAGTCTCAGGTTACAAAATCAATATACACAAATCAGTAGCATTCATATATGTCAACAACAGTCAAACTGAGAACCAAATCAAAGACTCAATACCCTCCACAATAGCAACAAAGAAAATAAAATGCCTGGGAATATATTTAACTAAGGAGGTGAAAGACCTCTACAGGGAGAACTACAAAACACTGAGGAAGGAAATAATAGAAGACATAAACAGGTAGAAAACTATACCATATTAATGGATCAACAGAATAAACATTGTTAAAATGTCTGTATGACCCAAGTGATGTACACACTCAATGGAATCCCTATTAAAATACCAGCATCATTTTTTGCGGACCTACAAAAAATAATTCTATGCTTCATATGGAACCAGAGAAGATCTGGTATTGCAAAAGCAAATCTTAAGCAAAAAGAACAAATTGGGAGGCATCAATTTACCTTCAAGCTATACTACAAGACTATAGGAACCAAAACAGCATGGTACTGGCACAAGAACAGAGACATAGACCAATGTAACAAAACTGAGAACCCAAATATAAAACAATCCTCACATAGTCATTTGATCTTTGACAAAACAGACAAAAACATACACTGGGGGAAAGAATCCTTATTCAATAAATGGTGCTGAGAAAATTGGATAGCCACATGTAGAAGATTGAAAGAGGGTCTGCACCTCTGACCTCTCAAAAAATCAACTCACAGTGGACAACAGACTTAAAGCTAAGGCATGAAACTGTAAGAATTCTAGAAGAAAATGTTGAAAAAACTCTTATAGACGTTAGCCTAGGCAAAGAATTTATGAAGAAGACCCCAAAGGCAATCATAGCAACAACAAAAATAAATAAATGGAACTTTATCAAATTAAAAAGCTTCTGTATAGCCAAGGAAACTATCATGAGAGCAAATGGAGAACCTACAGAATGGGAGTAAATATTCACATGCTACATATCTGGTAAAGGGCTGAGAAGTAGAACCTATATAGAACTCAGGAAAGTCAGCAAGAAAAAAAACATCTCTAATCAACAGGGAAATGCAAATCAAAACCACAATGAGATATCACTTAACTCCAGTGAGAATGGCTTTTATCAAAAACTTCCAAAACAGCAAATGTTGGCATGGATGCAGGGAGATGGGAACACTCTTACACTTTTGGTGGGACTACAAATTAGTACAACCTCTATGGAAATTAATATGGAGATACTTCAAAGAACTCAAAGTAGAACTACCATTTGATCCAGCAATCCTACTACTGGGTATTTACCCAAAGGAAAAAAAGACATTCTATAAAAAAGACATCTGCACTTGGATGTTCATAGCAGCACAATTCGCAATTGCAAAGATGTGGAAGCAACTCAAGTGTATGTCAATACATGAGTGGATTAATAAAATGTGGTATATGTATACCATGGAGTACTACTCAGCCACAAGAAACAATGGTGAACTAATACCTCCTATATTATCCTGGATGGAGCTGGAGCCCATTCTTCAAAGTGAAGTATCCCAAAAATGAAAAAACAAGCACCACATAACCAACACTTATGTGCCCATATGAAAGTAACATTCATAGGGCATTGGGCAGGTGGAGGGGGAAGGAGGGCATGGGTAAATTCACACCTAATGGGTACGGTGCATG
>NW_012148396.1:14556803-14558660 GCF_000956105.1 Propithecus coquereli
GCATGAGCCACCACGCCCGGCCTAAATTATGTTTGATTTTTAGAAATTTCACAGAATTTCTACATCTCCCTTTCATCCTCATGTTATTTAACAGAAGACTTTTTAAATTCCTAGTTGGAAGAGAACTTTTTTGAGGTTTTTTTTTAATATTATAGTATTATTGCTTAGGGTCAGAGTGTTATTTTATAAAACTTCTACATTATGTAGTGATATTTTTAATATTGGTAAGTGACCTAATAAGTGATTAATTTTGCAGCTTTTCCATGTATATTTGAGAAGAAGGTATATTCTCAATTATGCATGATTATGAGCATGTAATGTTCTGTGTCTGAAAAATGATTTTAAAATAGGACCAGGACATAGTGGAATTTAAGATTAATTAACTTGAAAATAAAGTGCATGTTTCCTTTTAACCCCATTCAAATTGGTCTAATAGAGGCATTGCAAACTCAAAGGCCTGCAAGGTGAGGCAGGTTTCACAGATGAGTAAAGCATCCGTGTGGCAGGAACTGTGGGCAACAGTATAATGGATTCTCTTCCAAAGACACGATGAACACATGTCCTGACATGCTCAAGACAACTTTGATTTATGCCAGTTGTCTTGGTGTAAGTATTAGTATTATGCCCCTCTTAAAATAGTTCTGGTTTGAGCAATAAATTCCCAATTTATTACCATTATTTCTGAGAACTGACTTTGTATGATTTCAGTCTCTTTAAATTATTAATACCTGTTTTGTGGCCAAAAACATACTCTATCCTGGGGGAATGGCCCATATGCACTTGGAAAGAATGTATATGTATTCTGTTGTTGGATCAAGTGTTCTATAGTTGTTAGTTAGATCAAGTTGGTTGATAGTGGGCGTTTTTTGCCTTCCATATCCTTGCTGATTTTCTGTCTAGTTGTTTCATCAATTATTGAGAGTGGAGTATTGAAATGTTCAATATATAACTATTGTACTGTATATTTCCCCCTTCAATTCTGTCAGTTTTTGCTTCATATATTTGAGGCTCTGTTGTTAGGTGCATTTCTGTTTTTAATTGTTATATCTTCCACATGAATTGACTGTTTATCATTTTGAAATGTCCCTCTTTGTCTCTACCAATATTTTTTGTATAAACGTAATTTTTGCTGATATTGGTGTAACCATTCTAGCACCCTTTTGGTTATCGTCTGGATGGTATATCTTTTCCATCCTTTTATTTTCCATCTATTTGTATCTTTGAATCTAAAACGTATCTCTGATTGACAGAATATGGATGGTTGCATCCTTGTTTATTAATCTAGTCTGACAATCTCTGCCTTTTTGTTGGACTACTTAATACATTTTCATTTAATGTAACTATCAATATGGTTGTATTTACAGCTGCCATTTTGCAATTTGTTTTCTATATATTTTATATCCTATTTATGCCTGTGTTACACCTTTTCTGTCTTCTTTTGTGTTAGATGTGTTCTAGTACACAATTTTAATTCCTTTGTTGGATTGTTTACTACTTTTTTTCTTAGTGTTTGCTCTGGAGATTAAATATGCATCTTACTTTAAAACAATTTAGTTCAGATTATTACTAACTTAATTTCCATAGTATATGGAAATTTTCTTCCAATATAATGCCATCTCTTCCTTCCATTGTGATATTGTCATACAAATTAATGCTTATAAATTCAACAATATATTTTTGTAATTATTGTTTCATGCAATTGTCTTTTTTTTTCTTTTTTTTGAGACAGAGTCTTGCTTTGTTGCCCGGGTGAGAGTGAGTGCCGTGGCGTCAGCCTAGCTGACAGCAACCTCAAACTCCTGGGCTCAAGCGATCCTTCTGCCTCAGCCTCCCGAGTAGCTAGGATTACAGGCATGC
>NW_012148396.1:14559590-14580100 GCF_000956105.1 Propithecus coquereli
TATCTCTTTCTATTTGGTAACATAGTAATTCTTTAATCATGGTTTCCTCTAGTTCTTGAAACATATTCATAAGAGGTGATTTAAAGTCTATCTACTAAATCCAACATCTGGACCCCCTCAGGGCCAGTTTCTTTAGAGTGTTTTATTTGCTGTGTATAGGTTGCACTTCCCTTATTTTTTTTGCATGTCTCCTAATATTTGTTGAAAACTGGAAACAGTAGACATACATAATTCCTTTGAAATCTGATAATCCCTCCCCCACTACTATTTATTGTTGTTGTATTTTATTGCTGTTGTTGAGGGTAGGATTTGTTTGCTTGTTTAATGACTTTCCTGGACCAGTTGGTAGTGTTTGCATTCCCTATACCGAAGTCTCTGTTTGTTTTAGTTCTTTGTATTTTCACTCCTGGCTTCCTAGTAGTCACCCTTGTGTCAGCATAACTTAGGGGTGAGCCAATGATTGGTCACAATATGTCCTTAAATGCTTCATGGAAGTAAGTTTTCCAGCCTTTGCCATGGGAATGTGTGTGTGGTTTGGAGCACACTTTCAAAGTTCAGGCAGATTAAAAGTCTTCCTTGTCTTTCACTTTCTGCTTTCACAGGGCCCCAAGGTCAGCCAGGGATGAGTAAGTAACTAGGACTCTCTCTGCTCTTTCTTGACTGTTCACACAGCGCTGCATGTACACACAGGCTTTTGGATCCTCAGGAGCATGTCGGAGATTTTCGTAGCCCATTATGAACTAGATCTGATTCCCTAGATCCTTCTTTACGCTTTTGGCTGGCCTCTCTCTTGCTCCAGCTGATATCACTGTCTTGGGAAGTGGCAATGTTCACCTTCCCTGACTGATGCTGATTGCTGTTGTTATCAATGATGCCCTGGGAATAGAACTGTCCCATGGAGCTCTGAGTCAGGTCAAACAGAGACAGAACCTTGAGGATGGGGCATTTTGTAGCATCCCAAATCAAATCATCCCTCCCTGGTGGCAGCAAGGATGCTGGTCTTCATTGCTCCAGGCCAAGGACCCAGTAGGGAGATGGGAATATCTCCAAGTTAAAATGGCATAAACTTTACTGTTCTTATTGACAGTCGGTAGTTTTTCTTCAATAAATGCTTTTAATTTGTTGTATGCCTTTGGTTATATTTCCACGGTTCTGTAATATTTCCTTTTGTTTCTTTGTTTATTTTTTTTGAGACAGGGTCTCACTCTGTCACCCAGGCTGGAGTGTAGTGGTGTGATCATAGCTCACTGCAGCCTTGAATTCCTGGACTCAAGCCGTCCTCCCACCTCAGCCTCCTGAGCAGCTGGGACTACAGGCATATGCTACTGTGCCCAGCTAATTTTTATTTGTTTATATTTTGTAGAAATGGGGTCTGAAATGTATGGTTTTTGATAATCTTGCTAGTGTTTTGATTGCTTTTGCAGGGGAAAGGATTTATTGAGGATCTCAATCCACCATTATGGAAGTCTCACATCTGGATGATAAATTTACATGGTCATCCTACCTAAAGGATCAGCCTGTCACTCAAGCCCAGACAATCATCGCCACATGGGACTATGTTCCCAGTGTTGTTAGGTCAACTAGGGATTTTATAAAAATCTCTGAAATTTGTATTTTCTGAATTCTTAAAAAATATTTCCTTTGAGTAGAATGCAATCACCAATTTGCATTCCCAACCTGACTGAGTTTTAACAGATCCAGCCTACCAACTTTCCAGTATTCATTCCCAGTCAGTTCACATTCACTGAGCACCTACCATTGTCCTGGAATAATGCTGGCTGCTAAGGAGACAGTGGTAGCAACAGAAGAATGTAGAATAAAATGGACTTAAATTAGTATATAGGGTCAATTACAGCTCATTTCAAATTTTCCATTCTAAGGTCTTACATTGTAAAATATAGCATCTGATCCTCGGTTTTATTTGTTTTTCAATTTGAATTCAGAAAAGCTAAGTAAAATCATTTCTTCAGACTTTTTTCCTGAATAATTCTTCAGACTTTTGTATTAGAGATATTCTGAACAGTAAATATTTTTTGAATCACAAGTTTCCATAAAGAACCCAGGCTCATTTTAAAATCAGCTACAGAGCATTTGAGGTTAGGGTTGAGACTGTCTATTGAAAATGACAGTGACAAACAGATAATCATGCAAACCCCTTTGATGAGATGAACCTTTTGCACACTTCAAAAGAATTATCTTATATCATTGCAAACCTGGCAAGTAATTGCAGTGATCAGAGTAATTCATATTCAAATACTCACCATGTTTGCTCGTGGCACTGATTGTTCCAGATGTGCTAGCATTATAAAAAAATTAAGGCTAATTTTTAAATATTTAAAATACTGTTTTCACTGAGCAAACTGTGGCATTTCCAATTTTCCAAAGAAAAGGTTCTTTTTGATTTGAAGCTAGCTCTTACAATGGAGGCTAATGTTGATTGAAGACTCGGTGTCATCGTCAGTTATGCCTCCCCTTGAGGCAGTCACCTTCTGACACAGTCACCATAATCATTCACGTCGGTGCTGACAGGAGCAATCACATCCAGGTACTCGGCTCCAGTCAATCAGTGCTTCTCTCTCTCTCTCTCTCTCTCTCTGGGGACAGAGGGGGAAGTGCTACCCTAACATAGATCCATTCCAGCAAGACAGGTTTCTAAGATCACAGAAGCATAGATTTCATATAAGAAAGGACAGACTTAAAGGTCATGTTTTCAGTACAAAAATAATGTCCCTAGGGCATTCTTAATAGATAATCATTCAACCAGGGCTTGAAGCAAGATTTTCCATTTTAGGTTATAACTGTGTTCTAAGTCAACTTCCATCTGGAAGCAATTGCATGACATTGTGAACTCTGAGTTAAAAACTATGAGAACTGGAATCTAGGCCTGCATTTTCTCCTAACTTGTGATACGATTTGAAGCCAATGGATTAACCTCTTTGGGTTGCAGTAACCCCATTTGTAAAATAGAGAATACTCATTTACTGTACCTATTTCCCATAACTTGTCCCATGAGAGACATAGAGCATTATTTCTAAGGTATTAACATGACAAATAGGTCAGAAGATTTATAAGCTCCTTGTCAATCTTCAACAGGGATGTTTGCTGTGCTATTTTAACTTTGATAGTTACTCCAGAAGCATTTGAACCCAATTATTGTATACAAACACACTCTTAGGCCAATGTTAGCCAACGCTTGCCCTAGTTAGGCCCTTAGATTCCTGAGAAAGTACAAAAGTAATACTGATCAGTGACTTATTAGACTCTCCTCTCATTCTATTTGTGGTGATGTCAAAAGAGATACATTTAAATATCCTGGTTCTAAAAGTAGGACACTATAATTTATAATTATTTTCAGAAATTTTTATTTTTCCCCGAGGTGATTCTTTATTGTGTTCTCATTAAAAATAACAAACACTGAAATATCTACAATACAAACTCAAGGAGCAGAAAACTAATATATTTTTCGCTAAACATTCATCAGCTTTAAGATTCAGCAGCATGTAAATGCAATAGGCAGATCTTCAAACTGGAGCTCATCGAGGGTTTTCTATAACAAAGTCTGGAACTTGTCAAGAAAATTACTACAACCTGATATGGAAGACATCATTTCCCATTATGTTTGAGGTGTTGAAGGTGAATATTTATACATGTAGCCATCTGGACGTAACTGATAGTATATTTTTCTCCAAACTACAGTGCAAAGCTAAACTGTAGACTGTATAAGCAAAATGTATCTAAACAGTAAATGGAAACAGGAGCTTCATATTGAGCTTTAGGGGTTTGTTTTTTGTTTTGGTGGGTTTTATGCTGTGGTGTAACAGAAAGCACACACATTATTCTAAAGTATATCATCATTTGTAATGGGGAAATATTTCTTGTGTGAGCCCTTAGGAGCACCTTTTCTGCTGACCCTTACCCTGCCATTTGTAAGATCCTGAAACCAGTTATAGAAGGGGCAGTGGAATCTGTGCATATTTAAAGAACCAGGGTAGTGACCCTGCCAACAGCAAGCACCCACCCCAGAAACACCCTGAGAAGATTCTATCACGAGGCCCAAGGGCACTGCACCACTGAGTTATATATGATGGAAAAGAATATCGCGTTTTACCTGTTATGCTTATTGGAGTAGGAAACCAGGAGACAGGGCTGAGACTGGATGCGGGGGGCGGGGGGTGTGGGGGGACGGAGTTTGCAGATTGGGTGCAGGTGTTAAAGTAAAAACCTCAAGCAGAAGCTAACTACAGGGGCTGATAATTTGCAGACAAGAACCAGCTTCAACTGGCTTGTCAGCTATCTCTGACACCTTACATGAACTTTGGCCAATTAGAGTATCATTTACATTGAGGTTTTACAATTTCTTTGCCTTTCTTTGCTATGACAGTTCGAAAACCTCCATATAAAGTCTGAAAATGGGAATTACTACCCAAATTTTTAGTAAAAGTCAACCCGTTAGCCTTGAATATTCCTCCCCTCAATTAGTAAGACCTCAAAAGACCAGAAACCACTTCCTACCAGTGCAGCAGCTCTTTTCGAGCTCTCTTCCTCTTGACAGAGTGTACTTTTGTTTTCAATAAAAAATAAAAATGAAAAAAAAAAAAAACTGTCTCTTGCTTGGCTTGCATGGTGCATCCTGAAATTTTCCTGATGATCACCAAGACCTTGGAAAAACCTCTACTCGGAGGCCTCTAACATCCTCACTGTTTTCTCCCAACTATTACTCTGTAGAATTAGATTGGACCAGAGGGGAGCTGCCAAGAATTTTGTTTTGGTTTTTTTTTTTCCCTAGCAGCATTTTCATGATGGGTTTCCTTTATGTCATTTTTAAGAAATAAGTCTACCAAAATAAAAAATTTTAAAAAAAGAGTGATGTAGGCACACAAGATTAGTTCATTTTTTATTGAACATTTAAGATTCATATACAAAAGCTAACAGAGCCATAAGTCAATCATGAAATACATACATGGAAATAAAAAGGAAAATAACTCAATTACAATGTCTCACCACTGAAGCACTACACGCTGGCTGCAGGGAGAGGTGGTCAATGTTTCAGAGACAGCGAACGTATGTGCCAAATGCCGAGAATGTCATCACACATCTTCTCGTTTTCACATTGCCTTTTCTTTCCTGGTTAGTGGGAGGTGTAGGTGGGGTGGGAAATAAATTTCTTTTCCAAAGGAAAAAAAAAAGAATTTTTAAGTAGTTAAACTTTTCCCCCGGGGAAATATTTTATCTGTTGATCTAACATACTATATATTTCTGTTATTAAATTTGTCTGTATAAACGTTTGCCTATTCTATTTCTTCATGTAAGATCATGCAGTACTTTTCTAATTTCAGAACAGTAAGAATTATCAAAGGCAATTCATTTTGTACATAAATGTCCAAGTTTCCTCGTAATGAAAAATGTGCTCTTTGTGATCTTCGTTTCTTGCACTAGTTGGTCAAGTAATAACCATGGAGCATTCCTAAAATATTTCTTTGCTGGGAAAATTTGTATGAAATGACACTGGAAGTATAGAAAACATCATTAGGTAACACTTGGAGCAGTTAAAAATAGACTTATCTTGTTTGTAAACTATCAATGTAAGATACTGAGTATCTGAGTGTCAGTCATCGTCTCCTGTTTTTCTAGAAAGTTGTTTGCTTTATTTACCAATGTGACATCTTTGAAACATCTGAAGTAACATATAGAAACATCAAGGCAATATTAATTGTACATATTATTAAACATGCAAAAATTTCCTGAAAGAGAGTGCCCAAACGTGGAGAGGCCCTCTGAGCTCAAGCCCTCCGTGGTACAACTTCGCTGGGAGTATGGCTCTCTTTGAGTTTGGGAGCGCGGTGGGTCATTTTGGAGAGGCAGCTCCTTTAATCACCGGCTCCCTATTCAAATATGTTGCCCAGTAAACTAAGTTGAAAGTGCCGAACAAGACTGGGAATACAATTCGGGACATTTTGTCAATCTTGCTGATGCTGTTGTAAGTCTTTTTGCTTTCGGAAGGCTTCTCCTCAGGTTTCACTGAGACTGAAGATGCATTAGAGGTCCCTGCGGGGGTCTGCTCCTTTGGGATGTTTGGGGCGTGGGTCATCTTCCCGGTCGTAAAAGCATTTGTTGACTTCTTTAGGATGAGTTCACGTTCTTTTTTCTGCAACATATAAGAAGAATGTGAGGACAAGCCATCTGCGGGCAACTGTCAGCTCCCTTTGGAGTTCTAAAGGGGTATCTCCCAAAAGAGGTAAAGAAACACCTGCTTGTCCCTGGGATTCTCAGTCCAGAAGCCACTACTTTCTTGGTCTATAACCCCAAGCAGCCAGCAGACAGGAACCTGGCACAAGCAAGAGCCATTATTGATATTAATGTTTGGCATTCCTCAAGAACCTAGGATAAACTTCTCTTACACTGCAGAGCGGCCATCATTTTGGTAGCTGTGGGAGTCAACAAGACACGTGGATATAAGGGAAGCCCTAAGGAATGGCCGAGAGTCATCCATGTTGTTGCTAGTGTCAGTATTTCATTCCTTTCCACTGCCGAGTGGTATGTCTTTGTAGGAATATACCCTCAGTTTCTTATCTTCCTCTTGATGGATGCCTGGACTGCTTCCAGTCTTGACTATTATGGATTAAGTGGCTATGAATACTCTTGCATATATTTTTGTGAAGATTTTTTTTTATTTTTCTTGGATATGAAATTCTAAAATAGGCTAGATAATTTATGGTAGAAAAAATTGGAATAGTGGGTACACTTGCGCTGGGGGACAGGAGCTGCCTGGGAGGAGGCACAGTGAACTGTCTGGAGGCTGGTGATGTTCTCTGTCTTGACAGGGATTGTGTCACACAGGAGTACATGCTTGCCAACCCTCGGCAAAGGTGCCCTTCAGACTCGTGCATTTCACGCTATGTAAATTTTGCTTCAAAAGAATAAAACAGTATAACAATATTGAACTCTAGTTAATTATACACATGCTAACATATTTATTGGGAAATGAAATTTATTTGAAATGCATCAAAAAATAAGATGGACCAATGGATGGATTGAGGATGGGTGTAGGGATGGATGGATAGAGGGAGAGATGACAGATGGATAGATGGGGATGACACAAGCACAGCTAAATGTGAATGGCAGACAGGCTTTCATCGTAAAATTCTTCCAACACTGCTGCATGTCTGAAAATTTGCATAATAAAACGTCAGAAAAAATTTTGTTTCATTACCAAAGTAATATAATCTCACTAAATAAAATTCAGAAAATACAGGATAGTAGAGTAAGGAAAATATATCAACTATTAAAAATATGTAAAAGATAAAAAGCAGAAAGGCCAAGCAGGGAGCACAGGAGCAGGTGAAAACAGAGGTAGAGCAAGTGCCGGGCAGGTGCAAGGAGCATGAGAGCCACCTGGAACACCTCGAGGGACGCTGATGGAGGCAGGCCATACTCCAGAAACGTGATGGCGCTTTATATTCCCCCATTACATGAGCACCGACGCTGGTCCGCCAGAGGACCAGTAAACATGACCGACTGCTCTGAATGGTTCTCATCTCTGAGTGGAGCCAGGGAAAGAGCCAGCACTTTGGAAGACACTGCTCTGCTGTGACAGTGTGTGTTTTTACTGCGGAGGGACGAGCAGCAGAACTCAAGATAGTCACAATGGTTGTGCTGGACACGGATGTGTGTCCTTTCCAGGAGGCACTAGCTGCCCTGCTGCGGCAGTGTGGCCAGGTGTCAGCTCTTTCCGGGCAGCCTCAGCTGCAGAGGGCTGCCTGGCCTAAGTCATGCCCTTGGCAGCGGAGCTGCCCACATGTGGTGGCCAGCAAGGCAGGAGTATAAAGTCCTGGCCATGTCCCCTGACGCAGAGCAACACCCAGGATATTTGCTCCAAAGCTCCCCAGTGGACTAGCAAAGGCTTTGCTGGACTTGTATCATAGATCAACATCTTCCTGTACCCAATCTTACTTCCTCCTTTTTCCTTTCCCAAGTATTCACCCCTAAAAACTGCCTTGCTCCTCAAACTCTGACCCAGTGTTTGCTCCTAGAGATCCCAACATGGAACAATGGTGAGTACTGTCTATTTTTTTTTAAGTTCACTCTACTTCCAAGAAACAATTTACACGAGCAGGCTAACAGGAGGCTTGCTTATCCATGCTCGCTGCCCGTGTGTGACAGTACGGCGTGCCTGCCCAAATGCCTGCGGACACTCCGATGCCTCCACCGCACAGAGCCTCTCTGGCAGCAGCGCTGGAATCCCCAGCACATCAACCTTCCGGGGAATGACACGTAGTCTTGACGTTCCACAAGACTGACCGAGGCACATTGCTTATTCTAGAAAATCACTGCTAGCGTGGGGTTAGACAACGCACTTCACCACCCTGTCTCCTCCCTCCAGGTCTCCATTCAGATCTGCAGCAACAGGGGGCCGAGTGAGGACACGGTGGCTGACAATCCTGGCAACACTGTCCATAACACCTGACAACATTTTAGGTCTCTCCATTTGCCCCGGACTTCGCGTTCCTCCTAGACCCACAGGCGTGAGCCTGGCAACCTCAGTTCATGCCAAGGGCTCCCAGCTCCCTGACTTCAGACTTGGCTCTCTCCAGCCCACGTGGTATGGCCATCTAAGACTCATGCATTTGGCAAACTGGTACCTTCCAGTGACACAGGCTGGGTTTTGGGAAGCCGCCTCTCCCCAGACTCCATTCTATGTCCCCAACCCTGACAAATACACTCTGCGGCCCCCTGGTCTGTGCAGTCTGGAGACAGCCTGTCCCTACAAATGCTTCCCAGCTCACCAACCCCTCGACCACCCAGTGCAGTCAGGTCACTCCTGTCCACCCTCCAGCCCCCAAAACGCACCCACACCTGAGGCTCCTGTTGTCCAGGCCTTTCCTCCAGCTCCCCTCCACCTCCTTTTGTGAGGGGCCCAGAATGGGCCCTTCCTGGCCTTCTTCCAACCTGACATGCTGCACCTGGAAGTGGGATGAGCCCCCAACTGAAACTAGAGCACAGGAGGGGACTCCTGGCACCTAGAAGTGGGAAGAGCCAGATGGGCCAGGTCAGGTCAGAACTTCTGACTTTTCCTAGGAAAGGAAGCAGCAGAGTCAAACGCTAAGAGCAAGCATGGGGCTGTTGACGGAACACAACCAGGTGTGCTCACTGGAGCC
Source organism: Propithecus coquereli (assembly GCF_000956105.1). Lineage (NCBI taxonomy): Eukaryota > Metazoa > Chordata > Mammalia > Primates > Indriidae > Propithecus > Propithecus coquereli. The sequence continues at coordinate 14,568,746 of NW_012148396.1, forward strand.
AGAGCACCCTGGTTTGCCATAACTGGCTTGCGGGCCCTGGCTGGGAGGTCAGGACATAGACCTCCCTACTGCCTTCCAGGAGTCCCTTCATGCTGAGTTTCCAAAGCACAGATTAAGTTTCACTTTCAAGTCTGCCCTGCTGGCTCTGACCTGCTCTTCTCTCAGTACAGAAGATTAGCCGATTTGTTTCACGCATGCTGTAATTAGCAGTATATCACATACTGCTTTATTTCCTATCTTTGTATGTTATTCGCAGCTCCCCAAGGAAATCATGCCGCTTGGAATCTTGTGCAACTGTTTTTCTCCAAATGGTCTGAAGATTTAGGCACAAATCACCCTTTAAATACTCAATGATTAATTGCTTTGAACAGAGCGATATTTTCCACAACAATTTATGTGCATGGTGCGGAGGAGTCGAACCACTTCGTCAGCAGCCCTGGCCATGCTCTGCTGACGTGATGCTGCCATTAAGTCGAGTGCCCTCTTCACGACCCAAACGCCACCTTGAAGAGGACACACTGCGTGGTGAAGTGGTATTAAAATGAGCAGAAGAACAGACTGCACAATTAAAAACTGGACAAGTCGTCCCTGATGAGGTAGGAGTTACTTCTGCAAAAATATTAACAATAGGCTTGAATACAAACAAGCCCAGGCCATTCATGTCACATCAGACCGTTCGCTCAAATGAAATGGGTGATTCAAAATAAATCAGAAAAGTGCCCCTTTGTAAGTAAGATGTTGTAAGGACCTTGAATATGAGGGAAGGGATGATTGGGGGCTGGTGCAGGGCGGGTAGAACCAACGCCTGGTCTCATATTGGGACATGGAATGAGGCACATCTTCTCAGTTAAGAAAGGAGAGGGAGGAAAACAAGGTCAGTACCTTGATCTTGGCGGCTTCCAAGGCTTTTTTGCCGTCCCAGGCCCAGCCCCTCTTGGTGAAGTAGTTGACTGTGGCAAACTCGATCAGTGCAGAGAAGACGAAGGCGTAGCACACGGCTATGAACCAGTCCATGGCGGTGGCGTAGGCGACTTTGGGCAGAGAGTTCCGGGCACTGATGCTGAGGGTGGTCATGGTCAGCACTGTGGTGACCCCTGCAGGCCAGAGGGGCAGAGTGGGGAAGGCAATGGGATCAGTGCCCGCGCTGCACCCAGAGCAGCACCCCCGGGCGTGACAAGCAGAGACACAAAAGGGACTGGTCATTTTAACCGCAGCCTGCACCTTCATCTTCACTGTGTGCATAACATTCAAAACACGCACAGCATTTAAGATATTGCTTATTCGATTTATCCCAATTGTCTCCTTCTTCTGGAACGTGAGCTGAGGAGGGCAGGGAGCTGGGTCTGAACTGTGATCCGGATGACGGAACCGGACAAATAAATACCTGGTGCACGACACAGACATGCTGAGTGAGTGGTGCGTCTCTGTGGCACTAGGGCAAGATCGGTGGAGAATGGGAGCCCCATTCACACTGCAGCTGGTAAAGTGCTTCACAACTACTGCACACTTTGTAAGTACCGGGCTCCCCGCAAACAGAAGAGACAGGCTTTCTGTAACCAGGACTAACCCAACCTGCAGACTTGCAGGAGCCAGGGTGCAGCAGGAGCACCGCATGAGAATCTCAGTCTGGGTGCTTCACCCCCGCAAAGAGGGCACAATGTCCCCTGCAGACTGCTTACAAGGTGCCTGTGGCCTTGTAAACTCTGCAGTGACCACACAGCGAGGCCAGATCCCTCGGAGGGAACACTCCTTTAGGACTGGCCGGTTATGGGCCATCTATGGGGCATCTGAGTATCAGACTCTGATCTGAGCCACATTCAGGATGGGTGTCTCATTATCCCCATTTTGCAGGTAGCCACCCTGAAGATTCAAAAAGTATTTAGCAATGTGCCCATATTTGCCAGTTGGTGAATGAGACAACCCATCTTCGGACCCAGGTCTGCTGCACTCTTGCAGTCCACGCAGCCTGCACGTGCTCATCCTGCCTTCCTTCTCAAGGCAGTTTTGTCTGCATGAGCATGCACCTATGGGGGGGATGTAGGTGTAACGCACCTGCTGTCAAATTGTTCCCCCCACCCCCAACAATCACATGTTGAAGTCTTAATGTCCAGTCCTGCAGACTATGACCTTATTTGGAAATACAGTGTTTACACAAGTAATCAAATTAAAATGAAGTCATGAGGGTGGGCCCTAATCCATTACGACTGGCGTCCTTATAAGAAGGGAAGATCCGGACACAGACACGCACGGGGAGAAGGCCATGTGAAGACTGCGGTTACACTGCCACAAGCCAAGGAGCTACCAGAGCCTGAGAGAGAGAGAGAGCCCTGGAACAGCTCCTTCCCTTGCAGTCCTCAGAAGGAGCCAACCCTGCTGACACCTTGATCTCAGACTTGCAGGCTCCATAACTGTGAGACAGTAGGTTTCTGCTGTTTAAGCCCCAATCTGTAGTACTTTGTGACAGCAGCCCTGGAAACCAGCACAGCACCAAAGGAGCTAACATTGCTGGTGGCCACAGCAGCCAACGGTTTTCATTCAATGCCATCCTCCACAGGTATTTACATATACTCAGGAACAGGGTACCCTGCATGGAACTAATGCTTAATGAGAGATTAGTAGGCATTTTTCATTTTTCTCAGAAATCTAGTTAATCACTGTGCTGGGGGGAAGTGTTCTATGCATGACCTTAAACAAGATTCTTGCATCTTCTTGGGCCTTTAATATCCTAACGTGCGTTGGTAATCTCCAAAAGGAAACAGTCAGTAATAGACAACATTCTCCCTGCTTGTGTTCCCTGCCAGCCTACTAAGTTTCCCCTAGAGAGTTCATTGGGTACATTAGTTTGGGGAGCACTGCCTGACCAGGAGCCACCCTCCACACCTTCTGAAACAATGCTGAGCTCAGTCAGGCCTCTCCAGTGAAGCTGGACACATGGCTGGAGGTCAGACGGGAGTGTTCCTGTGCCACTCACTCATAAACTCCCTGGGCTCTTGGCTTCCTGTACACTCTGGGAGCATCAGGATAAAATACATGCTCACTTTTTCCTCCTTTGAAAAGGAAACTGCAATAGCAAGTGCTAACGTGTGAATCGTACCTCACAGTTTAGAAAGATGTGAGCGTCCATGATCACAACTGACCTGCAAAGCTACCTTTAGTATCCCTTCTTGGATGTGAGGAAAATGAGCTTCAAGGTAAGAGTCAACCACTCAACTATGTCAGCTGTGCCAATGTACCTCCTGAGCTAGATCTTCCTAAACTTAGTCTACGGCTTAGAGATGTAAAACGATGTTGTTCTAGATTCTTGTCATATATGTTTAATTTTTTACTATTGTATCACATTGATTGTGATTTGGTAGTTAATTTTAAAGTGGCATGCACATTTCAAAGAAAACTGCCCGATAACTTATAAAGTAGTGCTTTATGAGAACTGAGAAAATACTACAGGTTGCGTATCCCCAAATCCAAAACCCGAAATGCCCCAACATCCAAAACTTTTTGAGCCCTGACATGATGCTCAAAGGAAATGCTCACCAAAGCTTATTTTGGAGTTTTGAATTAGGGATCCTCGACCAGTATAATACAAATATTCCAAAACCCCCCAAAAATCCAAAATCAAAAACACTTCCGGTCCTGAGCATTTTGGATAAGGGCTACTCAACCTGTATAGCAAAATCTCACATAAAACAGATACATGCTGGCAGTTTCAAACTTCACAAAAAGGCTTTTCAAATAGGAAATGACTATCAAATAGACCAAGCATTATTCCCTGAACCCTCCTTTAGAAAGAAATTCTAAATCCTAATCCTCAACATTAAATTCTTAACTGGTCAATTTGTTTCCCAGGTCACACAACAGAGAAGCAACACTAGTTTTCTGGCATTGGTTGCTGTTGCTTTAGGTAAGGGTGGTCGTTAGTGTCTGTCACCAAATACCAGTGTCCAGGTCTGGCTTGGGGACACTCACCAAAAACTGTCCTGGCTGGGACTGATTCCCGGTTCAGCCAAAAGGACACCTGTGATAAGATCACGGTCATTATGCAGGGAAGGTAGGTCTGGATGACAAAGTACCCAATCTTCCTTTTCAGGTGGAAATGAGCCGTCATGATTGTGTATTCACCTGCAAATGAGAAAATTAACTCCCCTCAGTTGCCTGCAGTCTCTGCACTCAGGCCACCGGTTCCTGCTGGCTGGGTCAGAGGAGTTCACTGGGAGTGGAGCCTCCTTTCATTCCCCTTTCAAGTCAGACAGGTGTGTACTTGTATTATTTGGGTTAAGGAGAGGACAGAGGAGGATGCATGAATTTCTTAGTGGTCATTTTATAAGTAAGTCTTTTGACCCTGGTCTCTGAAGAGCATTGGACAGATGCTCTTCCTGGGGAAAATCAGATTCGTGTGTTTCACTAATCTCCGGTCACAATCTGTGCCTTTCTCCCACCCACCCCCTTGCCTGCTGCCGCAATCAGGATTTCAGGATTTAGGCTCTCCAGATGTAACTCGGGACATGACAGAACCCTGCTGTGGGGGGACAGATTCCTTCCTAGTTCCCAGTCTGGGAGGCTCCAGGGAGGTGGGACGACCACTCTCCTACCCCGCAGGCGGCAGGCTCTGTGCTGGCCTGGCTGGCTGGAGGGTGAGGAACAGCAGCTCAGGGGGCCACAGATCCTGGCAGTTCATCCTTTCTGCCACCTACCACAGACAGGTGTCATCTGCTCTCTGAAATCGTGGGCATTTCCTTGGCAATGCCCCAGTGCCTTCTCTGGATTTGCCTGGCTATGTGGGAGGCGAGAGGGGACCTCCCGTTCTTTGCTGAGAATGATGCCGTCCTGATGGTTAACTGGTAAGGAGCTGAGGCGGGGGTGGGGGTCAGAGGGTGAGTGTGGCCTGCTGGGCCAGCATCTCCAGGCTACTGGGATTTGCATCCCCCTGGGGAGATGGGAAGTGTGCTTGGGGAAGTCGAGACAGAGCTGAACTGATCTGCAAGGAGGGGATGGCGTGGCCGGGGAGCCGGGTTGCGTTGTGAACGTGGGGAGAATGGTTGTAGGGGCTCCACTAAAGCAGGCCGCAGGTGAGGCTTCACCTATTAGGGGAGTGGTCTGCGGGTGCGTGGACAGAGTGCTGGGACACTGGAGCTGATGACACAGCTGCAGTGCTTGCTGCTGGAATGGAGGCCCATAGCTTGGCAAGGCCAGCTGCAGGTGCTTCCTCGAGCCTTTGCTCACAACACATGTTACGTTGAAGGAACCACAGAAATCCTATGTTCCTTATGGGAAAGAAGCCAAAATTCCGAGCATGGCCTGAGACAAGCCAGCAGCAGTAGGGCGCGCTTTCCCACAGCCCAGGCAGGGGAGGGCTGCTGACGGGCAGAGCTGGCTCCGACATGGGAGAAACAAGGACAACAGAAGGGCAGGGGAGAAGTTTAGCAGCCAGGACTGGATCTTTAATCCAGTTCTGCCTACTCCCTAACGCTGGAGGAAGTGAAGTGCTGTTTATTTCTTTACAAGTAGGATTTGAAATCAGTCTCCAAATTCTTTTGGTGGTGGTGGTTCTTTTCATTTTGTTTCATTTTTGAGTTGTGGGTAGCAACATCTGGTATTGTAAAAAAAAAAGACTATCTTTTTAGAATGCAAATAGGGGTAGAAACCCCAGCTATAAATTTTTAAAGAACTGTGTGAAACAACTGCAAACTGCAGCATCCTCCGTTAGCCCACTATTCTCCACCCCAAACTTCTGCCATGCCACCTTTCACTCGTTCCCGTGAAATCAGCCCATCTCCTCGGCCCTTCCCTTTAGTGTGGTAGCCAAACGGTGCTGCTGTCCTCCCAGGCTCTCACATACCCAGGGTGCACAGCAGACAGGGCACAAAACTCGCAGTGCGCTCCTGCCAGCTGCAAGAGTAGATGGTGCCAACGCCCCGCTATGCCTTCCAGGGTTCCCCTAAGGATGTCCTCTGAGGCTTAGGGCTCATTCTGGGATCAGAGCTCCCTCCGTGTCTTTAGGCTTTTCTCCTCTGCTATGAAAACTCTCTGCAGCCCTGAAGTACCCCCTCAGCGCCCCCCCAGGTCATAGCTCTGCCTTGTGACCTTGACCAGGAAGGCTGGGCCTGCCGCAGCTCAGAAGCACCCGACCATGTAACTTGCAGGCTCAGCAGGTGGAAGGCACCTGCTCCTCTGGACTCCCCACCCACTCTGTATCAGAGCGCGCCAGGCTGGGGTTGCCCTGCCCCAGCACTCGGGGTCTGCTTCCTTCTTGGTTCCCCTCAGCTCGTCTTTGTACGCTGTTTGGTTGTGCTTTCCCACGTTCAGCCCCAAGGACATACTCTCTGTGATGTTCAAGGTGGGAGCAGGTAGGGGAGCAGGTAACTGGGAGCATTTGCAGGAAGGTGCCTACGTTTCCTGCAGAGACCACCCCATGTCCTGGTGCCCAGGGCAGGGGAGTGTTATTTATGTAAGCAGGTCCATGTGGCCTCCAGGCAGGGCCTGCTCCCACGGGAGCAAATGCACCACAGATTAATGCCTGGAATCACCCTTAATGCCACGGCTGCCACAGCTGGTGCCTCCGTGAGCAGCTGCAGGGAGGGGCTGGCGGGAGGACTCCTTTCGGCCAGCACTCATGCAGCTGTCACAAAGGAGACACTGCTGGCCAGGATGGGTGTGCGAGGCTGGTGCCCCCTCCCACGTGGCCCCCACAGGGTGGTGCCAGGAGCAGGAATGCTGTCCTTAGTGTCCCTGGCAGCACAGCCCATGCTGGGCTCCCACCTGTGCTGGTGCTGATGTTCTCCGTGCCCACCGTCTGCCCCATCAGGTGGTACTGGTTCAGTCTGGAGCCATCTTCTGCCACCACCACGGACTTGGTGGAGCCGTTGGTCCAGACGTACACGACCTCGGAATTAGGGTACGCATCTGTGTGAGGAAGGGCAGAAAGCGGTATAAGCATGGACTCATTCCCTGAAAAACACAAAGGTGCTTATTAAAGGAGCAAGAGAGAGGGTGGGGAAGTTTGCACTGGCTAGGACAGCAAGATTCCGGAAGGGCCCTGCTTCTGGTGGAAGAGTGGAGGTTCGGGTGCTGACGTGTTGGAGGCAGGTCGCGGAGGGTCTGCCCAGGGTGCTGAGCAGGCTGCGACTGTACAAGGCCGCGGTTCACGGGATGGTTCTCCGCATGCAGATGTCACCAGAGACGTGGGCTGGGAGGTCACTGGACAGAGTGTGTGTAAAGAAAAGAGAACGGGGCAGGGCCTCCCAGGGTGCTGCAGGGGCTAGAGCTCGAGAGGATGAGGAAGGAATGGCAGAGCAGTGGGGCCGTGTCACAGGCTGCAGACCATGCTGAGGGGTGGCCAGAGGATTGAACAAGGCCACCTAGGCAACAGCAGCTGGGCAGGGGTTTGCGTGTTCATCTGTCTCTCCAGGCCCCAAAGGCGAATAGCACACCTGACCCAGGGTCCAGCCCCCGACACCTTCACAACAAGGCTGTATGCTTTCGCTCCCAGCTACTCCAGCAGAGCGCAACTGTGAGTCCACATCGGACAGAACCATGCGCTGTCACAGGTGAGAAAACCGGAGGTGTCTCAGGAGCAGGGGATGAGCCGGAGAGCGGGACGTGTGCTCCGGACCTGCAGTGACAGTGAGGGCCGGTTGCTGCCGTCCTGCTCGGTCTCACAGGGAAAACCTTGTCCTTCTAGCAGAGGTCTCGATGGGGAGAGGCCAGGAGAAGGGTCTCTTGAATGATATGCTGCAAAATGTGGCCGTTTCTTTGCTAACTCACATGGTTTCCCTCCTTCTTGTTTCAGGTGCAAACAAGTTCTCATAATAGTTGAGAAAGTAACAAAGCAGGGGCGTAGGAAAGAAAAGGCCCTCCCTGTGCAGGACTTACCAAAAGCTCACCTTCCCTTCCCTGGGCAGGATTCTGAATTTGATGCTCTGTAGTTTTACATTATAGACAGGAGTCACTAAAGAATATATCATTTGGCTCTGCCAATTTTTTTTCTGTGAAATCTGTTCACGTTTTCTCTACCTATTTGATTCATATGTTTTCTTTACAGAGTCTGATACACATACTTTTTGCTATACGTGTTGGAAATATTTTCTTAAGTGTGTAGCTATTGCACTTTGTTCATGATGTTTCTGGGGGGCAACATAAGTATTAATTTTAATGTAGTTAAATTTAGCAAACTTTTTAATTTACAATTTACTCTTCCAGCATCTTATTTCAAAAGCACTCCCTTTTCCTCACTCTCTCATTACACATGAATGATAAAAGTTTTAAGATGTCTTTCACAGTTGTGGCTTTAATCCCCTGGGGTTGACGTGTGTATATATTTCTGTATTTAAGTTTGCAATGCCATTTTTTGCCTGTGGCATCATGGTGTGACCACACTGTTACCAGGGTGTCCATCTCACCCACTCACGTGCAGGGCCCGCCTGCTCTGCCAGGGGAGCGTCCGTCCTGAACCCGCTTTCTGTCCCCCCGGCCTGTGTTCTGCTCCCTTTCTCTATCCCTGTTTCAACCTGAGCTGCCACAATTACACAGACTCTAGAAGTGCACCAAGAGCCAGAAGGGTGAGGCTCCCCCTTTTCTTCTTCAGGGGGTCCTGGCTGTGCTTGGCCTTTTGTTTATCATATACTTGTTAGAATCAGCTTGTCAGGATTCATTGAAAAAAAAAAAAACCTTCATGAGATTTATATTGGAACTGAATTGGATCTATAGATTATAGGTTATAGATTGGGGAGACGTGACATCTGCTATTTCACCTTTTACATCATAGCCACGATGAATCCCCTTTTGTGTTTAGGTCTTTCACATTGAGATATCTTTCAAGAGAGCTGTACAATTTCTGCGTAATAACCATGCATGTCTTTGGCTAGATGTTCTCCGCCTAGGTGTGTGATGCTCAACACTCTTTCCTGGTAACCAGCTCGCCCTGTCCTGTCCCAGCATAACAGCCACGAGGGAGGCTGACTGAGAGGCTGCCGGGCTAGGGAGGGTCAGACTGTGGACACAGTATCTGGGATATTATCCTGACGCCGATCTGCACGGGAGCAAGACACTGAATAGAAGCGAGCAGGGCAGCCCCATGACCGCAGCTGGTGGGCTCCCGCAGCTGCCATGCTTGGCTGCAGGGGAGTGTGTGGTATTCTTGTCAAGGTCAAGGTTTTTTTTTAATTAGTATGACCTGCTGTCTGCAAGTTTTAGGTGGTATGTAAGTGTGTGTTCACTTGGACAGCACTGGAGTTCCCCTGACACAAGTGTATTCTGTCGTCATTTCCCTTCTCCACTGGGCAGCCGTGCAGCTCAGGTGGTGGACGTGGTGGGGGACGCTGCTTTCTGTCTTGGCAAGAGGCTGTCTAAATGTCTCCTCGCAGCACCGCTGGGCATTTCCCGCAACTCTACTGGCTCCTTAAGCTCCACGTGAATGACAGTGAGGTTCTGTCTTTTTCCTATGATGTAAACGTTGCGGAGCCCTGAATAATGAAGGGCCACGGCACTCAGATATGGATTTGAGCGGAGCAGCCAGGCTGGATTCTGGCCAGGCCGTGAGAGTGGCGCACACAGGAGATGGTAATGAGCCAGTGTCCTCCGGGCGGGGCGAGCCCCTGCTTCCTGCTGTCCTCATCCTGGCTCAGGCAGGTCTGTTCCTGTCATCCTGAGCACCTGTTCTGTATTCTCTCCCCGGCTTATCTGCCTCATCCAGGGACAACTGCACTGTGCAGCTGGTCTGCCGTAGTGGCCAGTCACAGAGAGGGGGCTGTAGGTGTCCCCAGCCCACAGGGGAAGTGTGAGTCTGACCCCTGGCCCAGAGAAGTCGGGGGGCCTCCAGGCCCCTTGTGAGATGGGAGCAGGTTGTGAAACATGAATCCAGAAGCTCGCGAAGCAGCCCAGAGCTTGGGGCAGTAGGTGCTGGTGACTGAGGCCGTCCTGGGAGTCAGGAAGCACGTGGGCAGGCAGACATTCATCTACAGAGAGCACAGCACACGGGAAAACACCTCCTGCGTGAGCTGACTACTCAATGCCAAATGTGCTTGAGGAAGAAGGGGAAGTGGAGGGAGAACCTCTCCCACAGGGCAGCACCTCAGGACCTGGGATGCTTTGGGAGGGGGAAGAGGTCTGGGGTGAGGGTGCTTCCTCCGAAGGCCACGATGGAGGCCGAGTGAGGACAAGAGGATGCAGATGGGAGTCATGGAGGCTGGAAGCTGCAGAGACAGGTGTGGAGGCTGGGCCCACTGGCCTGCAGGGCACAGACTCCATCCGTGTGCCCTCCTGACTGGCGGACTGCTTATCCCCTTCCACGGCAGGGTTGGGGATGGCACACAGTCATCAGCAGGACTCTGAGGCTGAGTGGCATATGACCGGGGACACATGCCTGTGTGCTGCCAGCAGGGGGACCACAGGGATGGCCAGCTGGGGCAGAGGCCAGCTGTGTTACTGGCCGCCTTGTTGGGCCCACATCCCCCAAACCCTTTCCTCAATTGTTGGGGGATGGGGGTGGGATGACTTCTCTTACTGTAAGGATCCAATAAAATAATAATCATAAGTAGACAAAAGTTACTTAAAACCACAGAGTACCTACAATTCATCATCATAACTCATACAGTCTTGCTTTTCAAACTGCTAGTGAGTATTAAATGGCCTATTGATACTGATGATGTTAATAACATTAATAAAACAACAGCAAGAGGCAGTGTGGGCTATAGTATGTCAGTTTGACATCGCTGGGTTCTGCTCTCCTCATCACAGCAAGGATGGGGATAAAAGACCCCTCATGTCCCTTCCAGCTCGGCCATTTAGCAACCAACCCTAAATCCTTCTCTCCATGTCAGCGTGGTGGCATTCAATCTTTGAACTGGGACAACAGTAAACGAGGCAATCAGGTCTGCTGTGACATCATTTGCATGATTTAGAGCTCCGGAAAATATAAGGCTCGCCCTCCCCTGACCATGCATCAGCAGAGCCAGGCAAGACTGCTGAAACATTTTCACTCACAGCCGACTTGGATGTTCAGCACTGGGCTCCTCCAGGCTGCTGCCCTAGGCTGACCCTGTCTGTCCTCTCCTAGCCTTGCAAATCCTGGCCGGGAGGTGGCAACAGCACATGTTTGCAAGGCCTTTCAGAAGCCACGAGTTTCTGATTATGAAAGAAAGAAGGCAGCATGACCCTGACTTCACTACCAAAGTGGCCTCAAACAACCTCTTTGAGCTCTGAGCCTCTACTTTCCCATCTGTAGATTGGGGAAATAACATGCATCTCCTAGGATTGCTGTGAGGACAAAGCATATACAGGAAAGTCAGGTATTTGTCATACACCTGATGCACACAGTAGGTGCTTCGTAAATAGTGGTGACAGTGACCATAACCATATGTTAGG
>NW_012148396.1:14580480-14583734 GCF_000956105.1 Propithecus coquereli
GCCTCAAATCCATTCTTAAGAAAAGATTTTTCTACCTGAATTTACTTTCTAATTGTTGGTCAAAAGCAAACCCAATTTGTGAGGACTCTGGTCAGTCTTATCTGACAGGCTGCCTGGGGACACTCAGGAGCTGCCCATATCCAGGTAGGACATCTGTGTTACTCTCACATTCACTGCCTGTGATGTTGAGGAAACGCAGATTAGAATGTAGCAGGTCACTGGGATTTTTGTGATTTGAAAACGTACAGGATTTGAGTTCTCTAAACTCCTATCTCTAGCCTTTCCCTCTATAAAACTGAGATGGGAATGAGCAGAGCGACTGCACTGCAAGACCTTGTCATACAAACTCCATGTGACCTTCTGCATTCTCCTGAGCTGAAAACCAAGTCAATACCTGACACATCGATGGCACAAGATAGATAGGAAAACATCGCAAATATAAGCAGACACACATATGTTCTCTCTAATGGCCTCCTGGATACCCAATATCCCTGCTTTGAATCCAACAGGTAAAAATGAGACCCTGGGGTTTGGCCACACCCTTTTCCTTGCCCAGAACCCACTGAGAGATAAGAGAACTACCAGAAGATGGGGATGAACAGATGACATGTCTGCCTGGTACCAATGAAGCTACTCTCCATTGCTTCCCACTGTCCAGTCCTTGAGAAGTCATGGGGGTTGCTGCCGTGACTGGCCTGAGAGGGAAAGAGTCAGAGAGAATGTGCTCTCCATGTTCCTGGCCTTTAGTGGGACCAGATCAGGAGAGAAGGCAAAGCGCCTCCACTGTGCAGAGAGGAGAGGGAAGCAGGGCAGGAGGCTGGGCGTGTTTAGGAGGACATCTTTCACATAATTTCCTATCCCCTCATAAACCGATTCACTTTTTTACCATCAAACCAGCAGCTGCTTCCAATTATTTCCAATCTCCTCATGGAAAACAGTAACTTCCAAGTCACCTGGTTCTTTTTTTTCTTTTAAGAGACAGGGTCCCGCTTTGTCACCAGGCTGGAGTGCAGTGGTGAGAGCATAGCTCACTGTAACCTCAAAGTCTGGCCTCAGGCGATCCTCCTGTCTTGGCCTCCCAAAGCGCTGGGATTATAGGCCTGAACCACCACACCCAGCCTAACCTGGTCTTAAAATCGTGGTGTTGTTTTTGAATTATGCCTCCTTTCATTCTATATACCCACGTTTCACATCTGACCTCCACCGTGCTCTCTTCACTTCTAACTACTTTGCGGGAATGCCGAGCTTTTGGTTTCAGCTCTGTGAATAGCGATTTCAGCACATCCTTCCTTTGCTCAGTGAACATCACCTACTCTGCCTGCCACTTTGACATGTTCCCAGTTAAGGGCCCCCCTGTTTGGGTTGTGATGCCATCCTGTCATTTCCCCAGTGAGGCTTCTCTTTTTGCTCAGCACCTCAACTGAGTGACTGCTGGTTACCTGTGTTTTGTCCTTACATCCGTTATGCCTCTTTCTAGCCAAGTCCTACCAGGGCCAGTTCATAACCTGATCCCCAAGATGAGTTTTCCTGCCTGTGAATTCCAAATGACTTCCAGCTGAAGGAAGGTTCTTAACCCAATTATCTAAATGTGTCCACCATCCGTCAGGCACTTGGCAGCAGAGCACGTTCATGCTTCTGAGCTGCTTGCTGCACCAAGTGGAGTGGCGAATGCTCAACACACCCGCTCCTGACTGAATGTTTGTGTCCTTCCCAAAATTCGTATGTTTAAAACTAAACCCAAACAGGATGGTATTAGGAGGTGGGGCCTGTGGGAGGTGATTAGGTCATGAGGGTGGAGCTCCCATGAATGGGATTAGTGCCCTTAGAGAGGAAGCCCCAGAGAGCTCACCTGCCCTTTCTGGCAACATGAGGCCACTGCGAGAAGGTGCCGCCTATGAACCAGGAAGCAGGGCCTTACCAGAAACCGAATCTGCTAGAGCCTGGATCTAACATGTCCCAGACTCCAGAACGGTGAGAAATTTCCGTTGTTTATAAGCCCTCAAATTTATGGTATTTTGTTACAGCAGCCCAAACGGACTAATACCCACAGTATCTCTTAATTAGTAACTGTCATAGTCTGTTTGGATGCCTTTTCCTTGTGTCCTCACATGGAAGAAGGGACAAGAGAGACACCACCCTTATGACCTAATCTCCTCCTAAAGGTCCCACCTCCTAATACCATCACACTGGAGATTAGGTTTCAACACACAAATTTTAAGAGGACACCAAACATTCACATGATAGCAGTAATCAAGGTTAACTAATGCATCACTGTGATCATTAAAACAATCTAAATTCAGACTCAACACAGACAAAACTTCAGTGTATTTCTAAGGTGTTCATATGAGGCACTCAGAAACCTGTGTTCTAGATCACCCACACCCATGCTGAGTCACTACAGATCGGGGATAATGCATGCAAAAGCAGTCATAACTCCATGTCTGAACCTTCTAAGAGCTCCCTACGGTGAAATGTATCCCTGATTTCCTGGAATTCTCTCCACTGGACATCTACCAAGGAAGCTTCCAGTTCTAAGTTAGTATATATTTTCATGAATCCACGTATTCTCTCGTGACTAAATCTAATACTTAATGCATCACTCCACAAATAAAATGAACAAAAGTAGGATTATTTTTTTCTTTTCTAAATTGTCTCGATGTGTTTAAGTACTTGCTTCCAAATGGAAGCCATGCCACTATTTTTAAGGAATTTCCTTACAGACTAGGAAACATGCCTCTATAAGCTAAAGCTAATCTCAACATTTGTTTGAATTCTTGAGAGTAGAGACAGCAATAACAGAAATGCATGTAAATTCAGTTCTGCATTAGAGAAACCAGAGCATGTGGCTCATTAGAATAATGACACATACTGCATTCCTTTGTCTCCTAATAGCAGAGAACTGTTGAATTGGGTAATTTGAAACTCATTATACTATCACATTTAGCCTCTGCATGCTCAGATGCCAGTGGTATAAGTGAACAAGTTGGCCAAGCATCTATTTTTAGTAAATCCAAAGGATGAAAGACAAGTAAGAAAAACACTTAGTTGAATAGCATTTCTTCTCTTAAAATTAGTACATGCTGAGCTGAAACCATACAAGCCGAGGAAAGGTGAAATTTGCACAGTTTTCTAGCTCTTGGTCAATTGTATACAAACATGATATATGAATAAAATACTTCTAATTGTTTTGCATATTATAATAATGACATTAACAGCAAATACAAATAAATGACCAACATCTGAAGTAAATCAAA
>NW_012148396.1:14588254-14589795 GCF_000956105.1 Propithecus coquereli
ATATATAGAGGTTGAAAGTAAATTATAGAAAAATATATATCATTCAAATATTATTCTAAATAGAGCAAGAGTGGCTATATGGATTACTGATATCAAGTATTGTAGACTTTAAAGCAAAGAAAAATTTTCAGACATAGAAAAGGATATTACATAATGGTAAAAGTCTCAATCCACCAAGAAGACATAACAGTCCTGAATGTATATGCACCAAATAACAGAGCTGAAAAACATGTGAAACAAAAACTGATTGACTTGAACATAGAAATAGACAAATCCACAACTACAGCGAGAGACTTTAACACTTCTACCTTAACAATTGATCTACAATGAGACAATCAGCAAGCATACAGAAGAACTCAACATCATCATAATCAACTGATCTAATCAAATTTGTAGATGATCCATCCAGCAACCACAAAATACACATACTTTTCAAGTGTTCACAGAACAAATATCAAGATACGCCATATTGTGCATCATAAAAGAATCCTCAAAAATGTAAGAACATTTTGTTAAAAGCCATTCTCACTGGAGTTAAGTGATATCTCATTGTGGTTTTGATTTGCATCTCCCTGATGATTAGAGATGTTAAGCATTTCTTCACTGGTTTCTTGGACATTAGTCATCTTTCTTTTGAAAATTTCTGTTCATATCCTTTGCCCACTTTTTAATGGGGTTATTTGATTTTTTTCTTACTGATTTTCTTGAGTTCTATATAGATTCTACTTATTAGCCTTTTGTCAGATGTATAGCATGCAAATATTTTCTCCCAATCTATAGTGGGAGATTCACTCTAATGATAGTTTCTTTGGCTGTGCAGAAGCTTTTTAATTTTATAAGGTCCCATTTATTTATTTTTGTTGATGCTATGATTGCTTTTAGGGTCTTCTTCATAATTCTTTGCCTAGGCCTATGTAAGAGTTTTTCCTATATTCTTTTCTAGAATTCTTATGGTTTTCTGCCTTATGTTTAAGTCCGTTATCCAATGTGAGTTGATTTTTGTGAGTGTGAGAGGTGTGGATCTTGTTTCAGTCTTCTACATGTGGCTATCCAATCTACCCAGCACCATTTATTGAATAGGGATTATTTTCCCCAGTGTATGTTCTTGTTTGCTTTGTCAAAAATTAGATGGCTGTATGAGGATGGTTTTATGTCTGGGTTCTCAGTTTTGTTCCATTGGTCTATGTCTCTATTATTGTGCCAGTACCGTGCTACTTTGTGTACTATAGCCTTGTAGTACAGCTTGAAATCTGGTAAATTGATGCCTCTCAGTTTGTTCTTTTTCCTTAAGGTTACTTTGGCTATATGGGGTCTTTTCTGGTTTCATACAAAGTGTAGAATTATTTTTCTAGATCTGTGACAAATTATGTTGGTATTTTAGTAGGGATTGTATTGAATCTGTAGATCACTTTGGGAAGTATAGACATTTTAACAATATTGACTCTACCAATTTATGAGCATGGTATGTTTTTCAATCTGTTTACGTCCTCTGCTATTTCCTTCATTAGTGTTTCATAGTTCCCTCTACAGAGGTCTTTCAC
>NW_012148396.1:14589845-14592216 GCF_000956105.1 Propithecus coquereli
ACACACCCCCAGTGATCTGAGGGAGTATTCCAAAAAACGTATAACATGTGTAATTCCCCACATAGAAAAGAGAAACAGGATGAAACAGAAAAAAATACTAGAAGGGATAATGGTCAAAATGCCTCAAATTTGGTAAAAGACATAAATTTAGACAGTCAAGAGGCCCAGCAAAGAAGTATAAATACCCAAGAAGTATAAATACAAATAAAACAACATCTGGAGAATTTCTGCTTTCAGGAAGTTGGAGATGTTTTTCCCCCTATTGCTCCCACTGCATATAAATAGAAACTCTGGAGATCATACATTAAATAAATACAGGGAGAATCTGAAAGGCAGAAAGAAGCAGGCAGCAGGCCTTGGGACCCAAGGGATGGCACAGGGGTGAGTTCTCTGGTTTTCTTCTTGCTTTATACATCCCAGACTTGGAGCTGAAGAAGCGGGCAACTTGAAGACACCGATGGATGCAGACAAACCACTACCACCACAACAGAAGCCTGTGTGATCTAGCCGAAGGACCAAAAAAGGGGCAAACTAGCAAGACTAACCACTGTTCTCCAACTAAGCATCACAGAAAAAATGTCAGCCCCACCCCATCCCAGGCCAGGGGCCCCAACCCACTGATGGAGTGGTATCAGAGAAGGTGGCGCACAGAGGGAGCCAGGCCATTCATCCCTGCTGGGCTGCAGGAGGCCCATTCCCCCTAGTGGCAGGAGAAGCCATGTGGGATGCCTGGAGTTACACACTAAACCAGCAGTGGCAGCTCTCTCCTGTTCCTTGCTGTGGTTATGTCAGAGGAGGATTAACGGAGGCTCAGAAGGTCCACCACTGTTCAGCAGTAGTGAAGCCACCCTACCCCAGATGGTGTCAGTGGAGGCTATGTGGGGAGAAGATGGGCACCTCTGTTCCTCTCATCTGGGGAAGTGTCTATGGAGGCTTAGTGTGGAGCTGGAAGCTCTGCCCCCACCCAGCAGTGACAGTGAGCCCCTGGCACTCTCGTTGTATCAACAGAGGCTGAGTTGGAACCTGGATTTCTACCCCCACCTGGTGGTAATGAGGCTGTGCTGCACCTTCCCCTGCTAGGGCAGTGTTGGGTTGGGGGGTGGGAAAGGCAACTACAACAGAAGGTTTAAACATGATTCAGAGTCTTGTAACATAATATACAAAATGTCCAGGTTCCAACAGAAAATTATTCTTCAAATCAAGAACCAAGAAGATCAAATTGAATAAAAATAAATAAATCAATGAATGCCAAAACAGAGATGACAGACATGTCAGAATTACCCGACAAAGATTTTTTGAAGCAGCCATCATAAAATGATGC
The DNA here is from genome assembly GCF_000956105.1 of Propithecus coquereli. NCBI lineage: Eukaryota > Metazoa > Chordata > Mammalia > Primates > Indriidae > Propithecus > Propithecus coquereli. The sequence continues at coordinate 14,591,167 of NW_012148396.1, forward strand.
AATGACCGATTGCCAACATGCTTGAAGCAAATGAAAAAAAACTGAAAGTCTCAACACAGAAATAGATTTAAAAACCAAATGGAAGTTTTAGAACTGAAAAATATAATCACTATAATAAAAAGTTCAATAGGTGAACTCAACAGTAGGGTGGAAGAGGACAAAGGAAAGAATCAGTGAACTTGAAGAGAGAAAAACAGAAATTACCCAATCTGAAAAACAGAGAGAAAATAGAAGAAAATGAAAAGAGCCTCAAGTACTTGTGGGACTATAACAAAAGTGCTAACGTTTGTGCCTGTGGAGTCAGGGACGAGAAAGAGGCTGGGGCAGAAAGAGTATTCAAAGAAGTAATTGATAAAAGCTCCTAAATTTGGCAAAAATACACAGATTCAAGGAGCTGGGTGAACTCCAAGCAGGATAAACCCAAAGAAATCTACACCACCAACAGCACCGGCGAACTTCTGAATACTAAGGACAAGGAAAAAAAAAAGTCCTGAAAGTAACGAGAGAAATGAGACCTTGCCTACAAACAAAAAACAATTTGAAAGACAGAACATTTCTCATCAGAAACCATGAAAACAAGAAGAAAGCACATTTTTGAAGTGCTAAAAGAACTGTCAAAACAATCCTATATCCAGTGAAAATATCCTTTAGTAATCAAGCAGGGAAATCAAGATATTTTCAGATGACGAAAAACTAAGAGAACTTATGAGCACCAGACCTATCCTGAAACTATGGCTAAAGAGAGTTTGCTTAACACAAAGGTAACTACAAAAGAAGGAATCTTGGAACACTGGGAAGGAAAAATGAACACAGTAAGTAAAAATATGAATAAATATAATTTCCTTCATCTGTTGAGTTTTCAAAATTCATAGTTTAAGTAAAATTGTAACACTTTCTGATGTGGTTCTAGATGTATGTAGAGGAAAAACTTATTAGGGGAAGGTAAAGGTACATAAAAGGAGGTAAGGTTTTTATTTTTCACTTGAATTATAAAAATGAGGATTCAGCAGATAGTGATAAGTTTTGTGTATATAAAGTAATACCTAGAGG
>NW_012148396.1:14594077-14595239 GCF_000956105.1 Propithecus coquereli
CTTATTTTCTTTGTTGCTATTGTGAAAAGTATTGCATCTTTGATTTGGTTCTGAGTTTGACTACTGTTGGTGTATATGAATGCTACTGATTTGTGTACATTGATTTGTAACCTGATACTTTGCTGAACTTATTTATCATTTCCAGTAGTTTTTTGGCAGAATCTTTGGGGTTTTCTAGATACAAAATCATATCGTCTGCAAAGAGCAATAGTTTGAATTCTTCTGTCCCCATTTGGATGCCCTTGATTTCTTTCCCTTGTCTGATTGCTCTGGCTAGGACTTCCAGCACTGTATTGAATAGAAGTGGTGATAGAGCGCAAACTTGTCTCATACCACTTCTAAGCAGGAATGCTTTCAATTTCTCCCTGTTCAGTATGATGTTGGCTGTGGGTCTGTCATGTATAGCTTTTATAATATTGAGGTAAGTCTTGTCTATGCCTATTTTGTTAAGCATTCCTATCATAAAAGGGTGCTGAATTTTGTCAAATGCTTTTTCTGCATCTATTGAGGTGATCATATGGTCTTTGCTTTTACTTCTATTTATGTGGTGAATTGCATTTATGGATTTGCATATGTTGAGCCATCCCTGCATCTCTGAGATGAAGCCCACTTGATCATGTCCCAAAAAAATAAATATTGGCATGGATGCGGAGAGATAGGAACTCTCATACACTGCTGGTGGAACTGCAAACTAGTACAACCTCTATGGAAAGCAATATGGAGATACCTCAAAGAACTAAAAGTAGAACTACCATTTGATCCAGCAGCCCTGCTACTGGGCATCTACCCAAAGGAAAGAAAGACATTCTATAATAAAGACATCTGCACTCTAATGTTTATGTCAGCACAACACAATTGCAAAGATGAGGAAACAATCCAAATGCCCATCAATACATGACTGGATTAACAAAATGTGGTATATGTATACCATGGAGCACTATTCAGCCACAAAAAACAATGGTGAACTAGCACCTCTTGTATTATCCTGGATGGAGCTGGACCCCATTCTACTAAGTGAAGTATCATAAGAGTGGAAAAACAAACACCACATGTACTCACCATCAAATTGGTATTAATTGATCAACACTTATGTGCACATATAGAAGTAAAATTCATTGGTTATTGGGCAGGTGGGAGAGGGAGGATGGGATTGGTAAATTCA
>NW_012148396.1:14595289-14596837 GCF_000956105.1 Propithecus coquereli
ACATCCACTTGAAGTTATTTAACTAATGATCAAAAAAATAATAATCTTTGACTTTTAGTGTTTTGTTTTTGATCAAATTGAAAGCATCATTTTCATGTACAAACAGTGGCATAATTTTAAGTTGTATAAATTGGTTTCCTCTGGGGATGTGAACAACTAATTTTCCTTCAGGGACATGAATCAGTGATTCTCAAATGCAATGCCTTAGGGAGCTTTGCCTTAGGGACCTTGTCCTCCGTCCCAAGTAATGATGGCCACAGCCACCCCATGGGAGCAAATGATTTAAATAAATCCTGGTGACAGTCCCTTTTCCATTATATCGTGTCCCTCAAATAAATGTAGATTTTAATCTCTCTATAACATTTAAAGATCATAGTTGAAAAAAACAAATGATTTCCATCTAACCTGACTGCTGGCTCATCATACATCCTTCCTTTCCTAATTCCAAAAATCCCTTTGGAATGACAGAAATAATATAAAATGAGACCCTTGGAATCAAAAGGGTTTCCATGTCCAGGAATGGCAGAGTGGCAGCTATAGGTGATAGGTATTACTTTTGGATACTGTACAAAAAATTATTCCCTGAAGACACTGGAGAGAGACCAAGTACAGGCAGAAACTGTAGGGGACTTGATACTTGGAAGAGGAAATGGCCTTTCACCTAAAAAGCTATGAGTTGGAGCTGTAAGGGGGTGAAGTCTCAGATGGGATCCCTTAGTCTCACCGGCTTGAAGAACCAAAGGGAGGAGTCTGTAGCCATCGGCAGCAGAGCTGGAAAGTGAGGTGTAAGATCCTGGGAAGACAAGAGCCCCAGAGAGGGAGCCCCACATATGCTGTATACTGAGGTTCATAACCTCTACCCAAATCTCTAACTCACCTGAATCATACACATGCATACCTGGAACATAAACCTACCAGCCCCACTAAAGAACAAGAACCATCTGGCATTTCAGGAGTTGCACAGGAAAGACAGGGCTTGAAGCTTGAACTCAGCCAAGTTAACTGGCTAAATAAAACAAAATAAAACAAAAGTGAACGCTGCAATTTAACAAAATCCAGAGTCTCTGCATTGTAACACTAAAATATCCAGGAAACAATTCAAAATTACTAAGCATAAAAGAAAAAGGAAAATAGGACCCATACTCAAAAGAAAATGCAATCAATGCAGACTGCTCCCAAGAGGATTCAGATGATGTGCGTAGCATAGAGAATTTTAAAGTAGCTATTACAAATATGCTTAAGGGTGTAAAAGAAAATATATAATGTTTTATAATAAAAAATTGCTATAATAAAAAAGAATAGTAAATCTCAGTAGAGAAACTGAAACTTTAAAAGAAGCAAGTGCAAATCCTAAAACTGACAAATATTATACAGTAAATAAAGAATTTATTGTTTGTGTTTAACAGCACATTGGAAATCACTGAAGAAAGAGTCAGTGAACTTGAAGCAGAGCAATAGAAATTATCAAATATAAAAAAACATAATGCGAAAACAGTATTTGAAGACATGAACACATCCCCAGTGATCTGAGGGAGTATTCCAAAAAAC
>NW_012148396.1:14609327-14609655 GCF_000956105.1 Propithecus coquereli
TAGGAAAAGAAATGCAAACTAAATGCAATGTAAGCAGAAGAAAGGAAATAAAAAAGATTAAAGCAGAAGTAAATGAAGTATAAAATAGAAAACTAATGGAAAGAATCAATGAAACAAAGAGTTATAAACAGTAAAAAGATCAACGAAATCAAGAAACCTCTATTGAGCCTGATAAGAGAAAGAGAGAGAGAGAGAGAAAGAGAAGACACAAATTACCAACATCATGAATGAAAGAGGAGACACCATTATAGACACTGCAGAGATCAAGAAGGTAACAGAACAACTATGAACAATTCAACATAAATTTAATAATTTAGATAAAATGAAC
>NW_012148396.1:14610634-14648734 GCF_000956105.1 Propithecus coquereli
AAAATCATTTACATTCCCTTAAAAAAAGTAAACACTTCTGTATAAATTAAAGAAAACATGCATAGGATTCAAAGAAGATCTGAATAAATGGAGAGATATACTCTCATCCTGAACTGGAAGATGTAAAATTTCCCTTAAGTTGTTATACAAGTTTAACCCAATTCCTATGAAAGCCCCCCCAAAATTTTTGATAGATATAGAAAAGATTATTTTAAAATTTATATGAAAAGCAAATAAACTAGAAGAGGTAAGACAATTATTAAAAAGAAAAATAAACTTGGAGGAATCAGTCTATCCAATTTCAATACTTGTTGTATATCCAATTTCAATACTTGTTGTATAGCTACAGTAAGTAAGACTGTGTAGTACTGACAGAGGTATACACACAGAGATCAACAGTACAGATTCAAGAACCCCAAAATAGACATACAAAAATATTCCCAACTGATTATTGACAAATGTGCGAAAGAAATTCAATGAAGGAAATATAGTTTGTTCAACAAATGGTACTGGAATAAGTGGAGATCTATAGTGAAAATAAAATAAACCTTGACCAAGATGTTTTTCCACTAAGATCGGGAACAAGGTAAAGATATGCCCCCTTACCACATCTTTTCAACATTGTACTGGAAGTCCCAGATAATGCAATAAGACAAGAAAAGTAAATAAAAAGTATACATATTGGGAAAGAAGAAATAAAATTATCTTTGTTAATAGTTGACATGATTGCCTATATAGAAAATATGAAAGTGATGTACAAAAAATCTCCTGGACCTAATAGCAATTAGAACAAGGTTGCAGGATATAAGATTAATATACGAAAGTCAATCATTTGCTTATATGCCAGCAATGAACAAGTAGAATTTTAAATTAAAAACACAGTACCAGCCAAATTAGCACCCAAAGAAATGAAATACCTTAGAAATAAATCTAACAAAACATATACATGATTTAGATGAAAAAAACTACAAAACTCTGTTGAAAAAATTAAAGAAGAACTAAATAAATGGAGAGATAGTCTATGTTCATGAAGAGGAAGACTCAGTATTGTCAAGATGTTCATTCTTCCCAACATAATCTATAGATTCAATGCAACAGCAATGCAAATCCCAGCAAGTTATTTTGTGGATATTGACAAACTGATTCTAAAGCTGATATGGAGAGGCAAAAGACCCAGAATAAATAGCATAATATTAAAGGAAAAGAAAAAAGTCAGAGAATTGATACCACCTGACTTCAAGACTTAGGATAAAGCTACAGTAATGAAGACAGCATGGTTTTGGTAAAGTATTAGACAAATAGATCAATGGAGGAGAAAAGAGTTCCCAGAAATAGATCCACACAAATACAGTCAACTGATCTTTGACAAAAAAGCAAACATAACATACTGTTGAAAGACAATATAGTCTTTCGACAAATGGTGCTGGAACAATGGAACACCCACATGAAAAAAAAAAAAAGAATCTAGACACAGCCTTACACTCTTCACAAAAATTAACTCAAAATGGATCGTAGACCTAAATGTAAAACACGAAACTATAAAACTCCTATAAGATAACGTAAGAGAAAAATCTAGGTGAGCATTAGCGAGGCAATAACTTTTTATATATGACACCAGAGGTATACTCCATGAAAGAAATAAATAAAAAACTGGACTTCATTAAAATTAAAGATTTCTGCTATGTGAAAGACACTGTCAAGAGAATAAGAATGAAAGTCATATACTTGGAGAAAATCTTTGCAAAACACAAATAGGGTAAAGAACTGGTATCTAAAAATACAGAAAGGAGGAATTACATCAGCCAGATGAAGGAATAGGACCCTTATCCCCCTACAGAAATACCAATTTAATATTGATTCATGTAGAAAAATACCTTTTTGAAAGGTCCATAATCCAGTTAGGAAGTTGCATCACCCCATATGAACACAAAACCAAGAACAGCCACCCTGAAATGGGTAAGAAGAGCAATTTCATTTTACCCAAGCCAACCTTTCTCCTAAGCCAGCACGACTCAGTGTCAAGAGATCATCTCAGCCTTTGATTTCTCCCTTGTAGTAAAGAGAGAGTAGAGTATGTATCTAACATCCCTGGCCTTTCAGTGTGCTTCCCCAGGGGCAGGTTTCTGTCTCACCTCACAGAGTGCTAAGGAAACTGGCAAAGTTAGGAAACTTAGGAGCAGCTAAGGACAAAGAAGAGAGGTGAAGCTGAGGCCACAGAAAACAGATAACATGGTTTGGGCTATAGTCATTGTAGCCCTACAGCTTCTCCCCCAAGCTCAGCTCAGAGAAAGGTAATGAAAAACCCTAGCTCCCAGATTCTCCCTAGGCATGGAAAGAAATAAACCATGTGTTCAATACCCCCAATTTTCCATGGGCTACCCAGAGGTCTGGCTTTTGGCTAGCCTGTATTGGAGCTCTAAAAAGACCCAGCATAATCTAGCCACCTGCGGGCAGGGAGAACAGAGGTAGCAGTTTTACCCAGCAGGCAATTAGTCACCACAGCCTGTCCCCCTGGTTCAGCACAGAGTAAATAGGGGAAAAACTCCAGATCTCAGTTTCTCTCTGGGGAGGGAAAAAGTTGAGCAGAGTGTCTAGTGATTCAACTTTTATGAGTGCTGCCTGAGGCACTGGGCAACTGGTTTCAGACTGGCTTGGCTTTGTGTGCTAATGGCACCCAGCATACTCTAGATGCCTGGGGGCTCCTCTGAACAAAGAAAGTGGGTTGGACTAACACCAAGGTTGCAGAGGCCCCCAGAATCTCTGGTGAGAAGGATCAGTAAAGGTCTTCTCCTGTACATGACCAGTTCATAAAAAATGGAAAAAGTAGATGATGTTTTGTCTAACGTGCACATCAAATACAGAGAATAAAGAAATGAAGAAAGAGGGAAATATTTTCCAAAATATGAAATAAGACAAATCTCCAGAAACTGACCCTAATGAAATAGAGTCATATTATTTAACTGACAGAGAATTCAAAATAACCACATAAAGGTGCTCACCAACATCATGAAAACAATACATGAACAAAGTAAAATTTCAACAAAGAGACAGAAAATATTTAAAAGTACCAAACAAAAATCATGGAGCTGAAGAATACAATAACTGAACTGAAATATTCATTAGAGGGATTCAACAGAAATCTAGATCAGGTAGAAGAAAAGATCAATAAACTCTAAGATAGGTCATTAGAAATTATTCAGTCAGAGGAGCAAAAATAAAAAAGAATGAAAAAAAGTGAAGAAAGCTTAAGGGACAACATCAAGTGGGCCAATATGCACACTGATGTCTCAAAGGAGAAGACAGAAAGAAAGGACACAAAAGCATACTCAGAGAAATAATGGCCGAAATTTCCTAAATGTGAGGAAGCAAGCAGAGAAACAGATCCAGGAAGTCCAGAGGATTCCAAATAGGATAAACCCAGAGAAATCCACACCAAGACACATTAAAAATAAATTGTCAAAAGTCAAAGACAAAGAGAGAATTTTGAAAGCAGCCAGAGAAAAGCAACTTGTTATATATATACTTATGTCCATTATGAGTGGACTTTTTTCGTCAGAAACCTTTCAGGCTGGCAGGGAATGAGAAAATGTATTCAAAGTGCTGAAAGTAAAAACTATACCTGGAAGAACTCTCCTTCACAAATGAAGCAGAGATAAAGACTTTCCCAGAAAAACAGAAGCAGAAGGACAGTACATCACCACTAGACTTGCCTTACAAGAAATGCTAAAGAGAGTTTTTCGAGTTGAAATGAAAGAATGCTATACAACAACACAATTGTATAAGAAAGTATAAAACTTGTTGGTAAAGGTACATACACAGACAAATATAGAACACTGAATTATTGCAACAGTGGTGGGTAAGTCATTTTTAATTCTAGTATAGGAGTCAAAAAACAAAAGTATAGAAATAATTACAACTAGAAGATGATGATGGATGCACTACATAAAGGGATGTAAATTGTGTCATCAATAACATAAAGTGTGTGGGAGGGAGTAGTAAAAGTGTGGAGTTTTTGTATGTGATTGAAGTTAAGATATTACCATAAAATAGATTATTATGCCTATAAGATATTTTATGTAAGCCACACAGCAATCATAAAGGCAATGCCTATACAAGTTACAGAAAAGAAAAAGAGAAAAGAATCAAAGCATATCAATATAAAAAATTAATGAAACACAAGATAGTAAGAGAGAAAAAAGGAAACATAAAGACAAAAAATAAAAGACAAACACAAAAAAAATAACAAAATGGCAATAGTAAATCCTCCCCCATCAATATTTACTTTAAATATAAATGGATTAAAGTCCTCAAATCAAAAGACACAGAGAAGATGAATGGATTAAAAGAAAAATACAACTCTATTTGGTCTACGAGAAACTCACATTAGATTAAGGATATACATAGAAAGAAAGCGAAGGACAGAAAAGGGTATTTCATGCAAATGGCAATCAAAAGAGAACAGGAGTGGCTGTACTTATATCACACAAAATAGACTTTAAGTCAAAAACCACCACAAGACAGGTACACCAAAAGCCCTGACTTAAGCATTATACAAGGTGTCCATCTAACAAAAACATTTATACCCCTTTAATATTTAATATTTTGAAATAAAGAAAGAAAAACTGCCACAAGAGACAGAGAGGACAACATATCATTATATAAAAGGATCAATTCACCAGTAAGATATGCATCTAGCATCAGAGCAACTAAATATATAAAGCAAACACTGACATAACCAAGAAGAGAAACAGCAATACAATAACAGTAAAAGACTTCAATACCCACTCTCAGTAATGGATAGAACAGAGACAGTGAACTTAATCAACACTACAGTACAAACACACTAATAAACATACATAGAACATTCCACCAACAGCAGCAGAATATATATATATATTCTTCTAAAGCACACACAGAACATTCCACAGGATAGATCACATGTTCCTTCACAAAAAAAGTATTAATAAATTTAAGATGATTAAAATCATATAATTTACAATAGAGTGATTTAGAAATCAACAGCAGAAGAAAAACTGGAAAACTCATAAATATGTAGAAATTAAACAACACACATGTGTACAACCAATGGGTCAAATAAGAAACCAAAAGAAAGCTTAGAAGACATCTTAAAACAAATGAAAATGAAAATATAACATACTAAAATTTAGAGGATACAAGAAAAGCAGTACTAAGAGGGAAATTTATAGCCCACATTAAAAAAGAATAATCTCAAATAAATAACCTAATTTTATACCTCAAAGAACTAGAAAAAGAGCACAAACTAAACCTGAATAGATAAGAAGGAAGGAAGTAACAAAGATTAGAGCAGAAATAAACAAAGCAGAGAATCAAAAAATAATAGAAAAAAAAACAACACAATTAAGAGTATGTTTTTTGAAAAAAAATTGACAAATTTATCTAGACTAAGAAAAAAAGGGGGACTCAAAATCAGAAATTAAAAAGGATACATTACAACTGATGCCACAGAAATAAAAAGGTTCGTAAGAACCTTTGAACAATTATATGCCAATAAACTGGATAACCTAGAAGAAATGGATAAATTCCTAGACACATACAACCTACCAAGACTGATTCAGAAAGAAATGTCAAGTGTGAACAGACCTATGACTAGTAAGGAGACTGAAACAGTAATCAAAAACTTCCTAGGAGAGAAAAACTTAAGCCCAAATAATTCACTAGTGAATTCTACCAAACATTTAAGGAACGATTAATGCCAATCCTTCTCAAACTCTTCTAAAAAATTTAAGAGGAGAATTTTAAAACTTCTATTTTATGAAGACTGAATTATTCTCATATCAAAGCCAAACAAAGACATTCCAAGAAAACTACAAGCCAATATCCATGATGAATATAGATGTAAAGCTCCTAAATAAAATACCAACAAACTGAATTCAACAACACATTAAAAGATTCATATACTATAACCAAGTGGGATTTATCTCTGGCATGCAAAGAGGGTTCAACACATGAAAATCAATTAATGTAATACCCTACATTAACAAAATGAAGAATAAAATTACTTGACCATCTCAATAGATGCAGAAAAAGCATTTGACAAAATTCTACACCCTTTCATGATTAAAAACTCACAACACACTAGGAATGTCAGAAAATTACCTCAACATAATAAAGGCCATACATGAAAATCCCACAGCTAATTGCATACTTAATGGTGAAAAACTGAAAACTTTTCCTCTATTAGGAACAAGGCAAAGATGCCTACTTATGCCACTTCCATTCAACATAATACTTTAAGACCTAGTGAGAGCAATTCAGCAAGAAAAAGAAATAAAAGGCATCCAAATCAGAAAGGAATAAGTGAAATTGTCCCTGTCCATAAATGGCATGATCTTATATATAGAAAACTTTAAAGACTCCACCAAAAGACTTTCGTAAAATTTCAGGATACAAAATCAAGATAAAAAATCAGCTGCGTTTTTATTCATTAACGATGAACTATCTGAAAAAGAAATTAGAAAAACAATTCCACTTACAATAGCACCAAAAAGAACAAAATAGTAATAAACTCAACTAAGAAAGTGAAAGCTATTGTACATGGAAAACTAATACAAAATATTGGTTAAAGAAATTAAAGAAGACACAAATGAAAAGATACCCCTTATTCATGGATGAAAGACTTAATATTGATAAAATGTCCATGCTACCCAAATGATGTACAGATTCAATGCAATTCCTATCAAAATCCCAGCAGCAATTTTTACAGAAGGAGAAAAAACAATCCCAAAATTCATATGAAACTACAAAAGACTCCAAATATCCAAAACAATCTTAGGAAAGAACAAAGCTGGAGGCATTGCACTTCCTGATTCCAGAATATATTATAAAGCTACAGTAATTAAAACAGTGTGGCACTGGCATAAAGACAGACATATACACCAATGGAACAATAGAACCAATGGAACCAATAGAGTCCAGAAATCAGTCTATACATCTATATGGTCAACTGGATCTTTCACAAGAGTGCCAAGAATACAAAACAGGGAAAAGACAGTCACTTCAATAAGTGGTGTTCCTTTTTAAAAAGGAAAGGAAACAATGAGTGTACTAAAATTTGATACTTAGAAAAATAAACATTTCAGGAATATTTTTAAACATTCAAATTGTCACAGTAAATAAAATGGATTACATTTCCCATTAAGACACAGAACTTCCCAACTTGGATATATAATGAAACAGGAAATGTAGAAAAGACATGCCAGGTAAGAATTAAAGAAGAAACTGGTGTGGCAACATTAATATTAGACAAAATTTAGTTCCATAAGCATTAAATGTGTCAAAGAGATATCATTTATAGCAAAGAGGAGATGAGATATACATTTGTCAAGAAGGTATAAACACATTGTCATAAAGTACTTTTATGGTAATGATGACAATGAGCATATTTATTGAGCACTTTAATTAGTGTTACTCTGCCAGTTTGAAACATCTCATAACAGCTCTCATCTGTTTTACAAATTAAGAAAAAGGCTTAAAGAGGCTAAATAACTTGCCCACAGTTATTTAGAAAAGGAGTGGGATAGCCCCAAAGGATTCAAACGTATGTAGTTTTCATGCTTAATCTCAAAGAAGACATTCTGCTTTCAAAAATGAAAACTTCACATACACAAGTGAATAGCAAAAAGAAAGACGGAAACAGTAGATCAGTTCCCACCCTGCTCCAAATGTCTCAGAAGTGGGGGTGATGCTGCAGGCACTTGTTTGGGGCCAGTGTTACCACACCCTCTGTCTGGAATGGCTGGAATCCAGGAATTTCTACTAGAATTGGTTAAATATATACCTAACATGTTTTGATATGAATAATTTATTTGTTCAAGCAACACATATTTCCTAAGATGCTGAGTGCTATGGGTGAGCAGTGACTATGAGCATGACAGACAAGGTCGTTGGTCTTATGGAACATTCTAGAAGAAATGAGTCAACATAGCAACGATTACAATGCAATAAAAAATGTTACTGGCTGGGTATTGAAAATTGGGAGCCCCTCTGAGAGGTGATCTGTAATATGAGAAGTGAAAACAAGAAAGAACAGCCAGGTGAAGAAACCAGGAAAAAAACACCTCCAGAGGAGCATATTCTGCATTGTTTAGTGCCATCACCCGCATTGTCTCAGTTTACACTAATCTGTGATGTATGCTGAGCAGGTGTTAATGTTCCCATTTTACAGACAAGGAAACTAGTCAGGCCAGGTCAAAACACTGTCCAGGCATCTTAGACTGCATCATATTGTGCTTATTTATATACAGAGCCTAAATTCTTCTGAATGAATGTGGAACTGACCCCAAAGTATATCCATGGTTCTTACTTGTGAAAATAACTTACAGCTGCCAAATTTCAGAGGGCAAGCGTGGGCATCCATAGGGAAGTCTTCAAGTTGCATGGGGCACTCAGCAGAGATAGTCAGGCTGAAAAATAAAAGATGAAAACTTTTGAATGACTCACTAACTCTAGCTATTTGTTGAGCAACCACTTTGTCCCAGAAAGCCATACCTTAGTACTTACTTTAGTTAACATCTTTTATGGAATTGTCTAAATTGTCCCCACCAAATTATATAAGTTTGTTTTGTAGATGAATATCATTCAGAAATTAGGCTTAAATCAAATCTACTCTGTACTGTGGCTTGGGGTGTGTGTGTCCATACATATATTAACGCTCACAAAACAATTTAAGATGCCTTTAAAAATTATTTATTCTTTGTTTCCCATCCCGCACTGAGCATTATCTAAACAGCTTTCCTTGACAAGGTTGAAAATATATGCATTTTCTAAAGTAGTTTGTAAGTTCAAAAACTATAAATGTAGGATAAATGCACATATATATTCATAGAATATGGGAAAATACAGAAAAAAGTATAAAGAAGAAAATTATAAGTATCTACCATTTCACTTATAATTTCACTTGGTACGTTTAGCCCAGAGTTTTTCCACATGTTCAAATTTTGACCAGAACCTACTATAATCATTGTGTTGTGAAACTGTACAGTAAGTAAACTTGTGATATAACAGCAATGTTAGGAACCAGGCCACACAGCAGGAGGTGAGCAGCAGGCAAGCGAGTGAAGCTTCATCTGTATTTACAGCCACTCCCCATTGCTCCCCATTCCCCTGTGAAAAAATTGTCTTCCCTGAAACCGGTCCCTGGTACCAAAAAGGTTGGGGACTGCTGTCACCCAGCACTATGACTGTTACCAATGACTATGATCACGATGGTAATAACAGCTGGTGTGTCTATGCCAGGCACCACGTCAAGTGCTTTACCTGCATTAACTCATCTCATCTTACTAGCGCAACGAGAGTGGTTGCTATGACATCCCAGTTTACAGAGGAGGAGAGCGAGGCACAATATGAAGGAATCAGGCCAAGGATGCAGAGCTACTCAGCAGCAGAGCCATGGCTGGAGCTCGGGCTGCCCAGCCCCTGGACACAGAAGCTCCTGGAACACACACAGCACACCCTGCACAGCCAGGAGCTCCATTCTGTCAGAAGTGAGGTACTTCTGGAGCTGCCACACTGTGGTGCTTTTATTTTTCTGCAGACTTTGCTCATTAGGTATGATTCTAAATTTTGTTAATGAGCTTATCTTCCATTTCTTAGTTTTTCTTTCCATTATTTAAATAAAATGAAATTACATATAATGAAATTAAAATAAAGAGCATGCAAACTTAAACGCATTCTATCTTTAGAGCAGATAATAATTCAACGTTATATTAGTGCTATTGTTCTGCAAGTAGGGCGAGAATCAAAATGTATAAACATTCATTTTTGCCTTTACCATTTGCTTCTGTTACAATAACTTTCTGCTATCAAATTAGGCACATAATTCACATGACAATTGTACACTGAGTAGTCAATGTATGTGTTATCTGAATAAAACTAAAATATGTATCAGTGGAAGTGAGGTCTGTGCCCCTGAAAGAGAGGAAATCCTCTCTTGCCATTACTGTGGAGGGACTCACAGCTGGAGGGACTCACAGAGGGCCGTGAGTGCAGATGGGCCAGAACTCACCATAGGAGGCTCACGTTCAGGCAGAGAGATGGTTTTTAAAACAATATTCCATGTGTATTCATAGAATTCATAGAATATGGGAAAATACAGGGAAAGTATAAAGAAAATTATAAATATCTACCATTTCACTTATAATTTCACCTGGTACATTTAGCCCAGAGTTTTTCTACATGTACATATATTTTCTTTTCATTCTTGGTATATAAAATTCAGTCTTTCTCACACCTAATATTAGCACAGGAATACTTCCTGCATCACTAAAATCTCCACATAATCATGACTTTGAAAGGTTAACCGTTTGATTCCAGTATGCATATGTGTGTCTGTCTGTCAGTACGTGTAGCAAACAATTAGCTATGGTAGATTTTTACATTATTTTACCTGATAAATAATCTGCAATGGACCTCTTCAATCACAAATTATGAAAAAGGGCTATGATTAGAGACTATGAAATGAGTAAGGTAAATATTTACTTATTAGAATTAGGAAAATTAGAGGCCGGGTACAGTGGCTCCTGCCTGTAATCCTAACACTACGGGAGGCCGAGGCAGGAGGACTGCTTGAGGTCAGAAGTTCAAGACCAGCTTGAGAAACATAGCAAGACCTTGTCTCTATGAAAAGATATTAATAGAAAAATTAGCTAGGTGTGGTGGCACATGCCTGTAGTCCCAACTACTCAGGAGGCTAAGGCAGGAGGATCCCTTGAGCCCAGGAGTTTGAGGCTGCAGTGAGCTATGATGACACTACTACACTCACGCCCGGGCAACAAAGTGAAGCCCTGTCTCCAAAAAAGAAAAAAAAAAAAAACGAATTAGGAAAATTAAGACATTAAAAACACAGCCTGCAAGGATAGTATTCAGCCAAAACAAAGGAAATAATATTACTTCATGTGGTTGTTTGTAAACTTAAGCAGTTTGTCAAATAAAGCAATAATGAACAGAGAATTTAAGCGTGTCAAATGTGCTCTAGAGCTGCGGTCTCCAACCCCCAGGCCATGGACCAGTCCGTGGCCTGTTAGGAAGCAGGGGCTATACCGCAGGAGGTGAGCAGTGAGCAAGCGAAGTTTCATCTGTGTTTACGGCTGCTCCCCATGGCTCATATCACTGCCTGAGCTCCGCCTCCTGTCAGATCAGCAGCAGCAATAGATTCTGCCTTATGGTGAGTTGTATAATTATTTTATTATATACTACGATGTAATAATAATAGAAACAAAGTGCACAATAAATGTAATGCACTTGAAGCATCCCGAAACCATCCTCCCCCCTGCCCCCACCCCAGTCCGTGGAAAAATAGTCCCTGGTGCCAAAAAGGTTGGGGACTGCTGCTCTGGAGGACTAAATCACAAGGAGCTCAGAAAACCTGGAATTCCTTAATAAGCAAAATTTTAGTAGGGAAATAAGAAGTATACATAAAGCTATGTAATATCAAGTACAAAGCAATAAATATGAAAATGAGCACATGAAGAAACAGTGCTGCAGGAGTTTAGAGACGAACACGTCTGATTGGGAGAGTCAAACTTTGTGCGGGTCTGTGTCCCCAGTTCTAACACTTTGAGGACGTATGTGTATCAGAAACACCCAGGGGCTCACCCTGGGGGGGACGATGTTTCAGGGAGCCTGACTGTTTTAGCCTGCCACAGCCCTGAAGACTTCAACCAGCAGACCCAGCTCTACAGTCTCTGCCTCACCGCACATGACATTAACAGCTTTACAGGCCACACTGCCATCAACAAGGTAGATGTGGAGAGATGTACCCCAATGGCAGAGTCTTCTCTCCAGACACAGCTGTGTCTGCCAGCCCACCCAGCTGGGCTTCTGCCCCCACACACACTTGGTGTCCCACTGGGTCTTGGGTGCCACCTGCAAGCCAGGTCTGTTGGCTGAGTTCTCGACAACTTGGTGGGTCAGGGTTAGCTCCTCCCCTCGTTCTGTGCCGGTGTTCTACTCCCATCCACACAGCCACTGCAGGCACCGCCACCTGGAGTTTCTGTTCATGCCCCTACTTTTCACAGCAGACCCCCCAGGGACTCTTGGTGCCCCACTCTGCCTGTTGCTGGCTTATCCCTCCTCCTTTCCTGTCCAAGACCATGTGCTTATAAAAGGGACCAGAGCCTCCCTTTCTGCCATGGTGGGCTGGCTGTTTGGCCCTGAGAGCTGCCCACCTTCCAAAAATCACTACACTGACAATGTCTAAAGATGGCATTTTGACAAGGAAGGTACACCACAGAGTCTGCTTTTAACATACTGTCGGAGTGTGTGTGTGTTGTGTGGTGCAGGGGACAAGGAGGGTGCACAGAGACAGGTGGACAGAATTCAGCTGGATCTAAAAAACAAAGATCCTTTTAAATAAAAAAATAATTTCAGTAAAAACATTAAAAAGATAGCGATTTTACAATTACCATCTCAATAAATAATGCTATCTTTAGAGTCTCATGGGTTGTACCTCCATTTCTGTACAGCTTCTTAGAATTAGAATTCCATATCTCAGAAAAGTATACTTCATTTACGATAGGGTCTCTCCACTAACGAATGTATTATTCAGACAAATCCCCTAACAGCAAATGTTCCAGCCTCAGTAAGGGAAAACCTTTCAGATCAAAACATTTTCAGTCCCTCTATACATTTAAAAAAATGACCTGGAGTTTTATCATACTTAAAAAATATCTCTAGATAAGAGGGAACCTTGTATTCCTGGGGTCTTTGGAATGCCAAGTGCCTTGATGTGTAATCAACCATCCCCACACAGAACGGAGACGAAAACCCTCCATGGAATGGTTGACTGCCACAGCTCAAAAGGGCCAGCTAGGCCATCTACTTGAAACCTTCACTTTTTAGATAAAGAAAATGAAGCCCCAAAAGGTTGAGAAAACTGCCTATGGAAAAAGTTCACTGAATTACTGGCAGATTCAAGAATCCAGTACTTTTCCCAAAGATCCAATTTCTGTTTTACTTCCAATTTCTATTAAGACCTTAAAGCATTAACTTATTGCAGCACAATGTCCCATTTCTGAACATCATCTTAATTTAGGGTAAAGAAAAGGGCATTTTTTAAAGTTAAGATAATTGCTTCAACTTGGATTTGTACCACCCCAATTGAGGGTTTAGGATTCTGAACTCACTAGAGAGCTCTCTGCTTGACCAGGGGCTGCTCCCGGTTGAAGAACACTTTAAGGTGATTAAAACAACCAAATTCCAGAGTGGTCCTGACATTGACTAATTGTGTGACCTCTGTAAAACTGCCAAACTTCTCTGGTCCAGTCTTGTCATTTGAAAAAGAAAAATAGTGAGAGTTTCTTTTATTGTCTGAACAAAATAATTGACAGGTATGAAACGAGAGTGAACTGGCTTTAGCCAAGACCAAAAATTCAAAGACAATGAGGCAATTAAAGAAAGTCTCCAGAATTCTACCCAATTATGTTCTTCATAGTTGAGCCTTTCTTGTTCACAAGGAAATACTGCACCAATGCAGTAGAAGTCAAAATAATGGCACTGCAAATATGTTCATGTCCCTATGGACAAAATCCCAAACCTGTGAATATGCTACCTTACGTGGCAGAAGGGCTTTGAAGGTGTGATTAAGGGATGGGGAGATTATCCTGTATTCTCCATGTGAACCCAATATAAACACAAGGGTCCTTCTAAGAGGGAGGCAAGAGCGTCACATTCGGAGAAAGGGATGTGATGATGGAAGCAGAGGTTGGAGTGATTGGCCGAGAGTCCAGGCATGCAGGTGTCCTCTAGGAACTGGAAGAGGCAAGGAACGGGTTCTCCTCTGGAGCTTGCAGAGGGAATGCAATCCTGCCAACACCTTGATTTAGCCTCCTGAGATCCTTTTTGGACTTCTGACCTCCAAAACTAGAAGATGATAAGTTTGCTATGTTTTAAGCCAGTGAGTTTGTGATAATTTGTTATGGCATCAATCGGAAACTAATACAAATGTTGGCACCTGGAAGTGGGATGGCTGGAATTTGGCAGTGTGCAGAAGCTGGAAGAATTTTGAGGTGCATAAGAGAAAAAGTTTAGATTACTTTAAAGAGACTATTAAGATGGTTTGCTTCCATCTTCTTTTATGCAGTGCTTGGTTTATTTTACCAATTAATATCCCTTTTATTGACGAGCTATTGAGAACTGCAGTAGTTTGCTTTTAGTATTGTTGTTGCACTTGGCTAGAGAAAAACCTTTTTTCATTGTGTCTACAAGACATATGAAGAGTGCAATGGCAAAACAAGAGCAAAAGGCACTTCCTCCATGACCTTACGGAAACCATACTGATTGAATCCCCAGGGACATTCCATCATTGCAATAGCTCAGATTTTTGTTCCTGTCTTTTTCTTTGCACATCAGCTCTACTCTCATTAAAACTGTAAAAGGCTGCCATTATGGATGTTAGGTATCCCAACATAACCATCTGGAGTGTGTCCAGTTTGTTCTTCATAGGACCAATTTTTATTTGCAGCTTGAGTTTTTATATGAAGTTGCACTATTGTGGACTTGGCTGTCTTGAAGTTTTTTCATATGTATTCTGTGCCATACTATTGTTAAAATGAACTGCTGTTATTGTGAGATGGATTTTAACTGACCTATTAAGGGTTTCTTTCGAATGGCACTACTTACGGACATTCTAGTATTTGCTTCTATTGTTTGGGCCTTGTGGATAATGTACAGATTTAAAAACAAATCTTGTTGCTGACTTGTCCATTTCTTTCCCTGCACTTTGTTACATCTGGGATACAATCTAACTCATCTGATTTAATATGCATTCAAAAAAATGCCATAACTATTAAACACCTTGTTTACAGACAGAAGAAATAAATTTATTCCAACCAAAAAAAAAGAAGAGAGACTATTAAGAGAAATAGAGATGTTAACAACTCTGTAGTGAAGACTTACAAAAAAGTGAGGAGCAGGTAGAGAAAACCTACATTGTCTTAGAGAACACTTAAATGGCCATAAACACCCTGCTGGTAGAAATACCAACATCAAAGGCCCCACTGCTGAGAGCTCAGAAGGAAATGAAAAATGTGTTATTGGAAACCGGACAGAGAGAACCCTGCTATGTAGTGGCCAAAAGCTTAGCTGAATTGTGCCTGAATCTATTTGGAATGAAGGACTTATTAAGGATTATGGTATGCTGAACAATGGCCCCCAAAGACATCAGGTCCCAATCCCTGGAATGCGCAAATGTTACCTTACGTGGGAAAAGGGAAAAGTGTCTTTGCAGATACGATCAAGTGAAGAGTCTTGAGATGGGGAGATGATCCAGCTGGGCCCTAAATGCAGTCACAAGGATCCATATGAGAGAGGGGCAAAAGGAGATCGAATACAGACAGAGGAGAGAAGGTGATGCAATGAAGAGGCTCTGTTGCCAGCTGTAAAGACGCAGGAAGGGACCGTGAGCCAAGGAATGCAAGGCCTGCGGCTCTAGAACCTGGAAAAGGCAAGTAAATGGATTCTCTCCCAGAGCCTGCAGAGAGAACGTGGCCCCATGAACCACTTGATTTTGCCCCAGTAAAACCGATTCAGATTCATAGCTTCCAAAAGTGTAAGAGAATAAATTTGTGTTGTTTTAAGCTACCAACACAAATTGTGGTAATCTGTTATAGCAATCATAGGACACTAACACAATGATCAAACTGTACACTTGGATGAGGAACTTTCCAAGCAAAGTGTTGATGTGGTAGCCTGTTTTCTTCCTGCTGCTGATAGTAAAATGGGGGAGGAAAGGGAGACATTCAGGGAAAAACTGCTCACAAAAAAGGAACCACACTTGATGATTTGGGAAATTCTCAACTTATTCAGGTGGCAAAAGATACTATGATTAGGAGATTCACTATCAGGAAGCTGTGCTCTGAAGAGAATGCCAGTGTTGTGGTAGGACAACCTTTTGCGAGTGCTTCAGAAGGATCAAAAGGTCTGAGTATTTGGTCATGCAGAATACTATCTGAAGATATGAGGTGTGTGACACATGGGTCCTCTCAGCCATGTAAGCAAAAGCCAAGAATAGAGATTGTATTATCTACGAAACGTTTATAGAGAAGCCCCTTGTCTAACGGTATGTTTTCCTGAGACACACATGGGGGGTTCTTGAGAATTTTACGCCAGCAGAACACTTTCACCTTGGCCTGAAAGGGACAGAGACAGGCCAAAATGAAAGAAGCTGTCAGACTCCCAACAGTCTGCATGCAGGAAATAGACTGAAAGAAAACTACTCAGCTTCAAACTGTGTTGCCCTTTATTCGAAAGGAAGGAAGACTCTAGGGCCAGAGCCTTGGACCCCGAGGGCAGAGTGTCAAACTGCAAAGGATTATTCTCAGGACTGTGTTGTTTGCCTGGCTGCATTTAGAAATTGTTTGGAAATGGCACTTTCTTTTTTCCTGCCATTTTCTCCCCTTTCAAATGGAGATGTCTATAACTATTATTTTCCACCTGTCTCACCAGTGTATTAATATTCTGGGAGCAGATAACTCGTTTCCTGGACTCCACAAGTTTACAGAGAGGAAGTTTGCCTCACCCATAGCTGATTTAGATGATTCAGATGACAAGATTTGGAACTTTTGAGCTGAAGAAATTTAGTGGAGACTTTGGACTTTGATTTAATGCTGTAATGGGTTGAGACTTTCGAGGATATTGGGATGGAGTTAATATATTTTGCACGTGGGATGAATATGCATTTTGCCCCAGAATGTGATTGTGGTAGGCAAAATAATGGTCCCCCAAAGGTGTCCATGTCCTAATCCTCCCTACCTGTATGTTTCCTTTCATGGTAAAAAGGACTTTTCCGATGTGATTAAGTTAAAGCTCTTGAGATGGGGGATTATCCTGGATTATTTGGTTGGGACCAATATAATCCCAAGCCTACTTATAAGAGGAGGGCAGTCAGAGAAGGAAGTATGATCCCAAGGCTACTTATCAGAAGAGTGTCAGAGTCAGAGAAGGAAATGTGAGGATGGGAGCAGAGGTCAGAGTGATGCAGGGCCATGAACCAAGGAATGCAGGTGACCTCCAGAAACCAGCAATGGCAAGGAACCAGATTCTCCTCCAGAGAATCCAGAAGCGGGGGCAATACTGCCAAAAGCTTGACTTTGGACACATAAGACCTATTTCAGACTTCTGGTTTCCAAAGCTGTAAGATAATTTGCGTTGAAAAGGCACTCAGTTGGTGGGCATTTGTCACAGCAGCAGTAGGAAACTAACACTAATCCAATCACCAGTTGTTATCGTGCTACCACCCCATGTATATTTTGAAATCATATTTGCCAAGTTGACAAAGAAATTTGTTAATATTAGCCAATTTATAAATAGCTCACACAGTATTCACTGCAATGAAAATTGAGACCTTGATAATGAAATAGACATCTCATGCAAGGTGCGCTAATTGGTCAGTTGTTGAGCCACACATCATGCCTCAGTTGGAATCACTCAGGGCAAACATGACCTCCCCATGAAGACACTATCTGTGACTTTCAGACTATATATGAGATTTATTTGGGGACTCTTTAAATTCAATATCAACACAGTATCTAGTGATTGG
Organism: Propithecus coquereli; assembly: GCF_000956105.1. Taxonomy (NCBI): domain Eukaryota; kingdom Metazoa; phylum Chordata; class Mammalia; order Primates; family Indriidae; genus Propithecus; species Propithecus coquereli. The sequence goes on from NW_012148396.1 coordinate 14,628,210, forward strand.
TGCCATGGAAGAGAAATAAAGCTTAATTTAGTTGGGATATTTTTTCCAGCCCCATGAGGCCTTGTAAAGAACACACCAATGCTTAATTTAGATAACTTTCTATTCACCAGAGCTGTGCCCAGCTGAAAGCCTGCAGGGTTTGGAGATGTGATACAGCTGGCACTGCGCGCCTGGCAGTATAGTAGGCAACGTTCTCCCTGGGCTGTTGCCTCACTGTGATGCTTCTGTTTTACTGTTTTACTCATACCCGTATAAGTCTGTGCAGTGCTTATTCAACACTCCAGTAGAGGTGTTGCTGGAGAATTCTCCTTGCTCTACACCTGAGTCTCATCCTTAGAGATGATGAGAATGTAGATCGCACCACTCACAAGGAGCACAATTTGTGCTGTGAGGGGGTGGGTCTTTGAAAGGAAACCCAGCTGTGAGCATTACATGACTGTTTTCCCTGTAATTGACTCACCTCAAGATTGGCAAATGAAGAGATGTTGGGTTCACATATTCAGATCACATATATATTTAATGTTACTGGTGCTAGGAATACAGGTAGCCTGTTTCTTCTTCAGAAACTTCCCCATGATACCTGCCTGATGCCAAAATCCTGCCCTGCTACAGCTTTCTCCCCTGTACTCCTGTGCTCATAAAAATAACTCAAAACTTGTTTATTAAAGAAAAGAATGCATGCATGCATTTTTTTTATAAACCATCACTAACATGATGTACCATGTGGATTATTAATATTTATAGACCTGTCATTTATGCATTGCCTGTTTTGGGAACCTAACTATAGTTTACAATAATATTTTGAGGAAAAATGTATTCTAAAGTTCAGTCAACTATATAAAAACTGGACTTTTTAAATATAAACAGCAGTAAGTGGGGACTGTGTATATTGGAACCCCAAAATCACTGCCAGGCCCAGCAATTACCCCTGCCTTTCTCCCAGCTGCCACATGTGTCCTGGTCCCATTCTGTAACAGTTGTAGATCTGCTGCAATTGTGTTTACTCCAGACCAGAATTGCAGGCCCAGTTTCTTTCAGGATCTGGCCATTGTGCTTGTCCTGGTTAGCCAACCTCCTAAGGGATCTTTATCTTAGCTCTAAGCCTGGCCCCACCTGAATCCAAAGCAGGGGTTTTGCCTGTGATAAACAAAGGATGAGACACCAAGTCCTGTGGCTGGGGTGGGGAAATGGGAGTTGGCAGTAGAGAGCTAGAAGAATAAAGTATACACTGACCTATTTTAAACTTAATAGAATTTAAATTCAGTAAGGGCAACCTTGTGAAAACACAGAACTTAAGGTGCTATCTAAAATTTTATAGTCTTACAAATAAGACTACACTAAAATGATGCATATTGTGGCTTATATAATTGTAGAGCTCCATGCTTTAAAAAAAACCTGTTATTGAGATAACACAGTGACTGTCTTCTTTCTAGAAATGGATCCAAATTCTACAACTTACTTCAAGTTTGAGTTACATATTTCATAAATTACTTTAAGGCTAATTGATTTATTTTGTATCCTTCAATGTTATAAGGATGTATGTGAGACCAACCACCAGGATTATACTGGACTAAAAATTCTCACTGAGCTTTGCACTATTTATCAGGAGTCTCATTCCCCTTCAGCTATTGGAAAGAATATGTCAGCAATTCTTATTTATGTTGGGAAAACTAGCATAAGTTTGATAATTTTGAAAAGTTAGCATATTTCTTACTCAAAAGGGATATAACCTTTATTGATCGATTGTGATTAACATGGCTGTTTTTTTTTAATATTCATGTTTCTCAGGAAGGCATTGTAATGATAGATGTGAGTGGAGATATTTTAATTTTTTATATGTATCCACATACCCAGCAATAAATCTTCTTAATAGATGAAATGCAGGGAAACACACACAAGCCTGAGCCATAAAAAATGCTGCAAAAGAGGAACAGCACAAATAGGCAAGAAAATTTCTTTCTCAAAATGAAATTCAAAGTTTAAGAAATGAAAGTATTTCCTCCATCATAAAGCACAGGGCAACCAATAGGACGACGCAGAGGAAGGCAGGTACAAGAGACAGTGGGATCAAACAGACCTGGCTTCAACTCTTAGGTCAGTCTGCTCGCACTTTCTGTGTTACTCGACACTCTTTTTTTTTTGAGACAGAGTCTCACTCTGTTGCCCAGGCTAGAGTGCCGTGGCTTTAGTCTAGTTCACAGCAACCTCAAACTCCTGGGCTCAAGCGATCCTACTGCCTCAGCCTTCCGAGTAGCTGGGACTACAGGCATGTGCCACCATGCCTGGCTAATTTTTTCTGTGTATATATATATATATATTTTTTATTAGTTGTCCAGCTAATTTCTTTCTATTTTTAGTAGAGACGGGGTCTTGCTCTTGCTCAGGCTGGTCTCGAACTCCTGACCTTGAGAGATCCACCCGCCTCGGCCTCCCAGAGTGCTAGGATTACAGGCGTGAGCCACCGCGCCCGGCCTACTCGACACTCTTGAGCCCAAATTTCCCTACAAAGGAGATTATAAAGCCCATCTTACAGTGTTGTTTTAGATACTAAGATACGTATATAAAATATATAGCACAACGCTTAACACACAGTAGACATTCTATAGTCCTGGGGAAGCTGGGGTTACATCAGCAAAAAATGGTGGATTAGGGAACTCCAAAAGTCTGTCCATCTACAAAGTAATGGATAACCTGGCAAAAACTGTCAGCATCAACCTTTTTTGGAACTCCGAAATCTAATTTTAGAAAACATTAGAACAAGCAGGGTGGTGCTTAATGAAGGAAAGAGCACCTGAATTTCAGCAAACAAGGTCTGTGGCATCTCAGATTACCCTGTTACCATTCTCCACTCTGCAGGTCTCCAGCAGCTTTGACTGTGGCAGCTCACATTCCTAGTGCAGGTTGCTGGTAACAGGAGCAATGCAGATCTTATTCTCAAAAATTTTAGTCATTTGTTTTGATCTTTCTGGTGGCTGCCTAAATGATTGACTCAAGGGTTTGCTTTTGTTTTACCTGCATCAAAGATTTCGTTGGCTCAGGTGGCTTCCCAGGTGGCATTTGTTTAGTGTGTATGCCATAGCCAATTAGGACAAGTGATGGCAGTTGGGGCATGCAACAAAGACTGAAAAGTTAGGGAAGAAGAGGCAGGGGAAAGGGATACATAGAGGAACAAGGGCTGCAAAGCTTCCACTTACTCCAGGGAATTGATGAGGCACACACCTACAGCTCAACACATACTAAGAAAAGAACAAAGACAATCCAAAGTTTTCCTCTCTGGCTGAACTTCAGACTCCACGGAAGCAGAAAGGCTATGGCAAAGTTGTAAACCACCTGGCTAAGCACAGAGAGAGTGCTCCATCACGTACACAAACCCCATCTGCAAAGACTGAGAGAGGTTTTTAGAGTTTTTGTTTTTGGTTGCAGGCATTGAAAAAATCTTTGCCAGGACATTAGCTAAACACAAAGCTGAAGAAGCGGCTCCACATGACAAACAATACAGACTTTACAAAACTAGCTCGAAACACTCTCTAACCAAGCAAACCACCACCATGATAAGCAAAAAAAAAAACACTATGGATGTGGGAGGATTTAATTTCCAGAGTCACTGCATTGTATTAATCAAAATGTTCTGTTTTCAAGAAAAAATAAGAGGCATACAAAGAAACAAGGAATGCCACCGACTTTGCTTACTGAAACAAAAGCTAAAAGAAGAAATTAACAGAAACAGTCCATGAAGACACAAAGACATTAGACTTAACTATTAATAGAAAACAGTTAAATCAACTATCTTAAATATCAAAGAGCTAAAGGAGACCATGGACAAGGAAAAAAGGAAACCTGGAAAACAATGTCTCAACAAGTAGAGAATATCAATAAAGAGTTAGCAGTTATAAAAAGAACCAAATAGAAATTCTAAAGGCAAAAAAAAAAAAAACTGAAGTGAAAAATTTCCTACACAAGGAGGGCAATGCGCACTACCCGAAGGATGGACATATTTGAAACACGGACTTCGGTGGCGGGGGGGAACCAAGGGCAACACACCTAATCTAATCATCTGTACCACGGGAAGGGCGGCGGGAGGAGAGGGGAGGAGGGAGGAGGGGACAGGTATTTGTATACACAAGGAGTGCAATGCGCACTACCCGAAGGATGGACATATTTGAAACTCGGACTTCAGCGGGGGGGGACCAAGGGCAACACACGTAACTTAAACGTATGTACACCCATAATTTGCTGAAATAAAAAAAAATAAATAAATTAAAAAAAAAAAAAAGAAAAAGAAAAATTTCCTAGAGAGTTTCAGCAACAGATTGAGCAGGTAGAAGAAAGATTCAGCAAACTTGAAGATAAGTCGAATGAAATTATCTACTCTAAGGAACAGAAAGAGGAGAAAATGAGAAAATATTAATATAGTCTAAGGGACCACCAGGACACCATCAATAGTACCAAATTATGCATAATGGGAGCCCCAGAACAAGAAAAAAAGGAGACCAGGGTAGAAGGAATATTTGAAGAAATAATGGGTGAAAATGTCACAAATTTTAGGAAGGATATAAATCTATAATAACATCTAAGAAGCTCAATTAACTTCCAATAGTATAAACTTAGAAGAGATCCAGACTGAGATGCATTATAATCAAACTGTTAAGAGCCAAAGACGAAGAGAAAATCTTGAGAACAGCAAGACAAAGGCAATTTGTCATGTACAAGGGATCCTAAGCAGTGGGAGGAAATATTAAATGTGCTGAAAGAAAAAAAAATGTCAACCAAAAGTTCTATTTCTAGCAAAAATATCCTTCAAAATTTAGAAGAAATTATGATTTTTCAGATAAAAAGACACTGAGGGAGCACTCATAAATCAATTAATGTAATGCATTCATCAATAGGCTACAGAAGAAAAATCACATGATCACATCAAAAGATGCAGAAAAAGCTTTTTCTTCATGCAACACTTATTCATGATAAAAAAAAAAACTTTTAGTAAACTAGGACTAGAAGGGAATTTCCTCAACTTGATTAAAAAAAAAAAAACCTACAAAAGTCCTACAGCTAACATCATACTTAATGGTGAGAAATTTGAATCTTTTTCACTAAGATCAAGAATAAGGCAAGGATGTCTATTCTCACCACCCTTTTCAACATCATACTGAAAGTCCTAGCTAATGTAATAGGACAAGAAAAAAAATTAAAAGGTATATAGATTGGGAACAAAGAAATAAAATTGCTCTTTGGTATATATGACATGATTGTCTATGTAGAAAATATGAAAGAATCAACAACAAGAAAACTTCTGGAACTAATAAGTGAATAGAGCAATGTTGCTGATACAAGTTCAATACACATAAGTCAATTATTTTATTACATAGCAGCAATGAACAAATGGAATTTTATATTAAACACAGAATTCCATTTACATTAGCACCTCAAAAGTGAAACATTTAGGTATAAATCTAACAAAATATGTATGTAATATATATGAGGAAAACAAGAAAATTCTGATAGAAGAAATCAAAGAAGAACTAAATAAATGGAGAGAAATTCCATGTTCATGGATAGGAAGACTAAATATTATCAAGATGTCAGTTCTTCCCAACTTGATCTACAGATTTGATGCAATTCCAATCAAAATCCCAGCTAATTATTTTGTGGCTATTAACATGCTGTTTCTGAAGTTGATATGAAGGTGAAATGATCTAGAATAGCCATCACAATCTTGAAGAAGAACAAAGTTGGAGGACCAACAATACCCAATTTAAGACTTACTATAAAGCTACAGTAATCAAGACAGTGCAGAATTAGTGAAAGAATAAACAACTAGATAAATGGAGTATAATAGAGTCCAGAAATAAACACACAAAAATAGTCAACTGATATTTGACAAAAGAACAAAGACAATACACTGAAGAAAAGATTAGTCTTTTCAACGAATAATGCTGGAACAAAGGGGCATCCACTTGCATAAAGATTAACCTAGACAATGACCTCACACCCTTCACAAAAAATTTCTCAAAATGGATCACAGATCTAAATGGAAAATGAAAAACTATAAAAGTCCTATCACATACGGGAAAATATAAATGAATTTGGGATTGATTGGTAATGACTTTTTAGATGAGACACCAAAGGCGTAGTCCAGGAAAGAAAAAAAAAGCTGAACTTCATTAAAATTAAAAATTTCTGCTCTGTGAAAGATACTATCAAAAGAATGAAAAGACAATCACATTTGGGGAGAAAATATTTGCAGAAGACATATATGACAAAGAACCATTATCCAAAATAACAAAGAACTCTAAAAACTCAACCATAAGAAAACAACCCAATTTAAAAATGATAGAAGACCTTAACAGACACCTCACTAGAAAAAGATATACAGATGGCAAACAAGCATATGAAAAGATGCTCTACATCGTATGTCATCAGGAAAATGCAAATTAAAACAACACTGATATATCACTACACACCTACTAGAAGGCCCAAATCCAGAACACTCACAACCCCAAATGCTGGATAGGATGTAGAGCAGGAAATTGCTGATGTGAATGCAAATTGGTTCAGCCACTTTGGAAGGCAGCTTGGCAGCTTCTTCTAAAACTAAACCAACTCTTACCATGCAATCCAGCCATTGTGCTCCTTGATATTTACCCAAAAGAACTAAAAGCTTATGTGTACACAAAAGCTTTCACATGAATGTTTATAGTAGCTTTATTTATAACTGCCAAAACTTGGAAGCAATCAAGATGTTCTTCCATAGATGAATGGATAAACTGTAGTACATCCAGACAATGCAGTATTATTCCGTGCAAAAAGAAAAAAGAAAGAGCTCTCAACCTACGAAAAGATATGGAGGAAACTTAAATGCATATTATTAAGTGAAAGAGGCCAGTTTAAAAATGCCACATACAGTATGATTCCAACCATTTGACATTCTGGGAAAAGGCAAAACTATGAAGAAAGTAAAAAGATCGGTGGTTGCCAGGGGTTTGGGGGAGGGAGGGATAAATAGGTGAAATATAGAGGACTTTTCAATGAGCAATAATACTCCATGTGATACTATCATGGCAGATATATGTCATTATACATGTGTCCAAACCCATAGAATACACAACACCAAGAGTGAACCCTAATGTAAACTATGGACTTGGAGTGATTATGATGTGTCAATTTAGGTTCATCAGTCATAACATGTGTGCTGCTCTAGCGGGGGATATCGATAATGGGGAAGGCTATGCATGTGAGAGAGCAGAAGGTATATGAAACATTTCTGTACCTTACTTTCAATTTTTCTGTAAACCCAAAACTGTTTGAAAAAATAAATTGTTTTAAAAGTATATTTTTTTCATCTACTCAGGAGGATGAAGCAGAAGGTTCCATTGAGCCCAGGAGTTGCATGTTGCAGTGAGCTATGATGACCCCACTGATGACGCCACTACACTCCACTCTACCTGGGTGACGGAGCGAGGCTCTGTCTCAAAAAAAAAAAAAAAGTATATTTTTTGAAAGTGGAAGGAGTTCACTGCTAGCAGACTTGCCATATATCAAATACTAAAAGGAGTCATTTAGGCAGAAATAAAACGACACTCAACAGCAACTCAAAGCCATATGAAGAACACCAGTAACGCTAATAACGTAGGTAAATATAAAACCACCATTATCATATTTTTGGTTTGTAATCCCTTTTTTATCCTATATAACTTAAAAGACAAATGCATAGAATGATAATTATAAATCTATGTTAATAAGCACAATACGCATAAAGATGTAATTTGTGACAAAACAACATATAGGGGACAGAGCTACAGGAGCAAAGTGTTTTGTATACAACTGAAACTAAATCAGTATTAATTCAAGCTAGATTGTTATAAATTTAGATGTTAATTTTAATCTGCACTAAGAAAATAATTCTAAAATACATGGTAAAAGAAATGAAATGGAAATCAAAATGGTACACTAGAAAAAATCAATTAAACACAAAAGAAGGAAGCCATGGAAGAACCGTGGAACAAAAAATGAGTAAGATACATAGAAAGCAAATATAAAAAAGGTAGAAGTCCGTCTTTGTCAGTAATTATATTAAATGTAAATGGATTAAATACTTCAATTAAAACATGGATATTGGCAGAATCAATATAGAAATATGAACTAATTCTATATTGTGTACAAGAGACTCTATTTCCAAAACCACAAAAAGTTGAAAGTGAAAGGATGAAAAAAGACATTTCATCCAAACTATCACCAGAGAGAGCTTTAAGATGGAATTTGTCACAAGAGACAAAGAAAGAAATTACATAATAATAAATGGCTCAATTCATGAAGAATATGTAGAAATTATAAACATACATGAAGCTCATAAAAGAAACCCAAAAATATAGGAAGCAAAACTGACAGAATTCAGAGGAAAATAGTTCTACAATAACAGTTGGAGAATTCAATACCCCATTTTCAATAATGGATAGAACATATAGACAGAACATTGACAAGAAAATAGAAGACTTTCACCATCAACCAACTGGACCTAACAACCACATAAAGAATACTCCATCCAACAATAGCAGGATACACATTGTCCGCAAGTGCACAGGGAGCATCGCCTGGGACAGACCATCTGTTCAACCACAAAACAAGTCTCAAATTTAAAAACTCTGAAATCATACAAAGTTTCTCCTCTGACCACATGGAATGAAGCTAGAAATCAATAACAGAAGGAAAACTGGAAAATTCACAAATAGGTAGAAATTAAATACGTTCCTAAGTAACAAATCAGTCAAGGAATGCACGATAAGAGAAATTAGAAAAAAATTTTGAGATGAATGAAAATAAAAACACAACCTACCAAAACTTATGTGATGTAGCAAAGGCAGTGCTCAGAGTGGAATTTACAGCTGTAAATGCCTACACTAAAGAGAAAAAGAAAGTTTTCAAATCAATCACCTAACTTTACACATTCAGGAACTAGAAAGAGAAGAGCTAACTGAGCCCAAAGCTAACTGAAGAAAGGGAACAATGAAGATTGGATAAATGAAATAGAGATGAGAAAGACAACAGCTTGCTGGGCTTATGGGCAGGTCAGAGGTCATGCTGACCAGTGACCTGAAAGCTCACAGGGCCCTGACCTCAGGTGCCAGACGTCCACACTGCAGGTGCTGCTGTGTCCAATCCCTGAGTCCTGCCTCCAGAACTCTGAATGCCTCAGAAAAGGAATTAACACTTCGAGCTGGAATTTACAATGCCATTGAACATGCTTTGCTTAACAACCAGGATTTTTGAAATGATGACACCACATCCTTCCTTTGGGGAGCTGAGAGAAAGGGCACATGGGTGGATAGACAGAAATTTGATGTCTCAGTCAGCGGTCCCCAACCTTTTGGCACCAGGGACCAGTTTCATGGAAGACAATTTTTCCATGGCCCTGGGGGAAGCGGGGCACAGGGGCGGAGTTCAGGCTGTGACGCGAGCGAGGGGGAGCGGCTGTAAATACAGATGAAGCTCTACTCACTCTCCCGTCACTCACCTCCTGTGGTGTGACCTGGTTCGCAACAGGCCATGGACTGGTAGGGTCTGCAGCCGGGGGCTGGAGATTGCAGGTCTAACTGTCACTCGGAAGGTGACCCGAGGCAGCCTCACCAGAGTGGCCGTGCAGCATCTTCCATGATGCAAGGATGTGGGTTAACTTTTGTGTTGGCCTTTACTCACTGCCCAGAGAGGGTTTGTTTTTCCATATTTGTAGACTCAACAGAGATTTTCTACCTTTCTGCCAATCAGTATCATTCCTCTCTGTTTCCATGATAGCGGTCTGACTCTAACTCTCTTATTTCCACTGCTCATTTTCCACTACGGCAACTCATTTTGTGACAGTCTGTCATTCCCTCTAAGTGGTCAGGCAAATATTCTGGAATTGTCTGGAGTTTCTGTGGATGAGGTTGTTCTTGCTATCATTTAAATTATTGAGTTCAGAGTTACCAATGTCCAAGTGTCATCAACTTAGAAGAGGTGTAGTAATTTTTAGCAAACAGTGTGATAAAACAGGCACTAAAATGCCCCTCCCTGGGTCGGCTGCATCTCCAGGACGCAGTGGATGCCCCAAAAGTGATGTCGACTGGTCTGCACTGTGCAACTTAGCACAGCAAAGAATCAGATCCCTGTGGTGGAGGAAGGGAGCATATGACAGGGACGGTAACGAGAGGCATTGGGCTCCACTCTCCTTACCGTTAAAAGACGTATGAATTGTGAAACATTAAATTCTATCAGTGGGTAACCTGTACTGCTGTCAAGTTTCTAAAGAAGTGGACAGACACCTTGAATATGAAGCTGCTAAAGCCCATGCATAGTGGGTTAGGGCTCTTGGTACAGCGCTGCAGCCTCTCATCAGTGTCTGTGTTAGTTTGCTGGGGCTGCCATAGCAAAGCACCACAGACTGGGCGGCCTAAACAGCAGAAATGGGTTGTCTCACAGTTCTGGAGGCTGCAAGTTTGAGATCAAGGTATGGGCAAGTTGGCTTCCTTCTGAGGCTTCTCTCCTTGGCCTGTAGATGGCGTCAGCTCCTTGTGCGTTCCCACGGTCTTCCCTGTGTGTGTGTCTGGGTCCTAATCTTTTCTTAAAAGGACTCAGTCATGTTGGGTGGGGGCCCACCCTAATGACCTCGAGCTAAATTAATTACCTCTTTAAAGACCCCATCTCCAAATACAGTCACATTCTGACACACTGAGGGGTTAAGACTTCAAGATAAGGATTTGGGGGCAACAGAATTCAGCCCATAATCATACCCCACTTCATTTCATCTCACCTGCAGCCCCACTGGGTTTCTGATGTGACAAATGACGGCGGAGACCGACAGAGAAAGTGAGGAAATCTACTGTAATGAGTTAAATTGTGATTGCTGGACAGTGACATTTAAAAAGGCAGTTACAACTTTTGAATTCTTAAGAGAAATGATGTTCTATTTCATACACCTCTCATGAGATATTCTGCAAACCTATTTTTGGCTACTTTGCAGAGACACCAATACATTTTTGCTTCTTTGGAGACAACGTTAACAGAGGTACACAAACACACCTCAGAGCCCTTATAAAGGAAGAAAATATATTCCACACTGTTTTTAAGCGTCCGCGTGATGTCAGACAAAGGAGTGGTGAGAGGTGCTGGGTTCCAGGACAACCTGCAGTTGGGAAATGACTGAAGGTGGAGTGAAGTAGGTTGGGAAGGAAGTGGAACCACAGGGCAGTGAGCAGGGCCTGCATGGGGTGTGGCTCTCATGGAGACCCCGCACCCACATGGCTAACAAAGTTAAACAGACATCTCAGGCTCAGGCACTGTGGAAAAGCTCTTCCCACTTGTTTTTCCAACAGCCCTGGCAAATGGTATTATTTCACTCCCACAGGCACAGAGCAATTAGGTGACTTCTCCCAGCCCTCTGACGTGACTCAGGGCCCAGGTGTCCCAGAGCCTTGGAGGCAGGTGTAGGTGGCTGCTTGCTGGCGGGGGGCAGTTGGGAATAAGGACGAGTTCCCTGTCTCTGAGCAACCTGGAGGCGGCCGCAGACCCATCAAGTGGCCTTGGGAACACTCACCAGAAATGCAACGCTTTATTTTCCCTGAGAGCGCTTCTGTGACAGCAGTGCTTTCCTGGCGCTCTGAACCCTCTGTCCTGTCTTCCCCTCAACGTAAGCAGGTGCGGCGCCACCTTGGGGAGGCTCTGCAGGCTGAGGGGTGTGCATAGCCTCCTGCGGCAGGTTTCCTAGATACTGTATTGAAACAGGGAGAGGCAGGCAGGTTGGGCATTTGAGCTTTATTGATAGGTTAATTCCTTTCACCTGCTGCATTCGCCTCACCTGTGAATGGGGATAATGACGGTACCAAATTCTTAAGAGTGTTCTGTGGATCAAATGAGTTTATATATTCTGAAGCACCTAGCACATAACTAAGGCCACATACGTTTTCACAAATTGATTAGCAGATCAGCTCAAGTGGTTTTTTCCACTCAGATGTAACTGAGTGTCTAGGTCTTTTCTCTGTGAGGCTTGAGCTGGGAGGCCTGCAGCTGACACAGTAGCCTGCCACATCCCAGGTCTGAGGAGAGGTCACCAGAGATACCCTGAAGTCTGGTGGAGGACGTGACCCTTGGCATGCACGTGGCTCTGTCCAAGAAGGTCCCTGCTCCAGCCAGGCGAGAGCTACACCAGGAGTCTGGCTTCTCTCTCACTAGAACTGAGGGCGTTCACAGCTTTTGGGGGTTCTGGACCTAAGAAAGCAAAACTGTGCTGGAGGTGGTCCATTTGCAAAGGACAAGGTGTCCTTTGTGAGGTGTGTACTTAAGAGTCGGAAGAACGGCCGGACTAGGCTGAATGACTGAAATTACTGCAGAAGAACAGCCTTCACAACAGACCCACAACTCTTCTGGTCATGTTTTCTAACCAAGTACGCAAGAAATATGTGTTAAAATAGCCTCATTTGTATGCTGCAAGTACAATTTTGTAGCCAAACATAAACTTCTTTATAAAACTGGGAGAAACCTAAGCAGTGCTCTTAATGTGAAAGAGAAACTCTCTGGTTCTGCTAAATTGCTCACACTGAGGTCTGAGCAGTGGGATGGCCCTGTGTGAGAAAAGGTGTCCCATTCATTCCATTATCATTCGTTCTTCTACAAACATGTGTTAAGTTCCTCCTCCACCAGGCACTGGTACTATATGGAATATATGGAACTCCACAGTTCACACATGTATCATACGTGTCACACACGTGTCATACATGATTGCCATGTACTTTCCCAAAGACTCTCAGTGGAGAACACGGAACTTAGGGAAATCAACTGCAGTGTACAAAATGCTCCGACCAAGCCTAGAGGACCAAGAGCCGAACCAGGGAGGCAGCAGGTTGGTGGAAGGCAGGAGGCTCCCAGGGAGATGTCTGGGAGGCAGTCGGTCTTCAGCGACTGAGGAAGTGAGGGAGGGTGCGGGTGCGTGCCTGGGGGAGCTCAGCCAGAGCAGACAGAGGTGAGAGCAGCAGTGTGCAAGTCGGGCTCCATGTCTCCGACCTCGGGAATGAGGCTCCTTCTAAATTAAGTCAGGACAAGGGAGCTCTGTAAGACATGTCCCCAAGGAAAAGAACAAAGCTGATGCACTAGAAATCCTGAGACGAGTAACTGTTACGCATGCCTTTTTAATAGACTGGTTGCTAATTGCATCTTATGGAGCAAAATGGGTTGACACTTCATTTTCATATATATAGTGATAGGAAGCAAGTAATAGAGGCAACTGCTCCTCCCACCGTTGGTGGGAATAAAACTGCTGTATTTTTTTCTAGAGAACAGTTTGAAAATTTGTATCAAAAGATTTATATTTTGTCCAATTCCTGGGATTTATTCAAATGGTATATATATGTGCTTGCATCACAATGATACCACAGAGGGAAAAAATGGAAATAACACGAATTTTTGTTAGAAATTATATAAAGACAGGATAACCACATGATGGAATGTGATGTATCACAAAGTTCCAGAACAATATTTAATGACATGGGAAAATATTTTCGATACTGTATATTATAAATTATAAAGCTACTTATAAAACAGTTTTCAGAGAATGAGACCACACAGAAACTGTAGGAGACTATGTGCATATAAACACAGATATACACACATGTATTCATGTGTGTCTACACACACAGACACATATATATGACACACACCAGAATGCTAGCATTGATTCTCTTTGGTCTTGATGTTATCATAACCATATTCCATATTTTGTGATTTTCCATGTTTTACAAATTTTTAAATCATATTTTGATTATTTTCGATAAAAAATGTTACCTTAAAAATTTCAAGAGTCAGCCAATATATCTGTTGGTTTCAGGGAAGAAGTTTTTAACTAGACACCGGTATATGTACGTATAGATATATGCTCTTGTACATATATACAAACACATCTCAATGTCTAGTTAAAAACTTCCAAATATATATGTATAATTTCCTTCAAATATATTGGCCACAAATCAAACATGTATAACATAAATAATTTTCTTCAAGTTACTTATACTAAAATAGATGGTATTGAATGGGGCCAATGACCAAGCAAAAATGTGACAATGCTACCCCCAAGTGGCCATTCAAGGAATACCCGTATTTTTTAGCCAATGTTGGAAGCAGAGCCCTGGAGACGGCTCGTAAAAGGAATCATACTTTATAAGCCTGCTCTTGAGGATCCAGTGGGAGATGTTTGCCACTCTCTTTGTGCTTTATTCTGAGCAACTGATGAACTTCAGCTTCAGACCCAGTAAATGAATGACCCACTGGGGGTAGACAGTTCGTTGAAACCAACAATGTCGTTTAGCGCCAGGCAAATGCCTCTGGCTTTTTGCCAGACATTTTGGGAGCAAATGGCATCCAGGGCTTAGGTTCCCTTGGCTTCTTTTGAATCACTTATGTAAAGAATTTCATCTGGCTCAATTGTGTGTATCTTTGAATACTAATTTAAAGGATTTCTGGAGCATGGAGGGGATTTTCCACAAAAAATCCTATTCAATATGGTTAACTATGATTTATTGTATATTTTCAAAAAGCTGGAAGAGAGGATTTTGAATGTTCACAACACAAAGAAATGATGAGTGTTTGAGGTGACAGGTATGCTAATCACCGTGGTTTGATCATTACACATGGTATACACGCATCAAAGTAGCACTCTGTATCTAAAACATATGTACAATTATTATGTATCAGTTAAAAATAAAAGGTAAAAAATTTTAAAAATCCTATTTAAGTCCAGGGGGTTACTTTTTATAAGATGGTAACTGGACTTTTTCAAACATTTCTAGATGTTTGTCTTAGGTTAAAAGGACACCATATAAACCCTAATTTGTTTTATGCTTTCGTGTTTCATTTTTTTAAATTAGGTCCAAAGTAAAAAAAAAATTTAAAGATACAATTTTATTTGAAAAATTTATCAAATTTTTATATTTTTCCAATGTCTATGGTATCACAAGTAATATAATAGACACCTCTGTGTATGAAGCTTTGTCCATATACCTAGTTATTTCCTTCAGACGGATACCACGTGGGAATTATCAGATAAAAGCATATCACTGCTTTTACATGGCTTGACAGGTGTGGCCCAGAGCTGATCAGAAAGGCAGTGCCACCGAAGCCCTCGGTAACAGGGTGGGGATGCCAGATCACCGTCCACGGAGTGATCTGTATTTCCACCAGTAATGTTTACTGCCGTTTCACCATCTTCCACAAATCAATAGGTAGAAATGCTATTGCATTATAATAATGCCATAGCTCTATCCCATTAAAATTCGTAACACTTGGAAGTGGAACTATTTCCACTTTCCAAATGTTGTATATGACTGAAAAGGAAAACTCATTACCAACTTAGCAACTCATTAGCTGACTTCCTCTGCATAAACAGCCACTAATTACTCTGCTTCTCACTTCTCTCCTGCTTCCTTCTGGGCACGACACTCTGAGGAGGGTACTAAGAAGGCCAGCCTATATCTCATAATGCTGCGTCCCTCCAATTTTCAAACGTGGTGGATTAAACAAGGACATTGCTCAGACCCAAGCTCAAATTCCTGTTGCCCCCTCACTAGCTGTGTGACTCTGGGCTGATTTCCAAACACCTCTGAGCCTCACTGTCCTGTTAATGGTCACAATGTCACCTGGCTGACAGGGCTGTTTGAGGACTGAAGGATTCTATGTCTGTGAAGTTGCCTGGTACACAGAGCTCAGTGAGAGGCCCCTCTCCTGCCTCGTCCCCTTCTGAACAATAGGCCTAACTCCCCAGCCCATTCGGGCAATAATGCACTGGATGAGAACATCCCATTGTCTTCTAGAATTAGAACTGTATGTTTTGTAATATACCTTTCAGGCTTTGGACTTAGCTACAGGCTCTCAGTGATGACCACCAAGGACAACAGTCCAACGAGGACTGTGGATATTTTTATTCCATGAACAGAACACAGGCACCCTCACAACAGCCACATCCAATCATTCCTCCCGTGTGGACCCCCTGGGTGGGGGGGTCCAACACCTCCGACTCTCCACACCTGCTCTCAGCCCTGCACACAGGGCTGAGACGGCACTCGGTCTCTCTCCATATCCCTCCGTTTCCACAGGAGGATGACCAAGGACTTATTCTCAACCCTGGCAACGTTTCTCAGCTTTTCAACACGCTTCTCTTTCCTGAGAAGGCACCGTCCAAGGACATTGACGTTCACAACTCACATCTCCATCCATGGGCAAAACATGTTCCAGGTGATATAAGGAAAAGCCAAGCATGAGGAAGGGCAAGAATACCAAGATGTGTATGTTATAGGCTCACTCATCACACAGCTTCTTACCCGGTTGGTACAAGAAAAATCAAGTCCTACTGTCAAATAGGTCTGGGACACAGTGTGTCAAAGTGTTTCTCAGAACTGTGGTCCCCAATCCCCGGACTATGGACCAGTACCAGTCTGTGGCCTGTTGTTGGGGACTGGGCTGCAGAGCTCTGCCACCCCGCACCCCAACCCCAATCTGTGGAAAAATTGTGTTCCATGAAACTGAGGAACTGGGGGGGCCACACAGCAGGAGGTGAGGAGCGGGCAAGGGAGCAAAGCTTCATCTGTATTTACAGCCACTCCCCACGGCTCGCATCACGGCCTGAGCTCCGCCTCCCACCCCCACCCCAGTCTATGGAAAAATTGTTTTCCACGAAACCCATCCCTGGTGCCAAAAAGGTTGGGGACCACTGTCTCAGAACATATGTTAGGAAACGCAGCCTCTGAAGATGACAGTATCAGTGTTATTTTCTGCTATGATTACTTCTTTTAAATACAAAGCTTATTGTGAAAAATAGTAACAAGATAGAGAAATTCCAATAATGTCTACCTAAATGCATGGCTTTTTTAAAAACAAAACAAAAAAAACTTGGCTTTAGTGCCTTTTTTTTAATTTAAAAAATATTTTCTAGGCCGGGCGCAGTGGCTCACACCTGTAATCCTAGCACGCTGGGAGGCCGAGGTGGGAGGATTGTTTGAGCTCAGGAGTTCGAAACCAGCCTGAGCAAGAGCGAGACCCCGTCTCTACTAAAAATAGAAAGAAATTAATTGGACAACTAAAAATATATAGAAAAAATTAGCCGGGCATGGTGGCGCATGCCTGTAGTCCCAGCTACTCGGGAGGCTGAGGCAGAAGGATTGCTTGAGGCCAGGAGTGTGAGGCTGCTGTGAGCTAGGCTGATGCCACGGCACTCACTCTAGCCAGGGCAACAGAGTGAGACTCTGTCTCAAAAAAAAAAAAAAAATATTTTCTGAAGCATACTTGCACCCACCATGGAAACTTTGAAAACCTATAAAGGAGCCTTTCTTGCTGGTCAATTTATTGATTTACTCAAGGACAATGAATAATGCAGAATTTTAAAAAATGACTAATCATCATTTTAAATTAGAAATGCTAAAAATTAACCTCAGCATTGGAATGTTATCAAAGCATGTGAGAAACAGGCTGTTAAAACGTCCAAAGGTTGCACAACTGCAACCACACACACACACACACACACACACAAAAAAAAGATTCCCCTTAGATTTTTAAATACAATCTTTATAAAATAAATGTTCCCCATCTGACATTATCTGGGTCACTATTCCAGAGATGCTCTTGAGCTTTAGCCAAATAAATAAATACAAATAACAAACGGACATGGACCTAGGGCAGCCAAGGGACAGAATGTACCTGAGTATTAGTGTGGGTGGATCACAAGGTGAAAAATGCCCCAGACACACACGACGCAATCCTCAAACCCATCCTCGTAACAATTCGGCTGCATGGCCCTTGGAAGAGGACGGGCAGCTGTGTCTGTCCCGCACTGTCCCTCTGCCCAGCCCCGCGCCCGCTCACCGCATGGTGTAGAGCAGTGTGCCGTCGTCCTCCAGCCGCAGCAGCTTGTTGGGCGTGGTCATGTTGTGCGCGATGGACTTCTTCCCGTTGTGGAAGAACGTGTCTGGGGTCCAGATCTTGCTGGCAAGAAGGTTGTTGAGAGGGAGGCGCTGCATGGGCCCCTTAAACCGAAGCCTTTCGTCTTTCCAGCTTTGTCGGAAAAACACATCTATGGTGTACTCCTAATGCAAAGGAAGGCAAGGAGGTGGCGTCAGAGTAAAAGAGTCCTTAGCAGCTCCTTTCAGCGTTTATTTAGAATTGTCTGTGTGGGGCCGTGCCCTGGGACCTACCATTTCCGTGTCGGACACTGGGCCGAAGCTGGTGACGTAGATGTCCGTCCTCACCTGAGTGATTCGCTCTGAAACACAGACACAGGTTCCTCGGCTCGCACCGACTCACCCTGCGCTGTCCTGACTGCCCTTGTGTTCTCAGTCTATTAACTGATTTCACTCTTCGCAGCAGGGGGCTTTTACAATGTGTCGGATAAATGTGGAGGACTCGACACATACCAAATGAAGCCAAAACGCTCCAAACTATAACATGAAATAAAATATCCATCATATAAAGAAAGCAGGTTGGCTGTCATCGTACTTCTGCCCGCTGGGGAGCAGTCCTGAATACAGGTGGGCTGAGGCCTGGCTGTGGATGTTGGGTGGGTTCACAAACACCTGAGCTTCAGTCTCCTCCTCTCTAAACCCAGAGCAAAATGCCAGCCTGGCAGTGCACAACCCTGCCCTCCCCATACACAGTGGCTTTAAAAAGGGTTGGACAATTTGGGATGAAGATTGCTGACTCAGAGGAATTTCCCATCAAAACTGGAGACACTGGGTGGTCTCCAGGGAAGGGACATAAGAGAAAGTGCCCACAAGTGTGCCCTGAGACAGGGATAGCCCACTTCTCCTTATATGGCATTTTGAATTGTTAGAATGCCTATTGTGGGAGACTACTAGTTCATTTAAAATTACTTGGAAATATATACAACGATAAAAGCAGCTAATAATATTGGGGGGAAATTTGTATGTTCCCAAGGCACCCCTGAGCCCTGAAACCTCCTGTGGTCATGAGCAGGAACCACACTCAGAGTGCACTATAGCCCACACTAGATAACCCCAAGCCACTCCACAGTATCGCCATGGGCTCAGAGGCTCCTTGGGGTCGCACTTCGTTGTGTGATGGTCATCTATTTGCACAGTCTGTATTTGTTCATGGCCAGTGTTCGTGTGATGTTGGGTATTGCATGATGTACTGTACCCATCTCCCCACTGAGATGCCAGCTCCAGCAGGGCACCCCTTAGGCCCTCTGTGCTGTCCTCCCACCCTGCAGGACTGAAGGCAGGACGATGAGAGGATGCCACAAGAATTGACAGCAGCTCAGTGGATTTCTAGGTGCTTTGATCCTTCTGGGTGTTGGGACTAGGCTGCTAGACACAGAAGCCTGGGGACATAATTCAGAGAGAAGAAGATGCTGTCAAGAAGCCTGTGTGGACTCTTCTTGTCCACAAGGCAGAGGAATGGCAATTAATGCTTTAAGTGAATCTACCTGTTGAAAATGCAAATACTGGACAAGAACTAAACTTTTTCCTCCAAGAATGTGTTTGATGGAAGGTTTCTACCTCACCTAATACAGCAAGTTCAAACTCACCACATCTAAACTGGTTACAGCCATGGGCGTTACACGTGCCTAGAAACTGCACACAATTCTCAGCATAAAATTAAGCCATGTCTGTTGTGCCCTGAAAGCACAGTTTACTATCAGTTATTTTCTATCAACTCATGTAGAGTCAAAGTAAATACTATGACTTTTGCCACAGTGAAAAATTAAACATAATAACCTATAAAGATGTGAAGAACAATGGCATTCATTGGATTTCTGAAAAGGACTTGTGTAGGTATGAGAGTATGAGGTTGCTTATATATTATTTCAGCTTCCTCTTAAGGAATTCTTAAGAGTTCCTCCTTAAGAGAACCAGAATGGAGGTTAAGATTATCTGGGAAGAAGGGAGTTTGCAGGGATGCGTCCCTCAGCTTCTTGCATCTAGAAAAACGGTAGCAAAGGAGGCAGGATCCTTGGCAAGGGTAGAGCAACCATCAACTCAAAATCCTGGCAGGGAAGCTGTTTTAGGAATTGCTTGGGTCACAGCACACACAAGCTTGAGATGGTGCTTAAGCTTTCCCTGGGTCCTCGCTGGCCTCAGCTGAGGAGAGCACACTCACCTCCCAGCCCGGGCCGGAGTCTGTTGTCGTAGCCATCCAAGAGTCCATCCAAGATCCTCGTAAATATTGTGATGTTATCATTGGTCTCATCTTTTCCAGAACTGGTTGGCATTTGTGAAAAGCTTTTTAAAAGAGAAACAAAAGAAAGAGTTAAAACATCTTATTTCTTACAAATTCTTCTCAAGATATAGAAAATAGAGAATCACATGAGGACCTATCTTTTGGGGAGGGCATTTGAGAATGGGTCTCCCACACTGCCTAGGTCATTGTCCTGCATGGATAACCTTTAGTTCTTGAATATCCAGAGATGTTCTGCTCTGGGTTGGTTGTCCATCAACCTAACATGATGCTCAAAAACCTATCACTCTGTGATTCTGAGGAGCTGTTTATGTCAAAGTTTTAGC
>NW_012148396.1:14650774-14652923 GCF_000956105.1 Propithecus coquereli
ACTTGTCTTGGAGGAATTTCAATATCTGCCCTGTGCTGCCATAACCGCCTCTTGTATTTATCTGTGGGTCTTGGTATGATAGAGGCTGAGGATATGCAGTTTTCTTCGATGTTTTAACTGAAGATAGGAGCTAGGAGGCAGGAAACAGATTCTTAAAAATCCCTAAAAATGCCGATCAGGGCAGGAGCAGGGTTTTGTTTTCTTTGTTTTTGTTTTGTTTTTCACGAGCAGCTGGCAAGCCCTCCTCAGTCCACAGATCATTCTCAAAAATGATTCATCCGCAGTGCATAGTTATGAAACACACCATTTTCACAGCCATGGAGAAGGCCCTGGCCTCATCACAGGACACTAATGCTGTGTTTCCTTAGCCCTGGCCTCAGAGCCTTCATAAAGGAGAAGCTCACAGGTGTCGGAGGAACTTGCTAGCACCTCTGTCAAGCTGCACAATCTTTAAGGACTGCTTCTAAGCTAAAGACTAACTTCAGCTAGCTCTGTTCCATTTTTGAAAACACTTGAAAAACAAAATAATACAGAAATACAGGGACTTTTGATGAAATGGACTAGGGAACTGCCCATGAAATTTGATCCACTAATAGGTTTCATTCATCAGCAGAGTGTTTAAGAAAAATGACTGTGAACATCTTTAAACAGGGTAAACTCTTGGAATTGTGCAAATCCCCCCCTCTCCCTGTTGTCTTGTACCTGCCCTTTTCAAGGCATTTGATTCTGAGACCCTTGCATTAGCCTCCTCCTGATTTCTGGGCCCTACAGACTCGGTCTGAATTGATCCAAGAGGGAACAGGCACTGATATTGTCCCAACGTTCCCCAGTGGTCCTCACGTGCAGGCCCCAGTGGCCAGCAACTGCTCTGGGCCTAAGATGGAAACAGAAAAGCTGTCCTGTGAACCAGTCACTAGAGTGACCCTAAATGGCGTCAGAGAGGATATGACTGGGCTTGGTGCTTACTCCAAAAGCTCAGCTCAACAAATGCATCCTGGATATCTACCAGGTACGAGGCATTATGACTCCTGGGATGTGAAGATGGCAAAGAGGGCACCTGGCCTTACAGACAGGACAGACTTCTGAAAGACTTGGCTGTGTTCCCAGAGGATTTCAACAGAACAGGGCAGGTGTAGGAATCCAGTGTCAATGTGCGAGACACGATAGGAACACGGGAGAGAAATCGAGCTTTGCCTAGGTTCAGGGAAGAGGAAAACTGACCTGGGGTTTTGAGCATGCAGACTGGGTCTCAAACCAAAAAAGGTGCAGAAGGGTGCTGTGAACAGTGGTCCTGGAGAGGAAACAAGTGTGGCCTTTGCAGAGGGCACATGAGAGCTCTGGGGAACAGAGCAGCATGTGCCAATGGGGAGACAGGCACGTGCCAGTCCCTAGAGGACTCTGCATGTCCAGCTACACTCCCTGAAGGTCTGGGGAGCCGTATGCACTTTCCCTGAGGCGGTCGGGCAGCGTGTAAGTGACTGGCTTGGGAGAGGCAAGACTGGAGGCGTGAAGACCAGTGACCGGGCGTGGGCAGCAGTAGGGGTGGGTGGCGCCATAGCTGGATTTCTATCTGTGGCATAAAGGGGAGGGAGAGGTCTGAAGACAGCATGACAGGAATTCAGAGGGAGCTACCTCCAAAATCAGCCCCCTACAAACACAGGTGCACTCTGCTGTGGAAATCACTCATTATTCTGGAAGGACCAAGGAAGCAAGGAGTTGTATTTTTACTAAGATCTAAAGTTATCTTCCTTTTTGAGAAACTTTAAAGGATTTTATGCTAATAAATAAACTTTATTTATCTCTCAGTATTACATTCTTTAATAATAAAAATAAAAAGAAGAAGTTATAGATTCTACCTTTTAAAGGTGCTTCTTTCTATGGAGTGATGCCTGATGACATTTCCTTATTTTGGTATTTTAAAGGGTACAAGTTGTCTCATGCTTCTGGGGAAGAAAAATCTTTTCAGTGTTGTCATATCACCCATGGTGGCAGTGAAGACGGTGCGCTATGCATTGCTTCCCGGTGTTATCTCTGCCTACGTCCAGGGCCATTTCTGATTTCCATAAAATGGGATCGATAATGGCAACTGTGGCCATTTTTTAACGTGAAATTACTTTGGGGATCGAACTGGGCTGGTTCTTAAGTTGCT
>NW_012148396.1:14652973-14654836 GCF_000956105.1 Propithecus coquereli
CCTCAAACTCCTGGGCTCAAGCAATAATCCTTCTGCCTCAGCCTCCCTAGTAGCTGGGACTACAGGCATGCGCCACCATGCCCGGCTAAAGTTTTAGCCATTTTTAAAACAAAATTAGCCACTGCACATGGACTAGCAGAGCTTAATTCACTCATAGAAGATTTTAGAGGTTTGGTTTAAACACAGAAAAACTGAGTTCACATACAGTTCGTGAGTCACCGACGATGGGCGCTAGGACTTGGAAGGGGATGTTGCAAAACTTTACCTAAGTTGAAAGACAAGATTTCTGCACCCAAATCTTACTGCATCCTTCGTTGGATTGGGAACGTTTGTGCTGTGAATAATATGCCACGATTAGAGCGTGCAGTGACAGAAATGATCGAGTCTGTGTCATCTCTTTGGGCTCCCACCCCCAGCTGCTGGCATGTTCCGTGTGACCTAACACGTCCCACAGTAAAACCCTCCAGAACAGCGGGCTGAACCTCAGGGAAGACACAGAACATTTCTGGCTTGTTCAATGGAGTGATGTTATCCAGGCTCCAAAAGCTTCTGTAGATGCAGCAGAGAGAAACCAGAAACCACCCCAAGCAGATCTAGACAAAAGAGGACATTATTTTGGGGGAAGGAAAGTCCACAAGCCCAGAAGACAGTGACACACCTGGAGAGCATGGACCCCATCTCAGGTCTCTACAGCTACTTCCAGATGTGCAAACAGCAAGACAGTCTGAATTATTGAGCACTTGACCCACATACTTGTCTTGGCTCCAAGGGGGACTTACTGAGCTGACAGCTAGCTAAGGCTCCCAAGAAGTCAGTGGCCATGGCACTTGGGAAAAGAACACATGATTCCTGGTATTTCCCTGAAGTGCTCGGCTGGGGGGGCCCTAGCTCTGCTGAAAGCACTTTCTCTTCCATGGAAGCCATCCATGGAAGCCATCCATCTGATTTCAGCTCTGAAATCAGAGCTGAGAGCTGCCATCCTTGGAGAGACGCTGAGGTCACAATCGATGTGTGCCTGCCCTACCCAGTTCTTGAAAATCAGTCATTTTCATTGAATGCATCTAACAGATCAATTCTTTACTGGCCTTAAAGCTATTCCCTTTTGAATGAGAGAGTATAACGTTCTTTTGATCTAATTTTCACATCATCATTATAATGTACATAGTGGAAGCTCTAAGGAGCTGAAATTCAGCCCTGTTAGTATGGAGCCCGCAGACACATACCTTTTATACTCTGTGATTTAGTAGATAAAAATATTAAATTCCCCTTTTTTCTAATATCCATGGTAGTTTCACACTTCAGAAAGACAAAGCGCTAAGCTTCGCACAGCTAATACCAAGATGGACAGCCTCGATAGCTTCTTCCACGTTTGTGTAAAGAAAGGAAGTTATGTTTTGTACTTGCCCAGCTATGTAACTATTGGCCAAACCAAATCTGGCCTCATGGTCCACTTCTTATGGAGTTCATAACTCATCAGTTTGATTATCCACTTTTAGACTATGTCCAGGTGCCCAATTTTTGGAAGGTCCTTGCTGCCTCCTTTACTTACAAATTGAAGTGAGAACATATACACTAGTAGAAAAAGCATCTCTTAATGTTTCAAGAAAACTTTCGTAAGCTATTCCATTATCTGTGCTGAAAATGTTCTTAAATTACATTAGATCTGAATAAAGACAAAGACTTGTCTGCATTATTGACCATTCTGAGACCGTGAGCGCTGTCTCTGTGGGCACTGTTTTCCTGGGCTCTGTCCAGAAGCAGAGACGAGGGCACACTGCTCCTCCAGCTTCGGGGAAACACCACCCCACTTGTTTCTGAATCTCACTTCACAAGTACCCAAATCATTTCCAATAACAATGGGAT
>NW_012148396.1:14656956-14659711 GCF_000956105.1 Propithecus coquereli
TGATTTCCATAAAATGGGATCGATAATGGCAACTGTGGCCATTTTTTAACGTGAAATTACTTTGGGGATCGAACTGGGCTGGTTCTTAAGTTGCTTCTTTCCCAGTATTGAATGGCTTCTGAGAAATGTATTGTATCTCCAGTTTGTTTGCTACTTTCAGGTCATTAAATAAGCACCTCTAAATGGCACCATTTTGTCATGTTTTCCTCAAATGTCCATCACATACCACTTTAGCTATCTATTTTTTTTTTTTTAAAGAAAACCTATGTAATAGAAGAAAACTCACCATGGTGGACACTAGCTGGACACTGAAGGTCAATGCCAAGTTTCCAAGTAAGAGTTTTCCCCTCTAAAGGTGGAAAATAAGAACTCGTAACACAGCGTCTGATGTGGCTCAAGTCTTGTGCGTGGAGCATTACGGCAGAACTCTTACATACCTCCCACTCCCCTGGGCCTCACCCTGAAGTCCTCCCAGTCCTGCTTTTTGGCTCCCTGAGTCTTGCTCAGACCTGTCCCTGCTCCCCTCACTGCATAGAGGTTCTGCATGCTTGGCCTGGACACTGCTGCCCAACTCAGAGTCCTGCTGCCTGCAAGGTCAAACCCAAGCCCGATGGCCACAGCCCCCCTCCCACACCGCTCACCTTCTTGCACTCAGCCATGCTGGGGACCCATGTAGGCGACGATGCAGCACACATATGGCACGTATCCCTGTCCTAATCACACCAAGTTTCCCCTCGCTGCCGTGTCGGTAAGCACGTCCACTATAATACCACCTGCCTTTAAAGAAGTCTTTCTTTCACCCCATATGCTCTTCCAGTTAATGCTCCATTCTCTGTTCCCCTTCTCATCAGAACTCACTGGAAGATGGGTCCACATCAGAAATCCATGTCGCCCTTCTTTTGCAGCCACTCCCACCTGGCTTCCCCTACTCACAGCCCCAGGGGACCACTCTGTGGGGGCCAGGAATGAAATCCACAATGCCAAATCCAAAGAGCCAGTCTCCGTCCCCATCTTACTTGAACCGTGAGCATCACTTGGCAGAGCTGACCAATCCTTCCTACAACGCTTCCTCCCCTGAGTCTCGGGACGCTGCCCTCTTCGTCCTTCCTCCCTTCACGTGCTTCTTTCTTCTCGGTCTCGCTGCCCCCTGCCCTTACCTTCCTGACCTCTCAACATGGACATGTCCCAGGCACAATCCAGGGATCCTCTTCCTTTCTGTCTATACTCAATCTCTACCTGTCTGTTCAATCCAAATGTCTTTAAATGCCTCCTACACATGGAGGCATCACAAGTCCATGTTTCCAACCCACTCTCTCTGACCTCCAGACCTCTACGTCCAGGGGCCTGCCTGGCATCTCCACTTGGACATCTAACGGGTGCCTCGAGGGGCTTCCACGTGCACCACTGCACTCATGATTTTCTGTACCAAGCCTGCTCTCCCACTGTCTCCTCCAGCTCAATGACAGGCAATGAACCAGTCAGGTTTCAGGCCAAATACCTTGGGGTCATCCTTGATGCCTCTATTTCTTCCGTGTATACATCAACCCCACCAATAAATCTTACTGGCCAAATAGTCATTCCCGTGGGCCACTGCAGTCTCCTCTCAACTGTCCTCACTGCTTCCTCCTTAAATCCCTTCTTACTCCACCCCAGATTCTATTCTGTTCACTCAGCACCCAGAGTGAGCTTTAAAATTTAAGTCACATATTGTCACATCTAAATTGCATCATGTTTCACTCCTACTCAAAACCACACAATGGCCCTTTGACCTTCAAAATAAAAGTCAACTGTTCTTCCTGATACCACCCTGCATGGCCCCCTTTCCCCCGTAGCACCCTGCATTCTCCCGCCATTCCTCCTACCAGTTCAGGCTTCTCCGAGAGTAGTTTTTCTCATGTCCTCACTTTGCTCAGATCTCTGCATAAGCATCTCCTTTTGGCACACTCACTATCTCTCACTCTGAATTATTCTTCATAGCAATATCTTAACCTAACCGGCACCTATTGCTTTACTGTCTGTCTCATGCCAGTCTGTTTTCCGTTCTTGGTGTGTTCTTGGCCAAAGAATGACCAGACACACCGAAGTGTCAGGTCCAGCCTCTTGGTGGACCTGTTATCCTAGTTCTTTGGCTCCTTGCTTGGAAAAAAAACACAGGCAGGGCTGGTGTGACAGAGTGACTGCAAGCAGGACCAGTTTCACACGAGTAGCTTTTTATTATAAAATAAAACAGGTCTGTCTCTGTGAGTGGAGAGACAGACTCACTGACAGACTGACTACCTGATGCGATCCTTCTCAACAGCCCTGTGTGGTAGGATCAGGAAACAGTTGCTGCCAGGTTAAGTAACTCTTCTGACATCACACAGAGTGTGGAGACAGAGTGCAGAGCTGGGCAGCCACACTGCCCTCCGTTAAATGATACCAATGCTGTCCTAAATATCTGCCAAAGGAGCCAGGAACCAGGAACCAAATTGATTGTAGAGTGATGGCCAATTTTTTTTGTTAAAAACTGAAAATTAACTGGTTCTGTGTTTCATTAACTTTTAGGATGGTTTTTTGATTTTGAAATAAACAGTTAAATAAATACAAATAAAATGGATTTTTTAGTGAACTGCTAAAATTTGTTTCATAGCATGTCTTACTTTTCCTAGCACATGATCCCTTCTCCATAGCATTTTATTGCACAATCCATATTCTGTATTGGGTTTTATTCGGGCTGCAGTAGACTCGCTGTTTTTTTTTTTTTTTTTTTTTTTTT
>NW_012148396.1:14660437-14673875 GCF_000956105.1 Propithecus coquereli
AAGCCCACATATTCCTTCTCCCCTTGAACCGAGCCAGTGACTCATCCTGGAGCCGACTGCCAGACGGTGTCGGCAGAGAGCTGCGCACTGTCTCTCCTAAGCTTTGCTCACTGCCTATTGGCATAATGAACACGCTAAAAGTTTCCTTCATAAAGCATATAATTGGGAAATATTTTCTTTGAGTATCTTTTTAAAAAAATGTTGGACATTCCCCGGTAGCCTTGTTTTAGCTGCCCACATTTTTTTGTGATACACAATAACTACCTTTCTGATCCCTGCCGATCCCTGAAAGCTTTGGATGCACCAGGGCTCATGCACCTGCTAACTGCATCAGTGGTGCTTTCTGAGTGTTTTATAATTGTTACAATGACTGTTTGTCCTGGGCCTCCTGAACCTACAGCTACAACATAGGAAGAATTTGTCATCTGGGAATTCACAAGAGAGAACTTTTCATTTAAAAAGTCATTGTGAATACCTGCATGATTCAGTGAGAATGTACTTTCTGCTCTACTTAAAAGAAGGGAACTGTCCTTGAACGTGTGTATGAAAAGGACCTTCATGAAACTGGAGGTCCAGGTTGGCACACTTGTGTAGGCAGATAAAGAATAACCTTATCTCTTCATGCTCTTAAGCCATTTCTACAAGAACCTACTTTTAATTGTTGATTATAAAATATTGTTTTCCAAAGTCTATTTGAATGGCAGCTGCCACATAATAAAATTCTAACACATATTTTCTTCTTCAATCAATAAACCTTGAAAATATGTTTAAGGCAATAAAATAAATGGAATCAGAATTCACCTTATTGAGCTGATGATCCCCAAATTTATCTTGCAATTATCACTAGTCCATCATGTCTGAAAAGGTATGATATTTCTAAATGATGACAAATTAATTCCAGTTTAAATTTAATATTATAAATTCTGACAGTACGTTGATGCCAATAGTGTTTCTGTGCTAGTTTTTCTATACCATGTGCTTTTGGTTACCAGTTTCATTAAAATAATTATAATATTTCAAATAATCTCGTGTCTGCAAATGTACCATAGCACAAAGCTGACTGTCAAATAAGGCCTCTGTTCCATTGTACGCTTGACTCATCCTCTGTTCTATAATTTAAAACTAACTGGAGAATTATAAAGGCTATTCAAAATGAGCTGCTGGTGACTCTGATCAAAAAAACAGTATGATTGGGAAAAGGAGAAATAATACTCATATATTTTCAAAGCAATTTCGCATTAATTATCTCATATAATCCCAAGTATATTTCACTTATCACAGTTATAAATTTTCTGACTGCCAAAGCCACACACTTTTCACAAACACTGCATATCAACATGGTCCGTGCACAAAACCTTACATGTGTTCTTTTTCCTTCTTCTCCTGTGCCTGATTTTATATAGCACCTTTACCCCCTGCCAGTTCTCTGGCCTCTCACACGTATTTACAGGAGTCAGCATTTCCCTTGTCCTAGAATCATGTTTAGATTAGGACCCTGTGTGCTTCCCTTTTACCTTTCTTTTGAACCTGATCACATAAACTCTTTCTTTGGGTCGGGGGATGGGGAGACAGAGCTGACCCAAACTCTTTTTCTCCCTAGAGTATAGAAAACTGTTTCTAGGCTGAAACAGTGAATACCTTTCAGAATTATGTCCCTCTCCTCTCTAGATTGGTTTAACCTAGAACTACCCTGCAAACCATATGTAGTCAAACAAGGGAGCCCAAGAAGGAACCCGGCAAAATGACATGGGAAGTTTGCTGAGTAAGGAGTCCCAGCAGTTACTGAGTTTGTGAACTTCCCAAGGTAGCTACTCATCCATTCCATCTCCCCCAGCTGAAAGATGGGGCCAATGGTACTCAGCTCATTCAGTTGCTCTTGGATTCACCTAAAACACATATCCCACATTAGGGTAGCTAGTATTTTCCAAGATTTAAAGTCAAGTAAGTATTAGGAAACTTTCTTTGGGATCTGACAAAATCATTCTCCAGTACATTTAGATAATATGCAAGTGTGAGGAGCCTCACATAAAAAGGGAAATAAATAGGGACTCGATGTCTTTTATGATGTCTTTTGTGACTGTGGAAAAATATTCCCTGCTGGCCAGAGTGTGTGAAACTCAGCCTCCCGCTTTGCTAGAAACCCTGCTTCATCGAAAGGTCAAGAGTTAAAAGTACTCAAACAACCTGATGTAAAATTCCACTTATGAAAGCACCTCCTAATAGAAATAATCTTAAATGGTTAAAAAAGTTGTAAGCCAAATATGTTCACCACAGGAAAATTTATAACAGCAAAATAAGAAACAACGTAAACATCATAAGTTAAGGAAGTAGCTAAACAAGACAGCATCCATGCACTGTAATAACATCCATCCATTTTAAAAGCACACATTTTAGAGTTTGTGATAACAAAGTATTAGGTACCGAAAAAGCACAGTACAAAACTGAAAGTGCAGTATGATCCCAACTATATAAAAATATGCATAGGAGCAAGGGGAATTTAGCACACCACAATGTGAAGGATGACTACCTCTGTGTGGTGGAATTAAGGATATTTTCCTTCTTATAAACTTTTCTGTATCTCACATATTTTCTGAAGCTAGTAGGTAGTGTTTTATGATAGACTATTGACCTTCTATCTAAATGATTAAAAACTGTTCCAACAGTTAATTTTCTGGAAAGATTGAAGGGTACTCTACCACTTAGTTGGTGTTAGCCTCCAGAAACTAACAGTTACCTCTCTATTTTGAAGATTACCTCAGAAAGTTACAGAATTAAATAAGCAATAAAGTATAACTGCTTCTCATGGCTAAACTCCTTATGCACATTACTTCCTATTTCAGACTTGCATCTACCAGGGAGTGTAATAATTTCATGCCTATTCAATGTAAATTCACAAGAATACATTTTGACCAAAATGTTATCACAAAAATTTATGTTCCCAATCCTAGCATACTCCTCACCTCCAAAATATTACTAAATATATGTAGTATATCAGTAAACAAACTGACTACTTAATGCATTAAGTGGCAAACTTGAAAATTCTATAAGATTTCACTTACATATACACCTTTCATTCAGAGGAGCTCTGTGGACATCACAGTTTATAGGATTCAACAGCTGGAGAGGACTTGGAAAGGAAAACCATTCACTTAACAGCTAAGGAAAGTGAGAGTATGGGAGGAGAGGTGTCCACTCAAGACAAGCAAAGCATGAGTAACATCCAATACTGTTCCCAAAAGGTATACTAGGAATGGCTAAAAGGGCTGTGACATACCACACACCTGTGCAAACTAATACGGTTAGAATGCCACGCTGCCTGGCTCATATTGGCGAAGGATGGGCATCCTCCTTAGCTTAGCTCTGCTGGACAGAGTCCCGGCTAAGGGCTCAGGCCTGTGCCCAGGTAGACCTAGCAATGACACCTGGGCAAGGTCTGAAGCCTCTCTGTCTCTATCTCTCTCTCTGTCTTTCTTCCTCTGCACAGATCTTGAAGGGTCAGAAGAGCATAAAATGTCCAGAGGACAAACAGAAAATGTCATGGCCCTGGAAGGATCCTCTTTACTTGCCAGAGAGAAGGGGTCTCTACAGGCTGTTGCAGAGCCACTGTATATTCTCAGCCCTTGATAATTTACACAACTGCAACCTCTGGAGACCACTTTTGTAAAATTAAGGTTTGGCAACTTTTGTCCTGACATTTAATTTCTTAATTATATTCCATCAACTTCAAGTTCCAATCCTTTTGATTAACCAGGATAACTCTGGGGCAGGGGGGCAGGGGAAGAAGAGGAATGTCGGCCCCCTAAGAACATTCATCTGGAATGCTGGTTATCATGAAAAAAGGTTGGCATTGGCACATGGATACTAAAAGCCGAAATGAAAGAAGTTAATAGAAATGCTAATGCCAGATCCTCATGGGTGTCTTTTTGGATCTTCAGGCACCTGTAGTTATGGTCTCTGCACCTGTGTTCAGAGGGCCACAACTCCAGGCCCTTGGCTAGGGTCAGGGCCCTGAATCCTTTTCAGTGCCATGTAGCATGGGTCTGGCTTTAAAGGCAAATTTAACTACATCAGGGAACTAAGGAGGGCAGTTAAATGTTGCACACTGCCCAGTCTAACAAGCAGTGACTGTCCTTTATGCATGTGAACTTCTGAATCTCATTTTAATCTGAGTAGGAAGAAACACAACTGACTCTTATACCTTCCTCAGCTTCCATTTCTGAAAACATAATCGGCCTCTTTTCCTGACTCACTTCAGAGACCCCATACTAGGAGCAGCCTTGTTCAGGAAGAAAGCATGCGTCAAGGCAAGGACTCTGTTTATTTACAACAAACTGAAGGGCGTGGAACTGCAAAGGTGGTTAAGAGAGGGCTTGCTGAATCTGAATTCATGTTCTGCTTTACGAGGTTTCTAAAAGGCACTAGTGCCCCTAATATCGTAAAATAAAAAGCACAGATGATAACTTACCCAAAGTGACTGGATAAGTTCATGGAAATACATAAGACAAGGAGGTTTTTGATCATGATAAAGCTAGAGAACATTCCATTGTCCATTCCCAATAAGAATAATAGTTGAAGCAGATGAATTTGGAAGAATAACTGTTCTTTTCTCCAACTTGATCTTGAAGCTGAAAAGTACACAAAGTGGAAAAGTATATGAACACGAATGTTTTTGTGTCACAGTTCCTGGAATCAAACCCTACTGCTACCAAAGAAATTTACAAAGAAAGGGCATGTGGCTGTCCTCCCCCAGCACACCAGGTATTTCCCACTACCTTGATCCGGCAGTCAGTTGCAGTGTAAAAAGAAGTTACAGGATGGCTTAATCTTCACTTGTATTCAGAGTGCGGAATCATTCTAATTTATTTTTTTCCATGTCTCAAATACTCTGTTTTACTTTTTAGCATGTTATCAAATGATCCATCAGTCCAATTATTAAAGTAAATGCTTGGAGTTATCTGCGCAACTGTATTTCGTATCTGTCAAATCCACAAGTGGAATAATTTTACCTTTCTGAAATATGTGCCACGCGTTCAAAGCCAGCAAGCTACTCCTTGTTCTGCAAGGTGCTGAGAGGAAGTATGTAGAAAGAGGGGGAGAAAAAGCACATTTAAGAAGCAAGTCTTCTGCAGGATCGCGATAATATAAATGCTGCCTAGAAGAGAGAGTTGCCACTTCCTCGGCATCCTGCCCCCCTGACTAAATAAGTTAATAATCACTGCATTTGCGGAAGCCCCTCCGTTCGGTGCCGGGCAGTAATTAACGCATTTGAAATCCAGGCAGGCACCGTCCCTGGGCTCAGCAACTAACCTTAGTGAAGGCACGCATTTCTCAATATGCGCATAACGCAAATAGGTGCTCACCACATAGGAACACCGAGTATTCGAAAAGGAGCTTTTCCCGAGGACACCCTGCCCGTCACCCACCCCGCCCCGCAAACTCCAGAATTGGGAAGCACACAACAGGTACTTCCACCTCAAAAGCGAAGGCCCTCTGCGACTGCTGTCAAGAAGGGCAGCGTGCCATGTGGTGGTCTCCTGGGCGCGTCCTGGGGCTCGTCGCCGGACCCGGGCCAGAGCCCAAGCAGCGAGCACGCGGCGCTGCATGCGGGAAACCCGGGCGGCGCCTCCTGTAGCCCCTCAGCCCCGAGCCGAGACCCCCAAGGAGAAGCTGCACTCCCAAGACCCCCCAGACCACCGCGGAGGCTCGCCAGGGCCGGCGTGCCAGGGCAGGTGGGCGCGGGGCTGCAGTGCGGAGCCGCAGCCTCAGCCGCCCCTGTACCCCGCGGCCCGGCAGGGTCGGCCACCCGCCCGGTCCGCAGCGGCGCGCCGAGCGTCTCCCGCTCCCGGGCCCTCCCCGGCTCGATCCTGGCCCTCTCAGACCTCCCCAGCTCCTGCCCCGGGTCCGAGTCGAGCGCCCCGCCGCGCAGCGCCTTCCTCCTCGGCTGGGAGCGCGCGGTGCAGCGGCGGCTCCGAGTCCACTGGCCTCGAGGAGCCCGCGCGACAAGCGCGCGACACCCCCGCGGGGCCCGCGCCCACCCCGCGAGCAGCCCCGGGACGCCACGCGCCTCAGAGCCCTGGGGCTGACAGGGCCTTCCAGGCGGGCGATTTCGCCCTTCGGGCTCCCGCGACGGCGGCGGCTGGTGGCCCCCAGCCCCCAATTCCTACCCGCGGGGCCATAGGCGCTGCGCCTTGGCGCCCCGTCCCGCAGGGCTGCGCCGCCCAGGACCCCCCTGCCCTTCTGCGCGCGGCTTCGGCCCCGCAGTCGCCAGGGGAAAGTTTGCGCTCCGGGCCGCCCGCGGCGCCCCGCCCGCTCTCCACCTCTCCTCCCTGGCCATGCAGCCCGCCGCTCGGGCGCCCCGAGGAGAGAGGTGCGGGCCGAGCCGGGGCCGCCAGTCTTGTCTCTCCCGCTCGCATCTTCTTACCCCACTGCCCCGGCCCGGCACGCCCGGGGCTTACCCTGCGCGCCGGCACCGGGAGGCGAGCCGTCGGCGAGGGTGCATCCTTTTCCTCCGCCTGCTCTCGCCCGGCTGGCAGGCGCGGAAGGCCGGTGCGGCGTCACCGCCCCATGCTGCCAGCGCGAACTTCCCCAGTGCTCCTGGGCCGAGTGGCTCGGGCGCCCCGCGCTCCCGCCGCCGCCCTGCGGCTCCGCTCTGCGCCGCGCCCGGGGCCGCGCGCTGCCCGCTGCAGATCCCCCCAGCGCCCCCGGCACACTCGCGCGCTCGCTCTCACCTCTCCCGAGCGCCACATGTCGTCCCCGGGCTGGAGGAACGGCCCTCTGCAGAGGCGCTCCGGTAGAGGCCGCCAGACTCTCACCAAATGCGCCCTCGGCCCGGCTCGGCTGAGGGGGAGGGCTCAGGGCCCGCGGTTTGGCCTGGTTTGGGATAGGCCATATTTTTGCTGAAGTTTCTCTGGGGCTTTCAGAAGCATGTTCGGTGCCTCCAGTGATAACCACGGGAGCCCCTCTTCAGACCAGAGACGGAAAGGTCGTGTCAGCAGGCAGCAGCCCGTGGTAACTGAGGCCGTCGCTCCCAGAGCTTTTCTAGGGCCAGCCGAGCACCTCCCTCACCCACCTGGGCCCTTCCTCAGTCCTCAGTGGCACCCCTGCCTATCCTCATCTCGTAATCCGTTCAGAAAGAAACTGGTTTGTGAGCATCCTTTCTATCTAATTCACAAATAGTAATTCATTGCTACGGGAGGGAAAGCCGGAATAAAATTGGATTAGATTAGAATGAAATCCCAGCCTAATTGCAGTATACGACGTCTGGGGGGTTTCCGAAGTTCCATTTCTTGACGTGAAGCCGCGGTGGCAATAGGAAGGGGCCAGAGGCTATGGGGTCTGTGGATCTGAAAGCGGGTCTGGGGGTCGAGAGACGGGATCGCCCTGAGTAGAGCTTCTGGGGCCACAACGTGGACATTTGGTGCACTGCCTCCAGTTAGCCATACAGACACACACACAAACACACACACACACACACACACACACACACACACACACACACACACACACGGAGTTTTGGGTTTTGTTATTGCGGTTATGTCGGTCTCTTGTCTGAGTGGCACAGTTCCTGACAGGTGAGGGTGGCATTAATGATAAGTAGGCAGAAATAGGGCCCCCTTCAAATAACACAAGATGGATGCTAAAACAACACATTCCTTAATTTCAGGATTGCAGGGTCGTGTTTCCTCAGGAGACGGGTGCCTCTTGACTAGGAGAACACCTCGTGAAAAATGTTCAAGGTATAAAGTAAAACTAATGAAAACATGATGAGGTTCGTTTATATCATTGTTCCACACCTTCTGTGAAACTGTATTGTCCGTAGTGTCTTTTAACACAATAGTTGTGAGAAAGGGCAAATTCCTAACTCTCCTCCAGAAAAGTTCTTTACCCTTCCAGTGTATGAAGCCCCTGTTTTCCAGTTATGTCTAACACAATGTGTTCCGAATCTAAGTTACCTGCTGGTACTTTTGCACATTTCAAAATTTCTGAAATTTTCCAAAAATGAGAAATTGTAAATATATTCCAGAAACAGGACATAAATATATATAAATGTGCAAATATACAGGAAGTGTTACTCTGAATGTATATTTAGCCACAGTATCGACTCTGATTTTAGTGGGATTTCATGAAACATAAATTAGATTAAAATGCTGGTTCGAAAAGCTTTTCTAATTCTAAGATGGATAAATTGAGCCATGCTTTTCTTCATTTTCTAATTTCTCAAAAGATGTATCACTATGGTAATGTTCCTTGTTGGTGAAAATCATTAAAGTCAACTTAATATGCTTTTATACTCAACTTAATATAATTTTCACCTATTAGGTGTTGGAATTCTGGGTTTAGAAATAGCAGTGACAGCTGCTCTTCATTCAGGATTAAACAGCATAATGCAAATCAAAGATTTGGTAAATTTAAAGTTTTATTGATTGTCACACAAAGCCATTCAGTCTATTTTTGAGAAAAAAATAGATAAATAAGAGATTACTTTTGTATTAGTGAGTTATGGACATTAATTCCTAATAATGAATGAAATATCAACTGTAAGTGAATATGTTCTTTTGATGGGTTATGTTTAAAATTTCCATGTTTTTGCCCAATGTGGTAGCTTATGCCTATAGTCCCAGATACTCTGGAGGCTGAGGCGGGAGAATCACTTGACACCAGGAGTTGGAGGTTACGGTGAGCTATGATGGCGCCATTGTATTCCAACCTGGGTAACAGAGCGAGACCCTGTCTCAAAATAAAATAAACTTCCCTTGTTTCTTGGTAAATTCTCTATCAGTTGTATGTCAATGCATATCAAAGAGATGAAAATTATCTTAAGATCCATTTCCCTCCCCTGTGATGAAATGGTATCCTACTCTAGTGTTTATGTAATGTATAACATCATTGCTTCATGGCAGATGGACTGACTACCTGAGGGGATAGGGAAATAATACGGCTTATCAGAACTGTACAGAAACTCACATTGCTAGAATATTTATTATCATTTCAATATTTTTTGTTTCAACACGGAATTCAGTGTTTGTCTTGAGAAATAATGAATAATCAGTTGAATTCCCATTTGTTTCATTAGAATTTTCCCTTTATTGAATGAAATTAAGCCAAGTAGTTATAATTCTGGAAAACAGTAGAGGGCACCCCAGTTCCACCTAACCTCAGAGTTGGCCCAGTCTGTATAAGAATTTAATCTCCAGTATGAGAGCCTAAAATAGCCGAAATTGGGGAGGCCTGTGGTGGGTAGAACATATACCAGCAGAGCACCCACCCTATACCCAAGTCAGGAACAGGGGCTGGGGACGGTGGCTATGTTTGCATGGGTGGTCGTGATAGAGGGGCTTGATCTTGTGGTGTTTGTCCTTCTGTGCCTGGCTTATATCACTTAGCATAATGTCCTCTAGTTTCACCCATGTTGTCACAAATGGTAGGATTTTCTTCTTTGTTAAGGCTAAATAATACTCCATTGTATATATATACCACAGTTTCTTTATCCATTCATCTAATGACAGACATTCAGGTTGTTTCCATACCCTGGTTATTGTGAAAAATGCTAAAATGAACATTGGAGTGCAAGTATCTTGTCCAGATAGTGATTTTATTTCCTTTGGCTATATTCCTGGAAGTAGGATTGCTGGATCATATGGTGTTTGCCAGGGCTGGCGGGGAGGGGAGGGGAGAAATGGGGAGATGTTGGTCAAAGGGTACAAAGTTTCAGTTACACAGGGTAAATAAATTCTGGAGATCTAATGTACGACACTGTGACTACAGCTAACAATCCTGTATTATACACCTGAAATTTGCTAAGATGGTAGATCTTAAATGTTCTCACCACACACACTAAAAAAGAAGATGGTAACTCTGTGAGGTGTTAGATATGTGAATGAGTTTGGTTGGGGTGATTATTGCACAATGTATACATATATCAAATCATCAGATTGAACACCTTAAATACTAGAAGATTTTACATAAATGAATGGATAAGTAAATGTATCTAGATTTCTGGATATTTTTAAACAAAGAAAAACCACCACAGATTTAGCAACATTAGGCATACGTTCCCACCCTTTTGCCCCACCTCCACCCTACTTATACCTGGCATGGGATCCTTGGAGGAACAGGGCCTATTCTTTTCTACACTAGCCTCATTTATGTAACCTGGAAAATAGACGTAAGTAAGGCTTTTAAAAAGATTTTACATTTTTTTGAATTTCACTTTATCTTCTTTGTTGACTTATTAGTTAAGTCTATTTTATTTTATTGTTTTATTTTATTTTATTTTTTTATTTCACTGTTTATTTTTGTTTGTAGGTGGCTCTAGGATTTACAATAGACATCATTCTTTAATTTACTACAGTTGACCTTTAAGTAATATGGTATAATTTTATGTACAGTACAGTATAGGAAACTTACACTAGTATGCTTCTGTTGTTCTTTCCTGTCCTATTTGCTATTGTTGTCACACATATTACTTCTACATTCAGTCAATTATTTTTTACTTTAACAATAAATTATTTTTTTAAATAGGTTTTCAAATGAGGAAAAATTTCCATTGGGTATCATTTTAATTCTGCTTGTAGGAAATCCTTTATCATTTCTTACATCACAGATCTGTGATGAATTCTGTAAACTTTTGTTTGTCTGAAAAATTTTTTATTTCATCTTCCCTTTTGAAAAATACTTTTTTCTCAGTGTAGAATTCTGGATTGACAGATATGTTTGTATGTACAGATGGTTTTCCACTTATGATGGTTCAACTCAACAATTTTTTGACTTAACCATAGCGTGGAAAGTGAGGTACATTCAGTAGAAACTATACTTTGAGTACCTATACAAACATTGTGTTTTTCATTTTCAGTATTTAATAAATTTCATGAAATATCCAACACTTTATTATAGAATATGCTTTGTGTTAGATGGTTTTGCCCAGTTGCAGGCTAATGTAATTGTTCTGAACATTTTTAAGGTAGGCTACACTAAGCTATAATGTTCAGTAGGTTAGGTGTATTAAATGCATTTTTGGCTTATCGTATTTTTGACTTATCCTGGGTTTTTTGGGACATAACCTCATCCATGTCAAGAAGCATATACAATCATTCACCATATAATGACAAACCACATATACGATGGTATTCCCTAAGATTATAATGAATCTGAAAAATTCCTATTACCTAGTGATATCTTAGCCATCCTAATATCTTATTGTAATTACTTTTTAAAAAATAAATTTAGTGTAGACTAAGCATACAGTGTTTATAAATACCATATTTTTATTGTACCTTTTTATTTTTAGATACATCTAGATATACAAATACCATTGTGTTACAATGGTAGTGTATGGTAATGTCTTAGGCCTTCACATTCACTCACCATTCACTTGCTGACTCACCAGAGCAACTTTCAATCCTGCAAGCTCCATTCATGGTAAGTGCCTTCTATAGGTGTCCCATTTTTTATCTTTAATACCATATTTTTATTGTACCTTTTTATTTTTAGATACGTCTAGATATACAAATACCATTGTGTTACAATTGCCTATGTATTTAGTATAGTAACATGATGTGCAGGTTTGTAGCTTAGGCACAATAGGCTACACCATGTAGCCTAGGTGTGTAGTATACTCTACTATCTAGGTTTGTGTAAATATACTCTACGACATTGGCACAATGATGAAATCATCTAGTGATGCATTTCTCAGAACATGTCACCATCATTAAGCTTACTTTAAAGCTCTGTTCCAGTGCCTTCTGGCTTGTATTTTTCTAACAAAAGTCTGCTGCCATTCCTGTTTTTATTTCTCTGTACATACTCTGTCTCCTCTCACCCATGTCTGATTTTCACATTTTCCCTTTGTCGCTGCTTTTCAGTATTTCAATTAGAATTTGACTTGGTGTATTTTTCTGTCATTCTTTCTTTTTTTTGTATTCTGTTTTGGAATTCTTTGAGCCTTAGATATGCTAGCTTATAGTTTTCAGCAAACCTGGAACTTTTTCACCCATTATTTCTTTAAATCTTTTTTTCTTCCTCTTCTACTTCTACTTTCTAGTGTTCCCATAGGTCATTGAAGTTCTGGTCAATTTTTTTTTTCTCTGTGCTTCA
Organism: Propithecus coquereli; assembly: GCF_000956105.1. Taxonomy (NCBI): domain Eukaryota; kingdom Metazoa; phylum Chordata; class Mammalia; order Primates; family Indriidae; genus Propithecus; species Propithecus coquereli. The sequence continues at coordinate 14,672,531 of NW_012148396.1, forward strand.
TTTTATATATATTTTATTTCTATGTCATCAAATTCACTAACATTTTCTTTTACAGTGTCTGGACTGCTGTTGATCTTAGTGTTTTTCACTTCAGGCATTACAATTTTCATCTCTGGAAGTTCCATTTTTTCTTTGTATCTTCCATGATTCTTGTTATCATTTTCATATTTTAATTTAAATCTGAGAGCATATTTATAATAGCTATTTTAAAGCCCTTGCCTGCTGACTACATCATCTTCTGGTTTTATTTATGTTTACTGCTTTGACTGATTTTTCTTCTGATTATAGATCACATTTTTCTGCTTCTTGTCATGTCTGCTAATTTTTTGATATTGTTGTTGCACATTGTTAATTTCCTGTTGTTCAATGTCCAGGTTTGGTTGTCCTTCTTCAAAGAGTGTTATACTTTATGCTGGCAGGAATTTAGATTACCTGAAGATCAATTTGGTCTTTCTGAGGTTTGTTTTTAAGCTTTGTTATAGAAAGTTTACAATAGCTTTATTCTAGAGCTAGTTTTGCCCACTACTAAGTCATGTCCCCTTTGGCTCCTCCATTGAATGCCCTAGGTGTTCAACAAGGACCCTCCACTTGAAAGTCTTCCAGCAGTGTGAGCTCTGGGAGCCACTCAGCTTACAGTTCCCTGATTACTCTTTACCCAGCCTTATGGAATTCCCTTCTATGAATGTTTAACTTTTTATTCATGAACACTCTCAGGGAGTCTGCTGTGCCTTGCTTGAGATCCACTTTCTTGCAGAAATTAGGAGTGAATGTTGGGCTCTCTTTTTTTTCTCTGGGGAATCATACATAATTCTACAAACTGTTGTCCAGTATTTGAAAGCAGTTGTATAATGTATCTTGTCCAGTTTCGAGGTGTTTATGGAGGGAGGGTCAAGTCTCGTCACAATTACTTTATCATGACCCCATATGCCGAATTTTACAAATGTGTTTAATAATTTTTAGTAGTCTTCTCCCATGGACTTTTTACGACAAAGAAATTTGAAAACAATTTTTTCCCCAGCCATAGTTATTCATTATTTTATTTACTTTTGATAATTAGAAAATTCAGCTAGATTTGCTTTAGGTTTGGCTCTTATATATATCCATATTTTCAGTGACCTGAAACTCAAGAAATTCAGGTTATCCCTTATTTCAAAAAATATTTCTTTTTTTCATGAAAATTATTTTGAGATATAATTATTTTTTTCTTTAGAAAGAAGCATTACTTATGAATATATTTGATCTCTTTTGCCTTCTCTCATACTTATAATAGTCTCTATAGCCAATTATCTATCTCAATACATTTTTCACTTTTAAACATGATTTTCTCACACCTATATTCTATTTC
>NW_012148396.1:14674195-14679193 GCF_000956105.1 Propithecus coquereli
CCCTCTGCCCAACATCCAATAGATGTTATTCTTATATGTGCATTTATGTGTTGATTTGTGTTTTTAAAGAAGTTTTAAAAAACACTTGTGCCTCTCCCTTGTTCTACTTGCTTTCTCATTGCAGAATACTAATGAGCTATCATTAGGACTTCTCACTCTGTCATCCATATTTCTTAATCTTGCATATTTTCAACTTGCTCTTCTGTGCTATGGTGCTTTTTATTTGCCAGTTTTCTAACTTTCCCTCGTGCTGTCTCATTTATTTAAGCTATGGATAAGAATTTAGTCTTAATGAAGGCATTTATTTTCTAAAAGTCGTATTTGGTTTATGTGTTAAATCTGCCTTGTCATTTGACAGTCTCTTGTTCCTTGCTGACTTTTTATTCTATCATTTATGTGCATATATTCCCACAACATTTTTGTATTTAGAATGTATAGAAATTCCTGCATGTTTATTTTATATTGATGTCTGACCATTCTAATACTGAAGTCCTTGTGGCTCTAATTTGTTTTTCCCAATGATTGCTTCTCTCATGATGTCTTATTTTCTTGGTGTTGGGTAATTGTGTATTTATGTATGTAAACTCTGCAGGCTGTAACTGGGGTACTTTTCTCCAGTGAAGGCTTGCTTTTTCTTTCTACTTGTGTTGTGTTTACCCAGCTGGGTTTACATTAATCTAATTTTTTCTTGTGATTTTGTATTTTCTTACTGACCAAGAGGGTGGTTTAAAGTTGATTTGCAAATTCCAAGGCAGTTCTATGGCCTCATATATCCATGATAAACTCTTCTCTTTCTCCTCCTCCTCCTCCTTCTTTTTCCTTTTGTTCTTCTCCAGAAGACACAGCAGAAACAATTTCCTAAAACCCTTCCTCTGCTGGAAAGCAATATTTTTAATTTTTTTTTGAGACAGAGTCTCACTCTCTTGTCTGGGCTACAGTGCCGTGGCATCATCCTAGCTCACAACAACCTCAAACCCCTGGGCTCAAGCGATCCTCCTGCCTCAGCCTCCCGAGTAGCTGGGACTACAGACATGTGCCACCATGCCCGGCTGATTTTTTTTCTACATATTTTTAGTTGTCCAATTCATTTCTTTCTATTTTTAGTAGAGACGGGGTCTTGCTTTTGCTCAGGCTGGTTTCGAACTCCCGAGCTCAAACAATCCGCCGGCCTCGGCCTCCCAGGGTGCTAGGATTACATGCGTGAGCCACCGCGCCCGGCCCGAGAATACTTTTTTTAAAATTGAAATTGTCCAAAAATTAAAAAATAAAATCTAGTTTCACACAAATATGTAGTTGGAAAAAGAGGGAAATTTTAATAAGCTTTTTAGGTAAGTGTCAATATTCTTGCATCATAACCAAAATTCCACCACTGGTAGTTGTTTTACCCCCAGCTTTATTGAGGTATAATTGACAAAGAAAAATTACAAATATTTAAGATGTACAATGTAATGTCTTGATATAAATATACAGTGTGAAATAATTACCACAATCAAGTTAATTGACATATCCATCACCTCACATAGTTACCTCTGTGTGTGGTGAGAACATTTAAGATCTACTGTCTTAGCAAATAACTTAATGCTAGTTGCAATGTGGAATCTGATACTGTATCAATAAACTTTTCAGCCTTTATGGTATCAAAAACTATTGGTCAATTCAACACACATCGATGATAAAAATTCTTAGCATAGTAAGAATAGAGGCAAACTTCCTCAACTTGATAAAGATCAACTAAAATAAAAACCTATAGCTAATATACTTAATGATGAAAGACTGAATGCGTTCCCCCTAAGATCAGGTGTCAGACAAGAACGTCTGGTCTCACCACTCTGTTCAACACAATCATAGTACTAGGAGGCACAGGGAAAGTAGCAAGGAAAGAAAAGTAAACAAAAGATATACAAATTAGAAATGAAGAAATAAAGCTGTCTTTATGTGCAGATGACATGATTATCAACATTGAAAATCTCAAGGAATCTCAAAAATACTCACGAAAAAGTACCAGCAATAAAGGGATTCAGCAAGATATTTCTAAATGCTAGCAAAACACATGGGAACCAAAACTAAGAACACAATATCATTTACAACTACTTAATGTAAATGAAACACATATGTAAAACTCTAACAAACACATATAGGACTTATATGCTGCAAACTACAAAACATTAGTGAAACAAAAAAGAGCTAGGCAAACAGAGACATATATTTTGTTCCTGCATTGGAAGACTCAATATTGTAAAGATGTCAAATTTTCTCAAATTGATCTGCAGGCTTAGTGCAATTTCTATCAAAATACCAGCAATGTTTTTTGGAGACATAGAGAAACATTCTAAAATTTGTATGGAAAACTATAAACATAAGAATAGCTAAAATAATTTTGAGAAAGAAAGAAAATGGGAGGAATTACACTACACAGTTTTAAGACTTACTGTAGTAGTAATCAAGATGGTGTGGTCTTGGTGGAAAGATAGACACATAGATAAATAGAACAGAGTACGAAATACAAAAATAGATCCATGCATGTACAACCAAATTTTTTTTCACAAAGAAGCAAAAGCAATTCAATGGAGGAAGGATAGTCTTGTCAACAAATGAAGCTGGAGCAATTGGAAATTCAAAAGCAAAACAAGAAACCACAAACTAAACCTTACCCTGTATACACAAATTACTCAAAATGGATCATACTCTTAAATTTAAAATACAAACCTATAAAACTTTTCAAGGAAAATATAGGAGAAAATCTTTGGGACCTATGGCTAGGCAAAGGATTCTTAGACATGACATAATAAACATGATTCACAAAAGAAAATATGATAAATTTGACTTCATCATATTTTAAAACTTTCATTGTGTGAAAGATTCTGTTAAGAGGATGACAAGGACAAGCTAGGAAATAGGAGAAGATAATTTGCAAACCATGTTTGAAAGTGGTCTTGTATCTATTAATAGAATATATAAAGGACTCTCAAAAATGAACAATGATAAAGCAACCAATCCAAATGGAAAATGGACAAGAGATATTTCAACAAAGAGGATATGCAGGTGGCAAATAAGCACATGAAAATATGCACAATGTCATTAGCTATTAGGGAAATTAAAACTATAATGAGATATCGCTACATACCTGTCAGAACAGCTAAAACTTAAAAAAATATAGCAGCAACATTAAAGGCTGGTGAGGATGCAAAGCAACTGAATTTGCTGGTGGGAATGTTGAATGAACAGCCTCTTCAGAAAAGAGTTTGGCAGCTTGATTTTATAAAATTATACTGTACAGCCCAAGAATTGCACTCTTGGGTATTTATCCCAGAGAAACGAAGACTTACATCCATGCAAAAACTTGCACAGGAATGTTCATAGCAGCTTTATTTGTGATAGCCAAAATTGGAAACAACTTAAATTAACTTCGACAGGTGAATGATTAAACAAATTGGTACATTTGTACCATAGAATATTGCTCATCAATAAAAAAGAATGAAGCATGCCACCGCTGAACAAAGACAGTTTCATTTCTTCCTTCATAGGCTGCATATCTTTTATTTCCTTTTTTTTTCCTTCATCATATTGCATTAGCTGGGACTTTCAGTAAGATATTAAATAGAGGTGGTAAAAGAAGGTACCCTCTCATTGTTCTCAGTCTTAACCCCGGTATTTTTTAATTGATCAGTTTAGAACATGAGTCAGTAAGCCATAGCCCATGGTCTAAATCCAGTCTACTGCTTAGTTTAATAAGCAAAGTTTTATTGGAAGACTGTCATTCAATTATATATTGTGCATGAATGCTTTCTTGCTGCAGTAGCAAAGCTGAGTAATTGTGATAGAAACCAGTTGGTCTGCAAAGCCTAAAACACCGTCTAGTTCTATAAAGAAAAAATTTCTAACCCCTGGTTTATACCATTTGCAGTGATAATGATTAATTATACATTTAAATTCATTGTTATACTTTCTATCACCTTATTTAGTGTTTTTACTTGTTATGCCCTGTTTCTCTTCTTCCTTTCTTATCTTTTTTCCTTATTCCATTTATTTTTCCTCTAATGATTTGAAGAATTTTTTTCTTCTCAAGTGTTTTTCCATTTAAATTTTAACAGTGTAAAATTAATCAAGATCCAACCCTCTGATTAACTCAAGTGCTTTGTGAAATGTGCACTCCTATCATCCCACTGGACATGCATGCCATCTGTATTCATTATTAAGTCTCTTTTTAATAACACCATGGATTAGACCCTATTATTACTATAATTTTTTTACAGAAAAAAATTTTAACTTTTTTCTTTTTTTCTTTTCTTTTTTTTTTTTTTTTACTATTTTTGCCTGTCAAATATTTTTCTTCTAGTCTTTTTTCTTCCTTTCCTCCTGTGAAATTCACTGTTTTGATTTCCATAGTCTATGTCTGCTGGAGTAGATGCCTTCAGTTTTTGTGTCTTTGTGTCTCAGGATTTTTTTTCAATTTGAAAAATGTCTTGGATTCTCCCTCATTGTTGAAAGTTAGTTTTAATAGTGGTATAATTCTACCATGGCAGTTGTTGTCTCTCTGCACTTTGAAGATAGTTTTCCATGGCTTCTGTCTTATATTGTTGCTATTTTGAAAAATTTGCTGTTCTTCCTTTTTAGAAGGAATATAACTTTCTCTTTGTTAGCTTTTAAGATTCTCCTTCTCTCTCTTTTAGTGTTGTTCAAGTATACTCAGTGTGTCTAAGTATGTATTTTTACTTTTTTTTCCTATGAGGAATGTGTTTTGTGCTTTTATTCATCTATGATTTTGTGTTTTTTTTTTGTAGTGTAAATAATTATAGTTTATTGTGTAAGGAAACTTAATACAAATACAAAAATAATTATGAAAGGGAAAAGATTCATAATGTAACAATATTATTAACTTGAAATTTTTTTGTTTGTTTTTGTTTTGTGTGTGTGTGATTTTTTTTCTTTTTCTTTTATTTCAGCATATTATGGGCGTACAGATGTTTAGGTTACGTATGTTGCCCTTGGTCCCCCCCC
>NW_012148396.1:14679253-14687161 GCF_000956105.1 Propithecus coquereli
CCCTCTGCCCAACATCCAATAGATGTTATTCTTATATGTGCATTTATGTGTTGATTTGTGTTTTTAAAGAAGTTTTAAAAAACACTTGTGCCTCTCCCTTGTTCTACTTGCTTTCTCATTGCAGAATACTAATGAGCTATCATTAGGACTTCTCACTCTGTCATCCATATTTCTTAATCTTGCATATTTTCAACTTGCTCTTCTGTGCTATGGTGCTTTTTATTTGCCAGTTTTCTAACTTTCCCTCGTGCTGTCTCATTTATTTAAGCTATGGATAAGAATTTAGTCTTAATGAAGGCATTTATTTTCTAAAAGTCGTATTTGGTTTATGTGTTAAATCTGCCTTGTCATTTGACAGTCTCTTGTTCCTTGCTGACTTTTTATTCTATCATTTATGTGCATATATTCCCACAACATTTTTGTATTTAGAATGTATAGAAATTCCTGCATGTTTATTTTATATTGATGTCTGACCATTCTAATACTGAAGTCCTTGTGGCTCTAATTTGTTTTTCCCAATGATTGCTTCTCTCATGATGTCTTATTTTCTTGGTGTTGGGTAATTGTGTATTTATGTATGTAAACTCTGCAGGCTGTAACTGGGGTACTTTTCTCCAGTGAAGGCTTGCTTTTTCTTTCTACTTGTGTTGTGTTTACCCAGCTGGGTTTACATTAATCTAATTTTTTCTTGTGATTTTGTATTTTCTTACTGACCAAGAGGGTGGTTTAAAGTTGATTTGCAAATTCCAAGGCAGTTCTATGGCCTCATATATCCATGATAAACTCTTCTCTTTCTCCTCCTCCTCCTCCTTCTTTTTCCTTTTGTTCTTCTCCAGAAGACACAGCAGAAACAATTTCCTAAAACCCTTCCTCTGCTGGAAAGCAATATTTTTAATTTTTTTTTGATTTTTAATTATTGTATATACATATTTGTATATATTTATATGGTACATGTGATGTTTTGATACAAACAATATGTATTAACCAAATCAGGGTAACTGGGGTATCCATCACCTCAAGTGTTTATCATTTCTTTGTGTTAGAAACATTCAAATTCTACTCTTTTAGTTTTTTTAAAGTATACCCTCATTTATTGTTGAATATAGTCACTTTGTTGTGCTGTCAAATATTGTTCATTCTAACCATATTTTTGCACTCATTAACCATTCCCACTTTATCCCCTGATCCCCACTGCCCTTGCCAGCCTCTGGACCAACATTCTACTCTGTGTCTCCATGAGATTAGTTATTTTAATATTTAGCTCCCACACATGAGTGAGAACATGTAAGATTTGTCTTTCTGTGCTTGGCTTATTTCAATTAACATAATGTTCTCCAGATCCATCCATGTTGTTGCAAATGGCAAAATTTCATTCTTTTCTAAGGCTATATAATACTTATTCAATTGTGTATATGTACCAAAATTTCTTTATCCATTCATCCATTGATGGACACTTATGTTGATTCCAAATCCTGGCTATTGTGAATAGTGCTTCAATAAACATGGGAGTGCAGATATCTTTTCGATAAAATGATTTCCTTTCTTTTGGATATATACCCAGCAGTGGGATTGCTGGGTCATATAGTAGTTCTATTTTTAGTTTTCTGAGGAACCTCCATAGTGTTCTCCATAGTGGTTGCACTAATTTACATTCCCACCAACGGTGTACGCATCCTCACCAGAATTCATCATTGCCTGTCTTTTTGATAAAAGCCATTTTAACTGGAGCAAGATGATATCTCATTATAGTTTGTAATTTGCATTTCTCTGATGACTAATGATGTTGAGCATCTTTTCATATACCTGTTGGCTATTTGTATGTTTTCTTTTGAGAAATATCTTCAGATCTTTGGCCCATTTTTAAATTGATTATCTGATTTTTTCCTATATTCTGGTTATTAACCCCTTGCCAGGTGAGTAGTTTGCAAATATTTTTTCCCATTCTGTGGGTTGTTTCTTCACTTTGTTGATTGTTTCCTTTGCTGTCCAGAAGCTCTTTAGCTTAATGTGATCCTATTCGTCCAATTTTGCTTTGGCTGCCTGTGCTTTGGGGGTATTACTCAAGAAGTCCTTGCCCAGATCAATGTCCTGAAGTGTTTCCTGAATGTTTTCTTTTAATGGTTTCATAGTTTCAGGTCTTAGATTTAAGTCTTTAATTCATTTTGATTTAATTTTTGTATATAACAGGAGATAAGGGTCTAGTTTTATTCTTTTGCATATGGATATCCAGTTTAGAAAACAACTTTTTATCTGGCCCTCCCCTTCACTAAGTCTTGTAGAAGTTTACATGTTCTGATCTAATTTAGAAATATCAGGTCGAGCCCCTACTTTCCTTGGGCCCAGTGCATAGTCTTTCATTTCTCCAAGGTAACTACTCGGCTCTTTCAGCTCACTGTTTCCTTTTGTATTGACCCTTGGGGATTTCACTTACTTTCTGTTAAGCACATCACCACATAGGTTTGTATTAATTAATCCTTGATTTACTTTCATTGTGCAGGTAGCCATTCGGAGAATCCAGTTACACTTCTGGAAATAGAATTCTTTAGTCTAGTTTTATACCTCTTCTAATGTGGCTTATATTTAGAAGTATTTTAATTTTTCTCTTTATGTGATTGTAAAGTTAACAAAGGCAAAGAATTGACCTTTAATAAGTGCATCAATATTTAAATATTATCTGTATTTGTCAATGTTCTGCAGAGAGACAGAACCAACAGGATATATAGAGATATACAGAAAGAGATTTTTCATGAGGCTCACACCATTACAGAGGCTGAGAAGTCCCCGGATGTGCTGGGGACTGGAAAGCTAGAGCCCCAGGAAAGCCTGTAGTAGAGCTCCAGTCCACGCCTGAGGGTCTGAGAGCCAAAGGAACGAACGTGAGGTCCCAGTGTGAGTCCAAAGACCTGAGAACCAGGAATGCCAATGTCTGAGGACAGGAGAAGATAGATGGTCCCACTCCAGAAGAAAGAGTGAATTCTGCCTTCTTCTACCTTTTTGTTCTATTTGAGCCCTCGACAGATTGGATGATGCCCAACTGCACTGGTGAGGACAATCTTCTTTCCTCAGTCTACCAATTCAAATGCCAATCTCTTCCAGAAACACCCTCGCAGACATACCCGGAAATAATGTTTTACCAGCTGCCTGGGCATCCCTTAGCCCAGTTAAATGGCAAATAAAATAGCCATCACAGTATCCAAATGGGAAGTAAGGACATGATAGGGTGCTCTGTGTCATTAGTCCCCTGGGAACTACCCATTAAACCACAGTGAGAGACCACTCCGTATTCATGAGAATGGCTTTAGTTGAAAACACCGGAAATTCCAAGCATTGGCAAAAATGTGGAGCAACTGGAATTCTTCTATACTGACGGGAATATAAATTAATATAACCACTTTGGAAAGTTTCTTAACATTATCCTTAACATTATTCCATATACACTATGAAGCAGTACTTTCATACTAGGTACATAATATAAATGAATGCACATGTAGCCCAAAGGGTAGGTACAATAATATTTTTAACAGGATTATTCACAATAGCTAAAATCTGGAAACAATCCAAGTAGCCATTGAGGATGGATAAATAAATTATGGTATATTCATGCAATCCAATACCATATAGCAGTAAAAAAATCAATGAATGACTGTGCCATGCAGCGACATGCAAAAATCTTCCTAAACAAATGCCAGGCACAAACGAATATTTATTGTGCAATACCATTTATACAAAGTTCAGAAACAGGAAAAAGTATATACAATTTTAGAAGTCACCAGAGTGGTTTCCTTTTGGGAGAAGGGAGGATTGGTGACTGGGAAGAGACACGTGAAGACCTCGAGAGGCTGGCAGTATTCTATTTCTCTGTCTAGGTGGTGGTTACCCGCGTTTTTCATGTGGTGATGTCATCATCCTGTACACTGATCATTTGTGCGCTTTTCTCTGTTGTGAGTATACATCTATGTGAACATTTAAAAATATTTAACACTGAAATATCTGAGTTTCTGAAGGATGTTCTTTTATAAATGTCTATTTTGTTGAATTGTCTTCAGCATGTGCCCATTGTATTACAGAGGTTGGTACTGGAAGTCAGTTTTACTTCTTAATTCTCCAGCGGATTTTGCAATTAAACTTTTTAAAATCAGATAAATACGAAAAGTATCAGAAGAAAAATTGGTGAAGGATAGACTTGCTAAAACTTTTGGCTCAGGAAAGCTGTTTGGGCGGATCCCTGCTATGTCTGTACATGGACCTGATTCGTAATCAGCATCTACTCAGATTGGACCTGTTGCCTTTTCCTTCTCAGATCGCCATAACTTTTTCAATGCCTCCAACTTGTGATGTAAACCTAGCAGACTTAGGTTTCAGAGTCCGGATTTGCCAGGGGTTCTGGATCTTTTCCTGCGGGAGCCTGGACTAGAGAGTAGTAGGGGAGGGAAGAATTTGAAAGCTACTGTGACAGGTACCGGCCATGGGGCAAGTGGTTTGAACCTCTTCAGCTTTGGTTTACTTGCTTTGTTAAGTTGGATTAATTCTATTTCAGCCTGTGTGGTGCTTGTAAGGATTAAATGCATTCATGTCTGACACAAACACCAGATAAATTCTTGCCTTTTCCTTTTGATAATTGAGGTTTCAATTTGGATTATGAAAGAAGACAGCTTGTGTTAGAACACAATACATATTTGTGCTTTCCACATGTAAATGTGTTGTGTGTGGGAAAGTAAAAGGTACCAGAATTGCCAGAGGAGGATGGAATCAGCTGCTATGCAAACCTCTGGAATGCAATTTCAAGTGCAGGGCTACATTTATGAATACTATGCCATAGAAAAATAAAGATGAACATTTTCTTTTCTGCTATTCAGTAATATGTTGCTTAATAATGGGGATATGTTCTGGCAAATGCATCATTAGATGATTTTGTGCAAACATCATAGTTTGTACTTACGCAAACCCAGATGGTATAGCCTCCTACATCTAGGCTATATGGTATAATCTCTTGCTCCTAGGCTACAAACATGCATAGCATGTTACTGTGCTGAATACTGCATGTGGCTGTAATACAATGGTAAGTATTTTTGTATGTAAACATATTTAAACACAGAAAATGTACACCTGTATAGGGCACTTACCATAAATGGAGTTTTCAGGACTGGAAGTTGGTCTGGTTGAGTCAGTGAGTGAGTGATGAAGGAATGTGAAGGCCTAGGACATTACCACACACTACTGTAGACTTTTTAAACACTGTACACTTAGGCTACCCTAAATTTATTAAAAAATTAAGTAATTGCTTTAAGACATTATGGCAGTTATCATGTCACTGGGCAATAGGCATTTTCAGCTCCATTATAACCTATGGCACCACTATTGTATATGGGGTCCATCGTTGAACAAAACGCTGTTATGGTACACGCGACTGTATCATCACATCTGGTGGAACCTGTCTTGTTTCTATTTTCAAGTCAAAGCAAGTTGGCCCATTAAAACAAAAACCATAAAATTAAAACAAACAAAATTCTACCTTCGTGCTTGTGGGATGGGAGTGAGCTTGAGTTTCAATTGATCAGGTAGATAAAAATTTACAAATATTTTCTCTGGGCTTTATTGGATTTGTCTTTGGTATCATTCAGACATGCTAGGTGATCTTTGGACAAGATGCTGGAGGATCTTTGATAATACTTATTTACTTATATTAATATAAAATGTTCAATCTTTACTTTTTCTGGTTTATTTGAGGGAGCTAAAAGTATAAGACATATTTTATGAATTCATGAGGTTGGGAAATACGTTAATTTATGTAGCATTGCTCTTATAACTAGTCTAAATAAGTCATTTAAAATGAGGCGATCCTCCCTCCTTGGCCTCCCAGAGTGTTAGGATTACAGGCGTGAGCCACTGTGCCCAGCCATTAGTATCTCTTTCTTGAAGGAAGTTGGTACTGGTTCTCCCTATTTCCAGAGCTATGGTAAGTGGCTTCGATCCCTTCCAAATTTCCTTATGAGCCTATTAATGGGAAACTGTGTTTAAAGAAACCCAGTATTTGTAATATTTGTAAACCTTAATTTTTCAAACATTTCACATATGTGGGCAGAGGCTTTCTTTCTATTTGTAAACCCATAATTTTTCAAAACTTTCTATATGTGGGCAGAGCTTGGTTGTCCACATTGCAGGCACAGGGAGGCCAGGATTCATGTGACAAGGAGTGGTTGCATTCTTGTTCAAATTCAGGGCTGCTTCTGGTTTTGATAGTCTATTTTTTGATGTTCCTTCAAAAAACCATCCATTTGTTTACTTAATATTGGAAGTAATTATACATAACTGCAATCATGTAGAAACCATGCAGTTTCTGCTAGGAAATGTACTGATTTCCATAAAAATTGTAAAGGCAAAGGTTAGACCAGCAAATGTTTTGAATGTGCCCGTATTGGTTGGCATCTTGCTGACATCGCTAACATCCTGCTGCAAAGGAAGTGCAATTTGAAAATGAGGGATACTGAGTGCCACATGGGTTTAAGGTTAAGGGACAGGTTAGGAGGCCTGAATGCAATGATTTACTGATCAGAATTTCAGTCTTCTCTTAGCATTGGATTAAGCTTTCAGCTACTAATTCATTTATTTGGGGGGAACTTTTATACACACTCTTCTACGACTGGAAATAGTAATGCCTTTCCATTTTAAAAAATAGTGTTATGCACGGAATTATCTGAGAAGAATGTCTACATTAAGGGCATGCCTTTAACCCGCATTTGGGTGAGGTAAAGACATAGTGTAACTATAATGTTTGTACCCTCACAAAACCCTGGAATAATAAAAAAAATAAAAAAAAAAAGAAGTCATTAAGTTACTAAATTACTTCCAGATCTGTTCTCTGAAGAGTAGAAAGTTATAATGCACAAATAAAGATAAGACACCTTGGAAGGAAGCAGGCTGCCTCCCACATTTCCACAGGCTACTCCCACCCTGGGGCAAAACACTGTGCCAGGAACCTTCCCTAAGTCCTTCCTGGGCTGACTTTGACCCCGAGCACCAGAGCCCACAACCTGGGCCCATTCATGGGCCCTCACCAATCAAAGCATCTACCATTTTTCACACCCTCTTCCTGGTATTGCCCGTTGCCCTCCAATGATGCCACCTTGTGTCACTACCAGTGCCGACTGCTGCCAATCTGTAAGGCAACCTGCCCTTTCCATGTCCAGCTAAAGTCTTATTGAAACATAGTTCTGCAGGCGTATGCTCTCTGGGACATGCTTTGCCTGCTGACACACACCTGCTCAGCCTTGAGAAGGCAGAAGGTGAGCCCAAGGGCAACCCATGTGATGGTGATGACTCTGTGACTGGCATCCTCTTCTTCCTTCGACTTGGTCACTCCACTCTCTCCCAGAGACCCCCTTGCATGACATATTTCATGGGATTCCCTGTTCCCCAGAGGACTCAGGCTCTCAGCAGACCCTCCCTGACTTGGGCTTTAGACGTGCCCAGATTTGAATCCTAGAGAGATCAAGGATTAGGTTTAAATCAAAATCCTTGCTGCAATAGTTTATTTTTTAACCAAACTTGTAAAGTCCTAGGTCATGTATGGCTCTGAAAATACATATTTGTAAAACTATGTCCTGTAATATTAAAAGAAAGAAGTCATTTACTAGTCATAGCTTTTACAGAAAAGGAAAACACCAAATGAACATTTCTAAGTTATAAAATGTAGATTTATGACATAAAAGAACAAAGGTCCATTGTTTGGTTAGTTTTACCCCTCCTCCCCCAAATGTTTCTTTCTTTTATGCACAATGAAAAGTGAATTGAACACAAAGACCTAGAAGACAAAGACCTTGCTTATTAGTGAACAAAATAGATCATAAAACAATTAATTATTCTTCATTCTGTACAAAAGCTACATGCTAAAAATGGTTACTTTTTGTT
>NW_012148396.1:14689011-14693779 GCF_000956105.1 Propithecus coquereli
GACCAGCAGCCTAGTAACTCTAACCACAGGATGGAGTTGGGTGAGCTGTGCAGATGCTTGAGACTCTGCCCAAGGGCACAGAGACCTGACGGGAAAGTGGAGAACAGGGGAGGACAGAGCAGAGTCAGCCTGGAAAAGAATAAATGTACTAATTATCATCAGACTTTGATAACTCGAGATAATGCATAATGGCTAAAAATTATTCCAATAATTCAAGCCAGGCATAACATTTGAAAATCTATCAGCATAGTTCACCATATAATAAAGAAAATTAGACAACTTATAGAATTACCCCCCCAAAATAAATAGGAATTTATTTAATTTGAAAGGAATTTTTTAAAAAATTGACAGCAAACATAGTATTTAGATGAATGTTTCCTTTACAGTGAGGGGCAAGACAAAGATTTTCCCTGTTCTCAGTTATATTTAGCATTGTGCAATAAGGCAAGAATATAAAAATTAGAAATTAAAAAATGAAACTGTCATTATAATTAGATTGTATTATTGTGTCCATAGAAAATCCAGAAGTATCTAGAGATAAATTATTAGAATTAATAAGTGCATTTAGTAGATTCTACCATGTCCTACGTTTCCATATCACTTTGCTAAGGTATGTCCTCTCTGAGGAAATCCAGGAAAGATCATCCTTTGGACCCAGGTGTTTTTATTACTGGCCCTGGTATGTTCAATTCATTTTAACTCCCTACTTGCCAGATTTTCCATTTGTAAAATGAAAAGCAATGTTTGCCTCATGGAGCTTACATTCTAGTGGGGAGGTGTTAAATCAAAAGGAAAAAGGATAAGTTGATATATAGTATATTAGCTAGTGACAAAAGGTAAGGAGAAAAATAAAATGAAGAAGGTAGGCAGGAAGTGTTGGGGGAGAAGCAGTTTAAGATTTTAGATAAGGTGTCCAGTGAAAATGACACATGACTTGAAGAAAGTAAGGGAGTGAGTCCTTCAGAAATCCAGGACAAGAACATCCAGGTGAAGAATGATGCAGGTACAAAAGGTGCAGGCAGCAGAGCAGCAGGTATATTCAAGGGTGAGCAGGTATATTCAAGGAGGTGAGTGTGGCTAGAGGAAAGGGGCATGGCAATTTGGGGCAATGAGAGCAGAGAAGTCTTAGGGCCAGTCATGTGACCTTGTAGGTCACAACAAGACCTTTTGTTCTTTTTACTCTGGGTGAGAAATGAAGCCGCCAGAAGGTTTGGGCAGAGCAGTGACATGATCTGATGTCTTTTTAACAGGATCTGTGTTGGGAAGTGTTAAAAGAAAAACTTCAGACAAATTAAATTTAACGGAGTTTATGTGAGCAAAGAATGATTAGATTCATGAATTGGGCAGCACCCTGAACACATAGAGGTTCAGAGAGCTCCACCCAGCAGTGGGCAGGCAGTATTCATAGACAGAAAAAGGAAGCACCTTACAGAAACAGCCTGACTGGTTACAGGTGGACATTTGCCTTATTTGGATGTGGTGTGATGAGGCATTTGCCTTCTGTGGACATAGGCTGATCACTTGGCTGCCTGTGATTGGCTGAGACTCAGATATCTGTTATAAGAGTATACTCTTAAGTTGCAGTTTGTTTACATACTACGTTAGGGTGCGGACTGCTATGTAGGAACTCAAAGTACGGAGGCAGCTTCAGGCCAAATTTAATTTAATTTAATAAAAGGGAGTGCCTGAGAGTAAGAGCAGAAGCGTCAAGTCCAAGTGCAATAACTGACACAAGAGATGATGGTAGTTCGGGCTGTGGTAATAGCAGCAGAGGTGTTGAGAGACAGTTGAAGGCAGAGCCACAAACTACACTGCCGTTCAGACATAAGGTGTGAGAGAAAGGGAGAAGTTAAGTTCTGAAGAACTGGGAATACTGCCAGTTACCTGCAACGTGCAAGACTGTGAGAAGATCAAATCTGAGAGGGAGGAGGAATATCGGGAGCTCTGTTTTAGGCATTTTAAGTTTGAAATGCCCATTAAATATGAATCTTGAGTTCCTGAGAAATGTCTGAGATGGAGAGTCTTCCACACATCAGATGCTGTCTATAGATTCGGAAGGTCCCTGTTAGGAAAAGACAGCTCAGACTGAGGGGCGATTGAAGGGAGTTTCATGAAGGGCAGCAACAAGGGTCCCCATCAGCGCTCAGAGTATAAACAGGGTGGGAAGCCGCCACAGAATCCAGGAACAGCTGTCTGTAGCCATGGAGCAGGATCGCCCAGAAGGAGCTGGTGCCACAGGTAAAGGGACAATATCACCGACAGACCATGTCCTGGGAACTGCAGCTCACATACTCCCAGCCTTTCTCTCCACCTGCTCTCCTATCGCCCATCAGCAAAACCCGTAGAGGTTGGCCTTCCTCAATGCAGAGAAGGGCAGGGAAGGGTGGGGAAGGAACATGGAAGGGCAGAGTGAGAACAGCAGAAACCATGGATCATGTAGGGAGCGTGTGTAGATAACAGAAACACAAGGTCCAGTGATTACATCCTGGGCCTTCCAACAATGAGAATAAGACTAGACTTGCAAGGGAGATTACAAGGATCAGCCCAAGAGAAGGGAGGAGGAGCCAGTTAGAGTACAGGGGAGCACCCTGATGCATTCCAAATGCAGAGCAGCCTGTGAGCTCTTTGAAAATTCACAGATCATTTAAGGTTACTGGGCCTCACTTTCTCCATTTATGAAAAGATAACATGAAACTGAATTATTGCTAAGACTCTCTTTGTTTATTTGCTATGCCATTTGTATCTCTGTTGGGCCTTGAAGAGATGGTTCTTCCTCCTTGTAGGGCCCTTTGCTATTTCTAGTATATAAGACAGATTTAACTTCGATGGGCTCAAATGTTTCTTCACCATGCAAGTCATCATTTGAAGAATCCTCCTATGCCTGTGATTAGCTAAAGAATTCAACATAAAGAGGTTGAATGCGGTGGCTCATGCCTACAATGCCAGCACTTTGGGAGGTCAAGGTGGGAGGATCACTTGAGGCCAGGAGTTCAAGACCAGCCTGGGCAACATAGCAAGACCCCATCTCTACAAAAAAAATTTTTAAATTAGTTGGTCATGGTGGCACATGCCTGCAGTTCCAACTACTTAGGAGGCTGAGTCAGGAGGATCACTTGAGCCCAGAAGTTCAAGGCTGTGGTGAGCTATGATCGCAGCACTTCTCTCCAGCCTGGGTGACAGAGCGGGACTCTGTCTCTTGAAAAAAAAACAAACTCAACATTAAGTGACAAAAAGTGGTCTCCTACAGGAGTTCTGGGCTTGAGTGAACACGCAAAGTTACCTAAACTCTCTGTGTCTCAACTTCTTCCAGTGTGAGGAAAATGTCTGTTCTGGAAAGATTTTTAAAAATGCACAGAAAGTTGTTTGGAAATCTGTTAAGTGCTATGTAAGTGAAAGATACTATAATACAATTAGGTCAGTGTGCCACCCCCTCCCCTGACACATTACTGAAAGTATATTTAAGACAGCAACAACTATATCAAAAACAAAATCAACAGGGTTTTGAATCAACTAAGTTCATCAAATACTGGTTTAAAGAGATGCATAATTTTGAGACTTCTCAGGGCTTTTCATATGCTAAAGAGAATTATGACCATCTGAAAGTGAAAAAAAATGCAATGATTCCCAAAGTAATTTAGCACTAAAATCCCTTTTTCAAGGAGAATTTCACAGAACACATTCAACTGTTTTTTGTTGCATTCCCAACAGAAACACCAGGTGAATGTGATCATAACCCTACCAACAATAGCTAAGGTGTGCCAACTGTCTCCTGGACGGCATGGTGGCTAGGTGCAGGCCTCGGAGTCAGACCATGTAGGTGCACAGACCATGTAGGTGGAGACAACTTTGCATGTCTCCATTTCCTCTTCTTTACGTTGAAGGTAATACCAGTGTCCGATGCTTTGGGTATAGTGAGGAGTCTGTGAGCTACAGTATCAAGAGCATTGGTACAAGTGCCTGCTGCACAGCAATGCTGTGCAGCAGTTGTTATTATAGCCATGCACAAACCCCTCCCCTCCTGAGGTGGACACTGTCATTATTTTTGTGTACAAGGAAAGTAAGGCACAGAAGTCACTGATCTGAAAGCAGGTTCTCAGGGTTAGAAAGTGGAAGAGCAAGAGGCTGGTATGTGTTCAACGTGAACGTGCTCTATCAAATAAATGACAGCAACTAGCTTTGCAGGGGGGCCAGTAGGTGGTTGCCCTGGGCCAGGCGTTGTGACCTATGAGTGCTGTGCAGCCATTTAATGTGCATATCAGAACTGACGTGAGACAGCATTTCACACTCTGAGATGTTGGAATAGGTTATTTTTCAGTGGGATTTAGAATTTCCCAGTGCAAATGACAGAATGTGTGATAGGAATGCTATTAGCAGTAGTTCTCATTGATTGATAACTGTGGGGTCTAACTGGGGCCTTTCACCCTTCTACTTTGATTCTCTTTCCATTATATGTTCTTGTTCCTTTTCACCCAAGTTGTTATTGTTATTGTGAAGGGAATATTTATCCAGTACGTTGTTAGCACTTCAGTGAACTTTAGTATGTTTTCACTTCACCTGCTATTGTACAATATGAAAAGGAAACCAAGAAAATACTTTCCAATGGCATAATTTAATGCATTTGTCGTATCTAAGTTAGGGAAAAGACATATTTTTAGGTAGTAGGTCTTTATTGATGTCCCCAAATCATAAGTGGAGTTGGCCTATAGTTTTATCTACCCATGAGGCTGGGTTTGCTGTACACACATGGTGTGGAAACAATCATCAAACT
>NW_012148396.1:14694549-14740580 GCF_000956105.1 Propithecus coquereli
TACATTTTCTGATATAAAGGTCACAATTCCTCCACTTTTTAAAAATTAATAGACTTCATTTTTTAGAGCAGTTTTAGGTTTACACAAAAATCGAGTAGAGAGTACATAGCATCCCTGTCTACCTACCTCTCCTCCCTCACAATGCAGTTTCCCCTATTATTAACATCTTGCGTTGGTGTGGAACATCTGTTACAACTGAGGAACCTACACTGACACATCCTTATCACCCAGAGTCCATACTTTATGTTAGGGTTCACTCTTGGTGTTTTCAATGAGTTTGAACAAATGTCTAGTGACATGTATCCATTATTACCGTATCATACAGAATAGTGTCACTGTCCTAAGAATACTCTGTGCTCTACCTATTCATCCCTCCCTCCCCGCAACCCCCAGAACCACTGATCTTTTTACTGCCTCCACAGTTTTGCTCTTCCAAACTGGCCTCTTTAACTTACGCAGTGTTTTCAATATGTACATCAAAATAGCTGTAGCCCACAAGTTTAATAGATAGTTTTGTAATATAGTTCGTTTCCAATTTTTAAAAAATATTTAGTTTTTCTTTGATCCATGGGTTGATTTCCAAGCAAACAGCTATTTTGTATTCATCTTTTGCTATTGGTTTTAAAATAAATTAATGTAGGGCACCTGTTTGGTATTATTTTGTTCCTTTGAAATTTGTTGAGATAGGCTTTAAGACAGTATAACATTTGTAAATATTCCACATGACCTTGCAGAGAATATGTATTCTGCATTTACTGGGCTGAGTGTTCTATATATGTTCATCAGGTCAATCTTGTTAATCATAGTGTGCAAGTTTTCTATAGCTTCACTAATATTTTGTCTGTTTTCATTAATGGATAAGAGAAGCGTATTAAAATTCTCAGATTGTTATTATAGATGAATCTGTTTTCTCTCATATTCTGTAAATGTTTCCTTTATAACTTTTAAGAATATGATATTAGATGAATACAAATTTCAAAGTTTATCTTTTCAGTGAATTGCGGAATTTTTTATTCTAAAATATCCATTTGATCTCAAGTAATGATTTTGCCTCAAAGTCTACTTTATTTTATTGAAATATAGCTATACCAGTTTCCTTTTGGGTAGTCATTTCAGGTATATCTTTCTTCATTCTTTATTGTTCATCTTTCTATTGAGTTGGATCATAGTTGAAATAGACATCTTTGTAAGTAAAAATAATTAATATTGGCAATCAATGTATCCTTATGGCAGAAATGTCTCTTGTAAACCATATGGTTGAATTTTGCTGTTTGTAAAATATCCAGTCAATCTGAGAATTGTTTTCTTTTAAGTGGATTATTTATTCTAGTCATACTTATTGAAATTTTTAAAATTTAAAATGAACTATATGAAATCACCATTTTTATGGATTTCCATAAAGGATATCCTCACTCTCTTTTAGTATTATTTTAGACGCTGTCTCCAAAGTAATAAAACAAGAAAGGAAAGGAAGGGCAAGTGTATTATCTTCAAGTGCTATAATTATATACAGAGAAAGCCCAAACCCTGAAATAAATATTAGAAATTATTTTTAACAGTTTACAAAGGTGGCTAGCTAGTTAATTTATGTTAAAAGGGAAGCCTTGTAAATCATTAAGAAGCATGTAAAAATACAAAGAGCATAATCTTCACATTCAACACATAATTAACAAAACATCTTAGAGCAAATGTAAGTATGCTAAGGTTTTAATGAATAGAATCACAAAATGTCATTGAAAGCTGTAAAAAAGACTTGAGTAAAAGGAGTAAGAGTGCATATATCTGAATGGGAAAACACATTGAAAATATGTCAATTTTCATAAGTTTTATCTTACTGTGTTTAAACTAGTGAGCAAACACTAAGTTATGGAATTATTAGTACCTTACAGCACATTCTGCTTTCATCTGTAATGTATGTGACATACGCTGCAATAAGTTAAGGCATATATTAAACAGCACATTAGTTAAAGGGGGAAAGGTTTGCTTTTAATTGTTGGTGCACTGCGCACCCTTACTGAAGCACTAACACTGGAGCTTTCATATATGTGTATGTTTTCATATGTTGCTATAAGATTTGACATATTATAACAAAACAGAAAAAGGAAGGTGAACGAGAAAACGCTCACGAACATGCAGAGAAACTGTCCTTTTGGAGAATGAATTAAGGTTGCAAATTTCACTGTCTTGTGGTTGTAATCAATTTACATTGCCAGGGTCTGGATCTCCCATTCAATCCTAGTCTTAGCCCTCCCAGGTGACTGCATTAGCCCCTAACTAGTCTCTCTACTACCTTGTACACCTCTCCCATTCCCAGTATCTACTTCTTGGAGAATCCAGTGTGATTTTTACAAAAACAAAACAAATCACATCATTCCCGAGCGCAATGGCTCCCCCTCACGCTTAGAATAAAATGGAAATAACACCTGACAACCCCAAAGGCCCTACGTAATCTAGACCCCATCTTCCTCTCCTTCTTCAACAGCTCTCCAGCCCCATCTCAGCCACCTTGCGCAGTTTTCGCAAAGCTGAGCAGTTCAGTTTTAATTAATGAGGTGCCAGGAGAGATGTCCAGAGGGAGGCCATGGCGGCATCTTCTGGAGCCACCTTGTGGCCATGAGGAGCACTGTCCTGAGGATGCTCGGACACTGCCGCTGGCAGATGGACTGACGGGAGAGCTGCCCATCACCCAACCAGCCCTGCAGCCACCCTCGCTCCTGTCCTCTGCTACGTGAAATAATAACTTCTCACTGCACAAGCCAAAAAAGATTAACGAAGAGACTCCAGAGTTTTGGAAAGCAGAAATAGTAAAAGGCAAGATTGAGAACTGGGGCAGAAATTAGGAGATTAGTTATGTTTATGAAATGATCACCCAAAATAGCCCACAGCCAGACATTTTCACAGAGGCAAAAAATAGAAGGATCATTCTCTGAGGGAAAGGAAGAAATAGACATAAATAGATACCCATCACGTATTTGTCGAAAGAATGAATATTTCCTAAAATTGATCATATTCTAGGCCATAAAGAACAGTAATTTTCTTTATGTCAAGCAGTCAAAAAAGTCAGGAAGAGTGTATCAGATTTGAAGAAGAATAACCAGATTCACACATATATAGAACACTGCATGTAAAAATTCCAGAACACAGCCAGGCATGGTGGCAGCTCTCGTAGTCCCAGCTACTTTGGAGGCTGAGGGAGGAGGATCGCCCAGGAGTTCGAGGTTACAGTGACATATGATCACATTACTGCACTCTAGCCTGGGCCACAGAGGGAGACCCTGTCTCAAAAAACAAAAAAAAGTCCAGAATATACATTCATTTCAAGGACACATGGAACATCAACTAAAATTCACCATATAATGGCAGAGAAGGAAAGTATCAATAAATTTCCAAGAATTAAGACTACACCTCTTGTGGAGTTAAATTAGATATCAATACTCCACCCCAGTCTCCCAAATTACTAGAAAATATTTACGTGGTTGAGAATTAAGACAATGCTTTTCAGCAGTGCATGGGGGAAATAAAAAATCACAATGGAATAAAGAAAATCTGACAAAATGATAAAAGGTAACAAATCTCATGATATGTAGACAACATTATGCATATACAGAAATTTATAATCTTAAATACATATATAATAATAAAAAACAAGAAAGGTTAAAGATCAATAATCCTGTCAAGGAACTTCTACTTCCAATTAAGATGGAGTTTCAGAAACCAGATTTAACCTCCTACCTAAAACAAAGAAAAAGCAGACAGAAGTGTATGAAAATATTTATCAAAACACATATCTTATAAAGGAATTACATGAAGAATATATAAAGATCTTTTGAAACTTAGTAATAAGAAAATAAATAAAATAATGGGAAAAATATTTAAATAAGTACTTTATCAAAGAAGATATGTGTATGGCAAATAAGCATATCAACATTATAGCCATTAGAGAGACCCACAGTAAAAGCACAGTGAGATACTGCTACACACCTATTAGAATGGCTAACATTAAAAAAGGCTGATTATATCGAGTGTTTGAGAGATTGTGAAGGAACTGGAATGCTTATATATTACTGTTAGGAATGGAAAATTGTACAATCACTTTAGAACACAGTAAGCTTCTTACCGAATACCCCTACCATATGATCCAGCCTTGAGAATAAGACAAGAATGTCACTATCATTACTTCTATTCAACACTCTACTGGAAGTTCTGACTATAGCAATACGGGGAGAGGAAAAGATGTAAGAACTGCAGAGGAAGAAATAACATGATTATGTATGTAGAAAAACCAAAGAAAGGAGAGATAAATTATTAGAATTAATAAATTAATTTAACAAACTTAATATCAGTTCAGTACAGAAAAGTAAATTGTAATGGTTTTATACAAGCAACCAATAAAAAAAAATTTCAAAACCATTTGCAATATCATAAAAAAGCACATTAAATACACAGCAATAAACCAGGAATAAGAATGAGACTTAAAACAGTAAAGAGCATCCTCCATCTCCCTCTCCTCCAATACCAGGCAAATAAGCATCCACTAACAAGTAACTTGCAAAAGACTGACCCTCTTTGTGGCACACTGCAAAAGGAGTTTGAGACCAAGGATGAGGAGCCATAGGACACAGGAGGGAGTAAACCTCTGGCAAACCAACCCCTACTCCAAGAAGAAGCTGTCTCTAGAAGAATTTGAAGCCAGTTGTTGGGACGCTAAGCAAAGTACAGCAATAACACACCCAAATCCACTTCAGCTCCTGACTAGCTTAACTCAAACCATAACATTAAAGCTGTAGCAAAAGGAAGAGCATACCTATTTCTAGGAATAAAAACTATTTAACTAATATTCAACTGTCCTAGAAAAGACGTCCAACTATTAAGTACATGGAAAGGCAAGAAAAAACAATCTGAAGAGACAAAGTAATCATTAGTACCACATCAGTACCAGACTCATAATTTAAAACTACATATTCCGATGTAATTTACTATATTAACAAACTAACAAGAAAATCATATGATCATCTTAATAGATGCAGAAAAAGCATTAGGCAAAATTCAAAAAGCCATTCATGATTTAAAAAGACACTCAGCGAATTAAGAATAAGTGGGAATTCCCTCAACTTCATCAAGGGAGTCTGTGAAAAACCCACAGTTAACATCAGCTGAGATCAGGAACAAAATCAATGAACATATACCAACACAAGTCAAGTTAAGTGGCTTATGAGAAAAGTGTAAAAACAATTAAATTGAGAAAAAATAGTATTTTATACAAATGGTACTGGAACAATAGGGCACCCATATTAAAGAAACAAAAAGATCTTGACACATATATCACACCTTACACACAACTACATAATTCAAAGCGGACCATAGATTTAAATATAAAACATGAAAAGGTAAAACTTCTAGAAGAAGGAAGGAGAAAATCTATGTGAGTTTGGTTTTGGAAAAATAAATTTTAGATATGACATTAAAAGCATTCATAAAAAGAGAAAATGATAAATGGGCCTTCAGTAAAAATAAAAAATTTTGCCCTTTGAAATATACTGTTAAAACAAAAAGACAAGCCACAAGCTGGAAGAAAATATTTTTAAACCACATATGTGTTGAAGGAATTTATCAGATCCAAAATCTAACCAGAATATATAAGGACCTCTCAAAACTCAAAAATAAGAAAAAAAATCTAATTTTTTTAAAGAATGGGCAAACGATCTGATCAGACATTTATTTTACCTAAGATATGTGAATGGCAGATAAACATATGAAAAGATGCTCAACATCATTGATCATCACAGAAATACACAGTAACCTACAATGAGATACAGCTACACAACTATTAGACTGACTAAAATTTCAAAAACAAAACAAAACAGAAACAAAATTGAAAATATTAGGTCCTGGTGAGGATGCAGGGAAACTGGAGCTCTCACACATTGCTGTTTGCGTCCAAATCAGACAGCTGCTTTGGAAGACAGTTTATCAGACTCTTATAAAATTAAACATATGCTTACCATATAACCCAAGAGCAATAGAGTCTTGCTCTATTGCCCACGCTGGAATGCAGTGGCTTGATCATAGCTCACTGCAGCCTTGAACTCCTGGCCTCACGCCCTCCTCCTGCCTCAGCCTCCCAAAATGCTGTGGTTACAGGTGTGAGTCCCCACACTCAGACTATAGCAGATTTTTTTCGTGCTTTCCATAGACTGAAACAAAGAGATGATCTTCAACAGATGACTGCATAAACAATCTGTGGTACATCCATAACACGGAGCACTACTCAGTCATGAAAGGGAACAATGTATTGATGCATACAACATGGGTGAATCTGTAGTGAAAGAAACCAAACCCAAAAGACTACATATTGTTTGATTCAATCGATAGGACATTGAAAAGGCAATACTACAGCATCAGAGAACAAACAGATTGGTGGTTGCCTGGGGCTGAAGGTGGAGAGGTGACAACCAAGAGGCAGTGCAAGGACAACATGGGGAGATTTATCTATTCTATGTCATACTTTGCTGGTGGATATATTACCCTATGCATCTGCAAAACCCATAGAACTTCAAACTATAAAGAGTGAATGTGTGTTTCTTTCCAATTTTAAAAATTGACCAGGATGTTGATAGAAGCCAAGATTGGATGCAGACTATGATCAACGGATCTAATTGTGTTAGCAATAAATGCCTTAATCACATTGAAGGCGAAGGAAAGAAAGAAACACATTCCATCACCTGGCTGCACTGAGGGACAGGTGTGAGGACCGTTAGAACGCTGAGAAGAAATGTTCTTGATTCCCTTCAGGATGGGAAGATGTACATGTTCAGCCTGGAGGGCTTCATTCAGTTTGTTCACATGAGAACATCCAGCGCGAGAACAGAAATATCTGAATGAGGGTGAGGTAGAGAACCCCAGCGTGACAGCACAAGGTTCTGATGCAAATATGCCTTCCACCTGTCCCGCTTACAGACTCTTCAAGTACGTAATTATAAAATTTCCATTTTTCCCTCAAACAAATTTTGTTACTAGTAATCCAAACACCCTATCAGATACACCCTCCATGTCCATTTGGAGGGATTTATCCGAGCATGTGCTTCTGTAAAATTGGTGAGTAAATCAAGAGAAAGGAAATCTGACATTCTGGAAACTGTATCCAGCAAACGAATATGATGATAGGAAATCCTGTGATCACAGCTGTGCAGCAGGTGGGAAAAACAGCCAATCCAAACTGGAGCAGAGGGCGGTATCTGAACAAGGCAGGATGTTGTGGATTAGATAGCACACCTCGGGGTTTGATAATGGCAAAGAAAAAATGCAAGGTAAAGAAAGGATCATGTTTATCCGGAGTCAAATGTTTTGCAGAAGATGCCCCAAAACCTTCCTCTGAGGTTGCATTGCAAAGACTGGGTCATAAAGCTTCACCTAAAGTAGCCACAGGATGACTGAGGAGAAGGCTAACATTCTTTGAATTTCTGGAAGTCTGAACATGCTAAAATAGCTATCTGCTGCCCCTCAAGAAAGGAAGCAGGAGAAGCCAATACTTCCTGCCATGGCTTTTCACCCTACGTGAGAGATAAGACTTAGACCCAGAGTCTCCCCCTCCCACAATGCCAGGACAATACAATACCCCCAAATATCAGGTCACTCCAGGAAATAGGACAGAGAAGGGAAGCAGCCCACCCAGGACTAAGTACTTTTAAATTCCGAAATGGAAGTTACAAAAGTGCCTGAGGAGATTACATGGTTGTTGTAAATTGCCACTTGACAGGTAGGGGGCTTGGGGTGGGGAACTAATTTGAATCAGACAAAGAGAAGCACACCAGAGCCTGTGACCGTAAAGTTTATACAGACTACTTCTGTGATGAACATGAACTAATTTTATAATCGGAAAAAACAAAGGCCATTTTTAAAAAGGTAGCAAGGGGGTTGCAGAAAAAGGCAGAACTGGTCCTGGAAATGGAGAGAGAGAATGGCTTTCTGCAGAGGAAAGTGCCAGTCACATGCTTCTACGAAATGTGTTGGGAGAAGGCTTTATACCCATTCGATCATTCGTGGTAATTTCCTTGGCAATAAGCTCTAGTTTGATTTTACAACAATTATTTCCATACCAAGATTGATTTTGTAGCTTTTCCTGTGATATGAGTATTATTGGTGGTGCTAGACTTTCCATGGCAGCTTGCACTTACATTGCAATTGATTGCATTAAAAGGGCTTCACTAGGCAGAGGAATTCAATTTGCTAGCCATTTACTCCAAAGACAGTTTTCTGAGCAAGAAAGAAAAAAAAAAAGCAAAACGTTTCTCATCACTCAGGAGATTAAGAAAGTTTCTCAGCCTCAGGAGAAAATGTAAAATGAGGCTGGTCAAAGAATCAGAAACTACATTATTGAAGAGCAATTCTGTACCAGCTATTGAGGCTTTTTTCTTTTCTAATCATTGTTGATTGTCTGACATTGCTGAAGATTCCACAGCTTCTGAGAAAAATAAATTCCAGCATGACTGCTAACATATTTGTTTTGGGCTACACTCATTTTTTTATATTAAATACAATCACTATGTAACATATATTTCTCCTAACGGTTTCATTTTTTTCTGAATTTACATTATGTTTAAAATTACAAGAGATTTTCTAAAATTTCTGAAAGACATTTTCTTATAATAAGTTCAATTTTTTAAAGTTTCTCTATAATTTATAGTAACTTTATTATAATGAAATAGTATATGCATTTGGACACCACAAAAATAACTCAGTATTTTAATACTCAGGGATATACATTGTTTAAATTTCATCTCTTTACCAAGCACACATATACAAGGTTTTGTATTATGGTGTCATTTAATATTATATAATGAGCATTTTCTTATGTCATTAAAGATTATTCAAATAGATGCTATCATGTCTGCTTACCATTCTTTTTTAAGTCTGTTACCATATTTTATTCAACAATTTCTATATTGTTTCTAATATTTTAGTAGTAAAAGTATTTAAATAAATACTGGCAATTAACTTCTTTGTAACTGAAAATTAGCTCATATAATTTTCTACAGATTCCCACATTAGTAATTACTACTCACCCATTCATTGCTTAATTTTACTTTTGTTAAATTAAGGTTAGCCTAACGCTGCCTCCTCACATATTTTAAGCTTGGCCTAGAGGTTTCTCTGTAGGGAGTGAAGTGCAATCTAACTGGACACACGAATAGACTGTAACCTACTCTTGTGACAAGTAGCCGAGTCAGCCAATCACAGAAACCGTACTCCAGCCGCAGCCCAGCGGCCAACTGCTCAACCCATGTTCGACTAAGGCAAACGCTGAGCTGTAACCAATTCGGCTGTTTCTGTACCTCGCTTCCGTTTCCTATGTCACTTTCCCTTGCTATCCCTAAATCCTCTTTGAGCACGTGGCTGCACCAGAGTCACTCTTAACCTATTCTGGTTTGAAGGCTGCGGAGCTGCTGGATTCCCGAATTATTCTTTGCTCAACTAAACTCTGTTCAGTTTAATATGTCTGAAGTTTCTCTTTTAGCACTTTAAATTATTTTAAAGATATTAACAGTTCAAGATATTTACACATCATTTTTTAATCATAATAGTACTTGGACTATGAAGAAAGTACGATGAAGATGCATATATGGCCCATATGTGTACATATAAATATATTTATTACATTAAAATATTAATAAAAAACTTCTTAGTTTATTAAAATTTCGTTTTAAAAATTAAGGAATATAAGTGTTCAGCTTTATCAAATACCACTTCTGGAGCTACTAATATAATGGTATAGTTTAGTTCATTTGCTATTTGGAAGCAATGTGATATATCATAAGATTTTTAAAATAGGAAATAAAATCATTCATTCCAATAAGCACTGTTTGGTTCTTTTTTAAAATTATTAAGATCTATTTAATTATTTTTAGGATTTTTGTCCAGAGAATCAAAAAACAATCTATTTATTGCTTTTTCTTTGGAACTATGCTGACTTGCATGGAACCTGTCTTAATAAAGTGAATTGATTAGCTCTCCAACTTACTGAATGCTTCAAAACACAATATATAGTGTCCTAGAACAGTTGCAAAAAGATTACCCCAAAAGTTTCTAGACTTAGAGTCCATGGAAGGTAATTTTCCACCATATTTTTTTTAACTTCAGACGAACTTTAAGGTAACCACGCCCTTGCAAAGCCCCTCTTCCTTGACGTATGTAAGTACGGTATATCATTTTCTCCCTCTTCC
Source organism: Propithecus coquereli (assembly GCF_000956105.1). Lineage (NCBI taxonomy): Eukaryota > Metazoa > Chordata > Mammalia > Primates > Indriidae > Propithecus > Propithecus coquereli. Next base: position 14,704,770 of record NW_012148396.1, read on the forward strand.
ACACTCTAACTCTCCTCCCCTGCTGTAGGTAGCCATTCAAATATACTTGATATATATTCTTTAATTGATATGTTTTATTATAACATGTGTGGTATTGCTTTCTGAACATGTATTTTTAAGTCAAATGCATGGCTTTTGATATAGTTTAATCTAGTTCTTATTTTCCATTCCAAACTGTGTTTTAAAAATCCGTCTCAGTTTCAGTGCTTACAGCCAGTTTGTGACCTATCATTGCTGCATAATATTTCACAGTACGGATCCATTATGTCTTAAATTTCACCAAAGTATGTACACCTCACTTGCCTCTAACCCCACTGCCACAATATTCTGATGAGCATCACTGTACATGTGCCATTGTCAAATTGGGTGAGACATTTTCTGTAGATAGATAGCAGCAGGACTGATGGTCTGTAACACCTGTGCACATTTAATTTGACCAGGGACCCCACATCCTCTCCAAAATGGCCATACCTGTCTATATTCTTATTTGCTGTAGACTAGATTTCCTCTATCCCCAGAATTTTTCTAACACTGCGATTGTACTAACACAGCTATTTTTGCCAATCTCTTATGCATAAATTGGTATGTGGTTATTGTTTTAATTTGCATTTTAAAAATTACTATAAACTTTAAACAACTCTACAAATGCTCTTTAGCTTTTCTGGCTTCTTTTCTGAATGACTTTATCTGTTCATATCTTTTGCTTAGTATTTTAACTGATGTGCCTGTATTTCTTCTCGTTTATTTGAGGAGTCCTTGCATAATCTAAGCATGGATGCTTTTCAATATTAGACACAGCAAACAGTTCACACTAGTCTGCTATCTGTCTGTAAACTGTGTCGGTGGTATCCCCTCTGGAACAGGATTTTTTTCTTTTGATATAATCACATATTAAATGTATCAATATTCTATTTTATGATCTGTGCTTTGGCATTTAGTTTAAGAAGACCATCCCTGCTTTTAGGTTACAAATCTATTTTCCTATGTTGTTATCTATTCAATTTTTGTCCTTTCACATTTAAGTTTTTAATCTGTCTGGAGCCAAATGCTGCATATAAATTTATTGAAAACAAGATCCATTTATCACTTTGTTTCTTTCAAATTATGCTAGGTTATTGTGTATAAACTGTCTTTATAAAATGAATTGAGTAGTTTTCCAACTTATTGCATGCTTTACAACACAATACATATTGTCCTAGAATAGTGGTAAAAAAAAAAACTATCCATAAAGTTGCCCAAACCTAGAGCCTTATGGAAGGTAATTTTCCACCACATATTTTAAAACTTCAGACTAACTTCAAGGTAATCATGAAATTGGATCTCTGTTGGTAGAGAGCCAATTATATTTTTTCTTCATATAGTGGCTCGGTTTTTCCAAAGCCTTATGCTAAAATGTCCTTTGGCCATTGATTTTTAATGTCAGTTTTTCCAGATTTTGTGTGTCTGTGTATGCTTGCATATGTCATTGTGAGCTCTACGCTGTTCCATCAGTCTTTCAGTTTCTTTGTGAGTCAGCACCATACTTGGTCTTATTTTTATAACTTTATGGTAGATCTCAGTACCTGATAGGCCTAATCAGTCTTTGCTCCTCCTTTTTGAAAAAGTCTAATTCTTCAAAGACATTCTTTGGCTCATAAATTTTTGAATAAGCATATTGAGTTCAGTGGGAATTTTGATTGGGAAGACATTGAATTTATAGATTAATTAAGAATGATTAACATGTTTATATTATTAAATCATCCTATTCTGGTGCATGTAATGTCTTTCATTTTTGAAAACATTTTAAATGTCACCTAAAAGTTTTTTTTCAACAGTGATTGTGTGTTAATTTTTTTGCTATTTGTAATAGAGTCTGACTCTAATTTTTTGACGTTTGACTGCTGAGACAGCTTGTAAAGCTCATCCTTTCCTCTTACCCTTGTCCCTCACTTCTGGGCAAGCTGGTAAAACAAAGAAAAAATCTGGTGCGCCCTGCTTGGGCACCAGTTGGAGTTGTGGTTTTTTTTTTTTCTTTTTTTGAAATAGAGCCTTGCTCTGTCTTGCCGACGAGAGTGCGGAGGCATCAGCCCAGCTCACTGCAACTTCCAACTCCTGGGCTCAAGCCATCCTCTTGCCTCAGCCTCCCACAGTGCTAGGATTACAGGCGTGAGCCACCATGACCTGCCACCAGTTGGAGTTTTGAACCATACAATCACCTGCTGATGTACAGAATTCCTCACACAGGAGGAATAATCACAAAACAAAACACCAGCCAAGCTAGGTGCCATGGGGCATGCCTGTAATCTCAGCTACTCTGGAAGCTGAGCAGGGAGGATCGCTTGAGCACAAGAGTTGCAGTCCAGCCTGGGCAACTTAGTGAGACCCTATCTCTATAAAAACACAAAACAAAACAGAATCCCAGTCAGGTTCCTTTCCTCACTCTCCCAAACCATTTCAGAACAGCTTCAGAAGACTGCCATGCTCTCCCCAAAAAGCCTTACCACGTGTGTAATAAACCTTCTGCCTGTGTGTGTGGCTGCAGCTGAACCAGGTTTTGCATGGGGTTCCATCTTCTTTCTGCCAGGCAACAGCAACAATAATTAGTTAATTGTATCTTCTTTTTACTATGGTTTTATATTTCATAAGGTATTATATTTTCTAGTATTAATAGTTTTGCTTTTGTAGAGAAATATTTGTTTTGGAAAATTGACCAAAATCTGAAATTCTGTCAAATTCTGTTATTTTAATAATGCGTTTGTTTATTCTCTTGGTTTTTCTATTCAAATTGTCATGTGATCTATACATAACAAATTTATCTACTTTCTAATCCTAACACCTGATAATTTTCGTTCTTTCCTTAGATTATTGTCCAGGTATTCTAGTAGGCATTTTCATCTCATTCTGACCTTAAAGAGAAGGCATCTAAACATTCCCTGTTCAATATTATGTACACTATAGATTTATATGCTATAGATTTTTGGGCTGTAACCAAGACTGGGAAGTTTTCTTCTATATCTAATTTGCTGACAGTTACTTTTTAATATCGTAAATAAATAGGTGTTGAACTTTTTAAAAGTTTTCTTTTAATTTTTTGAAATGAGCATATATTTTTTCTGCCTTTTAATGTGGTAAATTACACTGACAGATTTCCTGATGTTGAATTATCCATCTAGTTCTTGCCTAAATTAAATATTGTTATGTCGTGTATTCATTGCCATTCATTTCTAAGTATTTTATAATCCTCCTAAGATTATTTTTAAACTAAGGATCATTTTTCAAAAATATGGAAAATTTTTGCATGAACATATTTGATTGTATTTAAAAGACAATCTGCATGATACTGGTTTTTTGGAACCAATTGCAACTTTTCCCTTATGGCCTAAATAATGCATACTTTATAAGATCATATAATCTCTCTATGCCAGATATAGCATTCAAGATATATCCATTGGCTCAAGTTTATTAATTGTATAATTTAGATATTTTATTTTCTTCCCCTTTTTTTGTTTACATGAGTTTTGAAATATGCAAGCCTGATCTAGTTATATAATATATGACTCCATTTATATGACATTTTCAAAAGGAAAGAACTACGGTAATTGAAATCAAATTGGTGGTGAGTTAAATAGTTGATTTATTCATTTCTCTTGCAACTCAATCTAATATTGCTATATACATTAAAAGGTTATATTATTAGGTGCATATATGTTCAAAATGGTAAATATATTTTTTTCCTAGTTTTTTTTTTATGAGTAGGTGATATTTCTCTTTGCCTATTGACATTTTTGACATTAACTTTATTCTACCAGATATTGAAGTTGTTATCTTGCCTGGAATATTTTTTCCCTATGTTTTATTTTTAAACTTTTGTTTCAAGTGAGACTACTAGAGATAGGACATTTTTAGATATTTTAAAAATAAATTAAATCTGAATATTTTTGTCTTTGAAGTTTTGTTCTTAATCCATTTGCATTTATCATGACGTTTTTAAAAATTATCACTGAGTAAAGCGAGTTTTTGATTATAGTTTTATGGATTTTCATATATTTATGGGTTCATGTAACCACCACCATAATTAGGATGCAGTATACTTCGATCACTACTTGTTATGGACTTAATGTGTGCGTTCCCACAAAATTCGTATGTTGAAGCCCTAACCCACCATGTGTCTGTGTTCAGAGAGGGGTCCTCTAAGGAAGTAATAAAGATCAAATTAATTAATATGGGTGGGGTCCTGGTCCAGTAGGATTAGTGTCTTTGTAAGAAGAGATATAAGAAAGTCTGCTCGCTCTCCACGCACACACACTGAGAAAATTCCATGTGAGAACATAGAGAGAAAGTAGCCATCTGCAAGCCAGGGAGAGAGCTCTCACCAGAAACCCACTCTGCCAGACTTTGATTATGGACTTCCAGCCTCCAGAACTGTGAGAAAGTAAATTTCTGTTGTTTAAGTTGCATAGTCTGTGGTATTTTGTTGTGGCAGCCTGAACAGACTAATATACCACCCAAAACTCCCATGGACTATCCACCATCTCTGACCCCCAATAACCACCAATTTTATTTCAATTACCATAGTTCTGTCTTTTTGAAAATGTCATATAAATGGAGTCATATAGTATATAACTAGATCAGGCTTGCATATTTTACTCAGCATCATGCCTTTCAGATACATCCAATTGCTGCATCAATAGCTCGTTTCTTTTTATTACTGACTAGCAGGCCAACAAATAAATGTAGCACAGTTTACTTATTTACCTATTGAAGGAAATGAGTTGTTGCCAGGTTTGAGTGATTATGAATAGAGCTACTGAAATAGTTGTGTGTGCGTGTGTGTGTGTATGAGAGAGAGAGACAGAAAATATATTTTTATTTCTTTAGAGTAAATACCCCCATATGAGATTGTTGTTTATATGTTAAGTGTATCTTTACTTTCATAAGCACTGGCCAGCTCTTCTGCTCCATGTCTGTGAATTTTGCATAACCACCTGCAGTGTTTGGTAATTAAGTTGCTCTGCATCTTTGCTGGCATTATATTTTAGAGTTTCTAATTATTAAGTAGTAGTCTAGACTATGGCTTTAATATGCATTTCTCTAATGCTAATGATGTTGAACATCTTCTCATGTGCCACCTGTACACCCTCTTTAGTGAAGTGTCTGTTCAAAATGTTTGTCCATTTTTAATTAGGTTGTTTGATTTCTTATCCGTGAATTTTGAGATTCCTTATATACGCCACATTGAAATTCTTTGTTGTATATGTGATTGGCAAATATTTTCTGCTGATATGTACCTTGTCATTTCACTTTCTTAAGTGAAATTTTATTTCTTAAAACAAAAATTTTTAATTTTTATTAAGTCCATTTTGTCAATTTATAATGAATTGTGCTTTTGGTGCCATGCCTAAGAATTCTTTGTTTAACCTCAAATCATGAAGATTTTGTTCCCTATATTTTCTGTTAACAGTTTCTAAAATGGAAAAATTCAGGTATATGAAAATTTAGGTATGACTAATTTTGAGATAGTTTTTATATAAGATAACGATGATTGTCAAAGTTTAATTTTGCACATGAATATCCGGTTGTTCCAACACTATTTGCTGAGAAGCATGTCCGTTGTCAACAATCATTTTACCAGATTTTCTTTTGTATATTTCTGGACTCTCTTTTCTGTTCAGTTGATCTCTGTGGCTATCCCTTCACCATACCATATCATCTAGGTTTGTTTACTGTGGATTTATGATAATTCTAAAAATGTAGTGGGATTTTTTTCAACTTTGGATTTTTCTTCTCTTGGTTTTCTTTTTCTTTTCTATTTACTTATTTATTTATTTTTGAGACAGGGTCTCTCTCACTCTGTTGCCCAGGTTGGAGTACAGTGGCATCATCATAGGTCACTGTAACCTCGAACTTATTTTTTTTATTTTAAATGACTCTTTCAGCATGAGAAATGCAGTGTCCTGTATATAGTAAACGATACATGATTTTTTTGTTATGTATGATGATGATGAATTTGTTCATGGCTTTTGTTTCAGACACACCTGGCTCATTCTCACCCCCAGAAGCTTTGAACTTTGTATACTGACTCTGTTTTCCTACAAATCTCATGGTTAACTTCTTTCATGGTTCAGATTTCAATTAAAAATTTATTTCCTCAAAGAGACTTTTTTTACCATCCTATTTAATGTGGCTCCTTTCAAGTAATTTTCCATTATATTTCTTTCTTTTATTTTTATCACTGAATGTACTACTATTGGAAATTATTTGCTTTTTGTTTGTTTTCTGTCTCCCCAACTAAAATGTAAGCAGTATTTCGGTTATAATTTTAGCTACTGTCAGAGCAGGAACCAGATCCAAGGCTTATCTAATATGATGTGTATCACTTTTAAAAAGTATGTGCACATTTAAAAAATACTATTTCTTGAATTTTACAAAAAGCTAGTGGAGATATTTCACCAAACAGACATAGTTTGAAAACATATTTATTAAAGAAATTTTAGGCTTTAGCAATAATTTTGAAATTTATATTTTATCCTTTTTTGTATTTGTTTTTCAGGAATGCAGTCAAAGAACACAGAAAACTTTATGCCATTTATGAAACCAGGTAAGTCCATGATAACTGCATTTTATCAACTAAAAGCTTTCACTGCTCACTAATGCTGTATTAATAATCATTGTAATATGAGCCTATAACTTATCTCACCCTATGTATTTTGTGTTTGAAACATCCGCCAAAGTTATTTTAAGGGATATACAGAGACTAAATAATAATAATGATGATGAAATAGTATCACTTAACTTGTATAATTGTGATAATTTTAAATAAAATTTTCATTGAATTCTATTAGAGTATCTGAATCTAGAACTAAGCGTATCCAAGTTTAAAATAGAGTGGTTTAGCACTGGAAGAAGCTTCAGAAATCCTCGTTTCACATACTTGCAAAGGTAGCCCAGAAAGGTGAGGCTTGCCCAAGATCACACAGTACTCAGAAGCAGAGTTAAGAAAAGAAAGTATGTTACTTACCTTTATCACCAGGCTTTCACATTGCTCCTCATCGTCTGCGGGGGAAAAAAGCCTATCTAATAATTTTGTGCATATAAAGTCATGTTATCCAACTGATATTGTCTTGGAAAGAAACAGATTCTGACAACAAAATCTTGCAGCAAATCTTCTGAAGTCACATATTTAAAGAAAATTAATTATCTAATAATTTTTTTATCCTTAAATTTATAGCTACAACACAACTTCACAGTTAAAATTTTCTAGATATCAATGGCCCTCAACCTCTAAACTCAATCAATTAGCATCCCAGGCAAAGTTCATTCTCTCTTGGTTTCACTATTCTTTAATGTTTAAAGCTTTTCTATGTAAAGACCTAGTAATTCCTTCCTTCCTCCCTTCCTTCTTTCCTTCCTTTCTTCCTTCCTTCCTTTCTTCTTTTCATATACCCAGAGTCTAAGTAGTATAATTTGATCTATAGTAAGTTGTTTAATATTTTGGGTAGAATTCATATTAAACATGATTTTAATTTATCATTTATGGTATACATATAATTTTATTTACTCATCCAAATATTTTCTTAAGACAAATTTTTAAAAGCAGAATGTTATGGTGAAAGGGTAGGCTCACTTAAGCATTTTTAAATTTGCATATAAATATGTACAGAAGTATGTGCAAATCATAAGTATAGAGCACAAGTGTTCCCAAGTAAACACATCCCCGAAACACCCACCAGATTAGGAAATAGAACATCAGAGGTGCCTCTGAGGCTTCACTCCACCCTACCCCAGTCACTCTCCTCTACTGTAAAGGTAACCACAGTCCTGACTTCGCTCACCATCTGTCTCAGGTGAGGTCACTATAAGCAAGATTCTTCTCAAGATGAGCATTGCTTTGCCAGCAATTTAGTTGGGGGCTGCTGTCAGGAGAAACTTGTGAGAGTGAGAAACAAGGAGGGTATGACAGGTGAAGAAAATGCAAAAAGATGTCTTTTTGAGCTGCCCAGCTTCTACCTGATCCCACGGGCACTCTGTAACATGACTTGCAGAACAAAAGCCACCCACCTAGAGGTCTAGAGGTTACACACCTGTATCCAAGGACTGTGGCAAAGGTCTCCCCCTGGGGGAGGGGCATAGCCGCCCAGGCATCTCCAGGTGAGACGGCACCTGGATAATCTGAAGAAGGGTGCAGGTTTGTGTGAGCATCAGCCAACCCTGCATTTGGGGAATAGCAAAGGAAATACAGCACCAGTAGCATACACAGCAGCTTTGCACCAGGCAGGTCTACGCTCTTCACACATCCAGCTCACTCTGTCTAGCTGCAGTTTCTCAGGGATTCCAAATGGTCACAATTTCTCGGGAAGCTTACCAGGAGATGTCTTTGGGACAAACTGCAGCCCATATTGCTGCAGTTGTCCTGGAGGCCACAGTTGATATGAATCATCTCCAGGCCCCACCCCTTCCCTCTATATATCCTCAGCTACCACCACTGCTGGGCCAGACCAAGTGGGACAGCTGAGACCCTGATCCCTGAGGGGTCTGGACCCCTGCTTATTATGACCCTGTCAGGCCATTTTTGCTGTCCTTGTCAATTGACAGTTAAAACTGCGCATGTGAGAATCCAAGAAAGGCTCTAAGGGATTGTCTGGAAATCAAACATATTCCTATCTGTAGTCTTCCTCTTCATAATAATGTGGGTCAATTTCCCTGCCAATATGGCAACTTCAGTTTTAACCATCTTGTTTACTAGCATAAGAATGCCAGAGTGACCAGGCAACAATGGTGGCTTTTTTTTTAATGAGGTTATTAATGTGCCCACTTGTGGGAGTGTCCCTTCTCTGGGAACCAGGACACATACACCCACAATATTGATATGTTTTTTATTATTAACTATTAACTAAATTCCATAGTTTACATTAGGATTCACTGTTTGTGTTGTAAATTCTATGGGTTTTCACCAATGTATAATGACATGTATCCACCATCACAGCGTCATACAGAGTTGTCTCACTGCCCTGAAAATCTCGTTCTCAATTTATTCATTCCCTTTTGCCACCCGAACCGTTCAGAACAGTGAACAGTCTTCATCATTTTGCCTTTTCCAGAATGTCATATAGTTGGAATCATATGTTATGTAGCCTTCTCAGATTGGGTTCTTTCACTTAGCAGTATGGACTTAAGGATGTTCCATGTCTTTCTGTGGCTTGATAGCTTATGTCTTTTTAACTCTGAATAATCTTCCCTTGTATGGATGTACCACCGTTTGTTTATTCTTTCAACTATCGAAGCACATTTTGGCTGCTTCCAAGTTTTTACAATCATGGATAAAGCTATTATCAACATGCATGTGCAGGTTTCCGTGTGGACACAAATTTTCAACACAAATGAATAAATACTAAAAAACATGATTGCTGTATTGAATGGTAAGAATATGTTCAGTTTTGCAAGAAACTACCAAAGTGTCTTCTTAAGTTGCTGTACCATTTTGCAATCCATCCACCACTGAATGAGAGTTCCTGTTGATCCACATCCCAGTCAACATTTGGTTTTTTCAGCGTTTTGGATTTAGCTGTTCTAACAAGTGCGTAGGGGCATCTCGTTTTAATTGGCAATTTCCTGTGGACATGTGATATTGAGCACCTTTTCATATGTTTATTTGCCATCTGTATATCTTCTTTGGTGGGGTATTCTGTTCAGGTCTTTTGCCTATTTCTTACTTGGATCATTTGTTTTCCCATTGCTGAGTTTAAACAGTTTTTCATATATTTTGGGTAGCAGTACTGTATCAGATGTATGTTTTGCAAAGATTTTCTCCCAGTCTGTGGTTTGCTTTTTATTTTCTTTCATAGTGCCTTTTAATTCTTTTGCACAGTTTCTTTCACAGGGCAGAAGTTCTGAATTTTAATGAAATCCAACTTATTAATTTTTTTATTTCATGAATTGTGCTTTTTGTGTTGTATCTAAAGAGTCAACACCAAACCTGAGGTCACCTAGATTTCCTCCTAAGTTATCTTCTAAGAATTTATATTTTTGTATTTTACATTTAGATCTATCATCCATTTTTAGTTGATTTTTGTAAAAGATATAAGATTTTTGTCTAGATCTATTTATCTATCTCTCTACCTACCTATACATTTTGCACATGGATATCCAGTTGTTTCAGTAACATTTGTCGAAAAGACTATCTTGTCTTCATTGAAAGACCTTTGCTGTTTTTTCAAATACCAGGTGACTGCATTTGTGTGAGTCTACTTCTTTTCCCTGTATTTATTTCTCTATTCTTTCATCAATACCACACTCTCTTGAGTACTGTAGCTTTATAGTAAGTCTTGAAATTAGATGGTGTCAGTCCTCTGACTTTGTTCTTCTCCTTCAATCTTGTGTTGGCTATTTTGATTCTTTTGTCTTCCCACATAAATTTTAAAATGAGCCAATATTTTCAAAAAATAATTTGCTGGAACTTTGGTATTGTGTTGAATCTATAGATCAAGTTAGGAAGAACTGACACCTTGGCAATATTGTGTCTTCCTATTCATACACCAGGGATATCTCTCTATATATTTAGATCCTCTTTGATTTATTCATCAAGGTTGTAGTTTTGTAGTTTTCCTCATATAGATTTTGTACATATTTATTAGATTTATCCCTAACCATTTTGTTTTATGCTAATGATCTAATGACTTTCTAGTTATGCTATTCTGTTATTGATTACCATAGAAATTATAATAGACATTCTTTTATTGGAATCTACTGTGAATTATTATCTTTCTACTTCACAGGTAATTATCATTCATTTTAATTCCATATACATTTTAAACCCCAGTAGTATGATTAACACATTCGATATTAATTTAGATTTACTTACATATTTACCATTAATGTACCTCTTAATTTCTTCCTGCATTACCACGTTTCTCTCAGCAATTATATTCTGTCTACAGGAAGGACTCCTTTTAGTATATCTCTAAGTGCAAGGGTGCTGGCAACAGTTTCTCTAAGTTTTTTGTCTGATATATCTTTATTTTCAGGGAGTATATAACTCTTTGTTGGCATACATTTTCTTTCAACACTTTAAAGATGTGATTCTAGTGTCTTTCTTTGTTTTCGTGTTCCTATTGAGAAGTCAGTCACTGTCAGTCTTGTTCTTCGGAGTTAATTTTTCCATTTTGGGAATGCGTTTAAAACTTTTTATTTTATTCTGATTTCTGAAGTTTTAACTATGATTTGTTTGAGTGTGATTTTCTTTTTGTTTAAACTGCTTTGGTTTCATAGTTTTTACGAATCTGTGGCTTAATCTTTTTTACAAATTTTAGAAATGTTTTAGCCATTATCTCTTTACTATCTTCCACACTAATACATCTTTTCTCTCCTTTTGGAACTTAAATTACAGCCATGTTCTACCTATTTTATCATGGTCTTATATTTTTGATTCCCTTTTCTGCTTTTCCCATACTTCTTTTTCTCTGTATGTTTTCGTCTGGTTATTTATTACTGATCTGTCTTCCAGGTAAATATTTCTCTCTTAATCATATCCCATCTGCTGTTTGACCCATATTTTGCATTCTTAATTTGTCATTTTATTTGTCAGTTCTAGATTTCCCATTTAATTCTCTTACGTAGATTTTGATTCTCAAAGACTTTATCCATCTTGTCATCTGTCTTAAGTATATCAATCAAAGTTTTGTTAAAGCCTGCATTTGTTAACTCCAATATATGGATCGCTATGGTTACATTTTTGTTGTTGGTTTTTATTGGATCTAGGTCTTGGTATGCTTTTAAAATTTGATCAAATGCTAGACATGTGTTTTAAAATGTAAAAATCCTAGGTCAGTACTGTCCAATAGAACTTTCCATGAAGATGGCAATGTTCTGTGTGGATGCTGTTCAATATGGTAGCTTCTAGGCACGTGTAGTGTTTGAACACTGTGACTGGTGTGACTGAGGAAGTAATCATTAATTTTCCTTATTTCTAATAAATTTAAATGTAAGTAGCCACATGTGGCTTGGGACTGACATATGGGGTGGCAAAGTTCCAGATACAGTTTTTTGCCTGGCATTGTGTATTAAATATTTCAAGTGTTCTATTCAATATTTCTTCACTAGCTCCTTTCAGGTAATAGAGTAGTAGCTAATTATTTTAATGCAATCAGACATTGAGCTGAGCTTCATTATGTCCTTGCTCTATCTCTGATTCCCCCGTTCCCTCAGTTGGCAGTCCTCAGGGTCACAAATGCAAGCCTAGAGTGAGAACCTGGGCCTCTCCCCTTCGTTGGGCTCTGAATCCCAATCTTTGTCTCCCCAGACAAGCATCCTCCCTAGCCTTCAGCCAGCTACTGCCTGCTGTCTGTGCAGCTTCTCTGCCTCTCGGCTTGTGCTGCTCAGGAACTGGTGAACCCCATAGGAGAATAACGGGTCAAACATTTCGAATCACTTTTCTGCACTTCTCTGTTTTCCAGGATCTTGACCTCTCAGGTACTGACTGTTTGGTAGTTCCGATCCTTGATTTTTATCTCATTAGCCCTGTGAGATGTCTGGAAACTCTTCCACCTCTCTGCCCCTTCGCAGCTGCTTTCTGTTCAGCTTCACAGCCTCTGCGCCACACGGCTCATGAATCATCAATTGGGCTGCCTCAGTGCAGACCCTGAGATAAACATTAGCGTAAAAGTCATTTATTTGGAGGATGCAGGGGACACTGATTGTGGCTATAGAGAAGGGAAAGCAGCTAATAAAAGTTATGTCATTAAGCCAGTTACCACAGGAGGCAACTGGAGCTGGATCCTTCAGGGAAACTCTGGAAAATGGTGCGAAACATGTATCTCAGATTTATCATACCCAATAGTTGAGGGGCCTATGGTGTTTTTATACCAACTCCCAAGGGCTGCTTTGGGAGGGAGGCGTGTCCATATCCACCCCTCCCCGACACGTCTATAGCCTGCCACCCCCGAGAGCAACCTTCAGAAACCCCAACAAACCCAAACTTGCAGGCACTGAGAGGCACACACGGGCAATCGAAGTCTGCTGGGGCCCCCGACAAGCCGGCAGAGGGAATGGAACAAATGTGACATGGAAAGTTGGGCTCACCTCAATGGATTCGTTTTCTTTCCAGGATTTCAGCCCCTCCAGTTCCGGCTACCTTAATAGCTCTTAAATGCCCTCATATAGATATGATTTTTTTCTATTTTTATCCATTTATTTTTTGATTGTTCTAAATGGGAGGATTGGTCTCTTGAAAGCTAGTCAGTCATATCTGACAGTGGAAAGTTAGCTTATTATATTTTGGACACTAAAAGTATTTTACTGAATGATTTATATGTCTGCACACTAAAATATCTTTTTATTGATTTGGAATTTAGACAACTGTTATCCAATTTGTACCAGTGAAGTGAAGGTATTTTTAAAGACCACCAAGCAATTCTCAACAAACATGGACCCACTGGGAACTCATTTTCTCATTTCAGTGCTATATCGACGTATATTCTTTCCAATTAAAATGGTCTCGTACTGCGTTTGTCATTTTTTTATTTGTGATCATCCATGAAAAATTGAAGAAACAGAGTAAAATTTCTCCAGGATCATCTTTCCACACAGTTCATTGATGGAATTACTTTGAAAACAAAATGGAAAATGCTAAGTAAGGGGAAGAGTCCTCCCTGATCTGTATTGTTTATGCTTGCAGAATTTTAATGCTCTTGGGCTTGATTCCAAACCACGTCGTGCCTTATTGCTAAAAGATCCTGGCCTCTAACTTGCTGAGAGCTCAGTATCCCTTTTGGGTACTGCTGTTGGTGTCAATTCTCATACTCTCTGCAGCATTTACGGCATCTTGCTGAATCTTATACTTAGTGACAAGTGTCAGTGTACATCTTCATTTGGTATCCCTGAAACTCCCCACTTAGCTATTAATACTTCCTTGGTCCCCAGCCAGGCTGCCTCCCACCTGGCACAATCCTATCAGCCCAGAGCATGTTCAGCAATGGCATGCATACTATGGCTTCAAGGTCCAGAGCTCCAGAAGCCACTGGGCAGTGGTCTCCGTGGATTAAGGAAGAAGGAACTTGGTGGACCAATTGCCACCAAGCATTTTTGATTGCACATACTAACAGTAAAAATAATTCAATACAGCCCATATTTACATTATATTCTTTATAAAATACTTTAATGTAGAGGAGATTTTTTTAACCTCAAAAGAAGTTCTCATTTCCTCTCTCGGGTGGACCATTTTACTGACTTCTTGTGGAAATTATTAACATAAATGAGAAGAAAGCTGAGTACCAGGAAACGGAAAGGCACTGCAAGTAGAAGAGAACTATTACAAGAGCCTCCCAAGGTCATTTATTGGGATGAAAGTGACAACAGGCAGAGGGACCAGTGTGTGCCAAGTTCCATAGGAGGCGCTCGCTGAACTAGCTTCCCCAGGACAGAATCCAATTTCAGAGGAGCTTAACTAAGCCCGGTAAGCAGAATGGTTAATGAGCAGTTTTGAACTGAAGTGGAATATTTAGAGAATTAGTGTCATATCCAGTGAGCAAAAGCAAATAGATCCTGAGCTTGTACTGAGTTAGTTTCTTAGCCTTTAAAGCTCACATTCAGTGTAATATATCTTCACTCTGCAGATGTATTTGTATCTGTTGTACAACACTGAACATACTGGTGAATTCATTGTCTATTGTGGTGCAATTCAGTCTAATTTTACTTATAGCAGAAATGAAGTATACCATGATTTTTATAATACATTGTTTGGATTGAAGGAGTCAAAATCTGATATTGGCTCTTGCAGTTAATGTAATTCAACATTAGAAAAACTAAGCAATGGTTGGTAGTTGGAACCACCACTACAGGTTTGCCTTGTGCTTCTCCTGTCAGGGTTTCTCACATCCTCTGTACTCGGCAGCAGTAGTGAAAACATGAATGATGCCATGAAGGTGCCGCCAATATTTGTGCTCCTTTTGACCACAGGCAGAATCCAGTGCAAGATCCTCTGTTGAAGGAGGCGTTTTCAAGGCTCCATGCATATGGGAAGCAGAGCGAGGCATGCTGCCGCCTACCTCTTGTTTTCATTAAATTGAAAGGGAGAGCATCAGGTAGCTTCTGACTTATTTATCTTTATTGCTGGTGCTTATCTATTAATGCCATACCCCTGACAGTTTGACATCAGCAAGGTCCTGGAATGAGAACACTTACATTTACCCTCCAACCAGAGCACTGGGCCATGAGAAAGTAGCTTCTGCTCCATTCACGGCTTCTGACCATCTGACACACCATGACGCCGTCTGAGAGAGAGTCTGGTCTCCACCTTAGAGGAGTGTATTTTGTCCCAGGGGTGTCTGCTTCCCCCTAACTTGAAAGTTTCTGTGCATATGTGGTTGAGATTAAGCAAAAAGATTCATGATTACTGTAATTTTTGTATCTGGCTTTTTCTCACTTGCTGTTCACCTATAAATTTTGCACCAAAAAGTTAGAAAGTAAGAGTTCTGTTTACTTCATATATTTAAGAGCATTAGGATACCAGCCATAAAAACGTACGTGGTTTTGTGGTCCTGCAGTCAGTCTCCCTTTGTCGTTTGATCTGCATCATCTCCAGAATGTGTGCTAGAACACGGAGGAAGTGTCTCCGACACAGAAGCAGCCAGTGCCATGCTGGGCAGTGTCTGTACATTCCATTGAGGGGTTTCAGTGGGCTCAGAAGTGCAACTCCTAAGAGAGAACTAGCAAAGGAGACGGGACCTGTGATCACTGAAATTTCTGCCTGAAGGGTAACTGCCAGACCTTTGCCCAGGAAAGGGGAATTCAAAGTGAGTCTGGCAGCCTCCTTGAGTTGAGGAGCAGGAGAGGGAGTTCCAAGAGGCTGAGCTTACCATAACTTGAGGGCAGATAGACTGAGAAAGAGCTTCAGAAATGTGGGGAGGGTGCATTTGAAGCTTTGGCTGAACATCAGGCTGCACATGCCTAGGGTAAAACTCCATATAGCCACACAAATAAAAACTTGCAAAAAAGACTAATTAGTGGGGGACTATCAGTTTAAAAAAATCCTCAGTGATCACATAGGGCCAAGAATCATTTGAATTCCCCAAATCCAGAGTGGAGAAAATTCCTTGAATACATGAGGTATTCAGTAGACCTCAGAAAGATAGTATCTCAGTAATGGGGCTAAACTAGACCTAGAGGAAAATCCACCTACATCCATCATGAAAAAAGCTTAAAAGTCAGTCTTAAAAGCATCAGATTTATCCTCTGAAGATAGGCAGAACAAAGTGACACAAATCTTTATAGGAATACAACAAAGCCAGAACTGAAAAACATAAAATTTGCATTATGTGGCATTTTACTGGGTGTAAATTATAACTCAATAAAAGTTGATGTTAATGAAAGAAATAAAGTAGCTTCATCTCAGCAGATTAAAAAAAATAGTAAAATGTAATATCAGCTCATTAAAAGAAACAAAAAACCATTTATCAATCCAGCAATAGGATATATTAATTAGCTTCCTAAATTCCATAAGGGGTCATACAGCTCTCCTATTGTCACAGTTAACAATGAAGCATTAAACACATCCCATGTTAATCATTAATACTTGCTATCAGCATTTGTATTTAACAGAGTACTAGCATTCCTAACCAGCACACTAAGATGATAGCAAAAAATTAATAAGATGAAGCATTAAAACTTCTTACATAGTTATTGTCTACATATAAAGTTACACAGTAATAATAGCAAAACTGGGGTTCAAACTCAGAGGGTCTAGCTTCAGTGTATTTGAATTCCCCAGTGACAACTAATTAAAAATTTTATTTTAAAGAAAAGCTACAGTTTATATTAACAGTAACTAAAAATCCTACCTTTTTACAACTGAGGAACACATCACTGCTAAAGCATATGCGAAGACCTTGGGGAAAAGATGAAAATTTCATTGGAAGGCAGAGAGAAGACCTAAATAAATGGAGAAATCTGTTATGTTCATAGATGGCGATATCGTAAAGGTGGCGTTCCTTTTCAAAATGGTTGTATTATAAATTCAAGACAATTCTAATTATTCAACAAGGCTCCTTGTAAAACCTGACCTGGTAATACTAAAATTTATACGAGGAAGGGCAGAGCGAAGAACAGACAGGTTAAGTGAAGAAGAGGAAATGTGGCAGGGACCCATCCTACCAAGTTTTGGGTGTTACCACGAAGCTGTGGTAAAGAAAAATGTGGTATAAAGATGGTAAATAGGTGGATGAACTAGACCAGAATCCCAAAAATAAAGTAGTATGTGAACATGGGGTGTGAGAGAGGTGGCGTATAAATCAGAGAGAAATTTTGAACTTTCTAAAACGTCATACTGGGGCAACTGGCTGTGCATATGGAGAGCAGTAAAGCTAAATCTTTATCTCACCCCTTACATGGAGTTAGCGCCAGATGGACTAAAGACATAAAATGAGAAAATAAACTGTAAAACTTAAATAGAACAAAATGAGAGAATATCTTGATGTTAGTGTTGGAAGAGATGAGGTTTTGGACTAGACATACACAAACAAGCACACATCATAAAAGAGAAGACTAATAAATTTGACTATCCTAAAAATGACAACATCTGTATGAAAAATGTGAAAAGACAAGCTCCAGATTAGACGTGTGCAAACTTCAGCAAGCCATAAATAATATTATAGTATCCAGAATATATGCATATATGTATATATTTAACTTATTTTGTGTCAAAATAGGCAATAAATATGAATGGTGGGTCCAAAATTTTTTTAAAAACAATCCTAGTAACTGATTAGTATATAGGAGTCATTAAATTTAGCAAATGATAAAGTAGGTGCAAATTGAACAGTAATGTAGTACCAGTTTATACACATTATATTAATTAATATTTGTAAAAAGTAAAGTCTGATAATGCCAAGAGTATTAATGGTGTAGGAAAATGAGAAATATCATTTACAGCTGGTAAGAGTATAAAAGATATGACCCAGTTATAATCGGTTGTACTGTATAATAGGTTATAATGAATAAATAAGTACAACCACTTTGGAAAGCAATTTGCCAATACTAGTAAATTTGAAGACACATGTAATCAGTGATTCCATGTCTAGAGAAATTTTCGTCCACTAAGATTTATATACTAAGATATTTATTTCAGCAAGAGGTAGTAGTGGAAACTTAAACAAACAAATAACAAAACCTGCCAAACCCTAACCCTTCTTGTGTAAGGAAATGGATAAATGAACTAAGATAATGCACAAATAAACTAGTAGAGAATTAGCATCTCTGTATTATTGAGTCTTCCGATGCAGGAATAAGATGTGTCATTTAATTTCCTTTGCTTTAGCTTTTTCCTTATGTAAGTTTAAGCTTTGCAGTTAAGTTTGTTCCAAGACATTCTGTAGTTTTTATAGTTATTATGAAAGTGAGATTGTTTGCTAGTACATTTTCTAATGGTGTATAGAAATATTTTATTTTTTATGTTGACTTTTTAATGTGGTCAGTTTCCTTTCCTCTCCTCCCTTCCTCCCTCCCTCCCTTCCTTCTATCCTTCTGCCCTCCTCATTTAGTCTACTTTTATTGTTCTTTTAAAACATGCATTGACTTAAATATTTATTTAGTTCCCAAATTTCATTCCTTTTCTATTGTCTAATAAGCTGATTCAGGCAACAATTTTCATATAAGTGGGGTTTTTTTTGGGGGGGGCAATTTTAAGACATTCTTATTTCTAAATATATGGTTATTTTAGTTTTTATTTCTCCTAGTGATCTAATTTTTAGGTGAAGAGATAGTTTGGCTATCCTTTAGTTGTTAATATGGAAGTTTATTACATTGATTTCTGCTTTTAAAAATTTGTAGACATTTTCTTTTGCATAATACATAGTCAATTTTTGTGACTGGCCTGTGTGTATTTGCAAAAATTATGTTGGCTCTATATACATATATGATTGTATTAGGTTTTTATTTCTCCAGATATTTAAATTTGTTACTCAAATCTCCTATATTTTTATTTATTCTGAAAGAACTATATTAATGTCTCCCACTAATTTTATAGGTTTGTTAATTTCTCCTTGCATTATTAATTATCTCTATTATTTACATTATACACACTATATTAACATTTTTAGAGAAATAAAAGAGGAAATAGAATGATGTTACAAGAATATGTTGCAGATTATTCATTTCCAAGATATCTATATGTTGCTTATTTTTTAGATAAACAATTAGTGACCTTAGAAATAAGGCATGCAATTATTCAAATTAAAAAATAACAAAAGTAATAAGTAGACTAAGAAGCACAATGGTCACAACTAAAGAGTAACGTATAGATGTGTACATTAGGTTAGTCAACATTTATGGTATATTTTTGTCCTTTCGTAAGTGTTAAAAATTTACTCTTCTCCACACAAATAGCATGATGCGAACATGTATGTAAATATATAAGGTATTGAGCATCAGAGAAAAAGCTGTAATTCATTGATTAGGAGAACAGGCTTGGGTACTCAGTGGCTGGCTCTAGCACCATTCACCTCTTTAACTCTGTTTCCTGGAAGGTACCACGGATTTTCTAAACGCAGCTTCTTTATACATTATTGGCAGGTATAGGTGAGGTGAGATACTGCATGAAGAGTGATTACCTCAGTGGTGGACATGCATGACACAGTGTTAGTCATCAATCCCATATACTAAAGGCTTTATTACAAAGATTTAAATTACTCAAAAGGTGCTTGCAAATCAGTAAGAAAAGATGGAAACATATCAATAGAAACACAAACAGATGAATAACAATTCACAAATGAAGTACAAGTAAGAGCACGAGTATGTGGAGAAATGTTTATGTAATACTCATGTAATAATAAATGAAAAATAAAAAATAATGCAATAATTAAAAAATGAAAAGCATAATTAAATTCTACAGGAAATATATGGAATATACACTGATAAAAAGTGTCATCTCCTTGCTTTGGTGTTAGCAAAATACATGTTCACTTTCTGCATGAGGAAGAGAAAACCGTCAGCTGCTTTCTGGGGCATCAAGTCAATACTTTCTGAAAACCTCTGCAAGAGGCATGTCACTTGAACTTAAACTTACAATGCTGCTTTCAAAACTTCATCCCAGAAAATGAGAGGATAAGACGGAAGTAAAATTTTAGAAGTAATGACATCATGATGTGATGGTTTTAGGGAAAAATTGGAAATGACGTATGGTTACTCAAGCATCTGCTGCTGGGGCCATACGTGCATGGGGGACCCTTGAATGGTAATTCTGTTGAATTGTCTCTGGGAAGCTGAGAGAGAAGATAGAAAGGAAAAGATAGTGGCACAGATCCAACCTAGAGAGGCTTAGAGCCCAGCAAAATGGTAAGGGGTTCCCCCCACCAAGATGCCCTAGGTAAACAGTGGGACACAAAGTATATTGAAGGCACTTCCATCATCCATGACCCCAGGCATGGCAGCTACTTAGGAACAGTGGGGTGAACCAGCAAACCCCAGGTGTTTCAGTGTCCATAAGGGACACTCCACAGGAGAGTGCCATGAGAGACCAGAGTGCTGGCTTTCATACACCCAGATACTTCCTCCTCTGTACCTCCCCTATTCATGGCATCAGAGAAAGCAATATGAGTCCAGGCTGACTGGTAGCTCCGACCCTTCCACCATTCATTGCAACTGTGAAAGGACTCTGAATAGAGAGGCTGACAAACAGCTGCTTCTCCATAGTAGGTGCATGCTCCTGGCTGCTGAACTTGCCATGGAGAGCAGGGCTGCTGCAGTTCAGGAGCTTCCTGTCCACCATAATTTTGTGGGATCCCACGCTGGTGGCTTAGATGGGGAGCTGGTCCCAGTGACCCCCAGACATGAGAACAGTGCAGGGAGATGTGGGGGAGAGGTCATGGTTCTGGACTTGGGTGGCAAGGAAGCCCTCATGGACATTTCATAGCCTTAAATGGACATTCATAGCCTTAAATGCCTACATAAAAAAGAGGCAATATAATGAATTGCCTCAGGGAATTGGAAAAGGAAGAGTAAACCAATCCCAAACCCAGCAGAAGAAAAGAAATAACTAAGGTCAAAACAGAGCTAAACAAAATCAATAAAATTAATGAAACAAAAGTTGGTTCTTTGGAAAGATAAACAAAATCGATAGATCTCTCATTAGATTAACCAGAAACAGAAAAGAAAGTCTCCCAGTAAGCTGAATAAGAAATGAAAAAGAAGATAATCCAACTGATACCAAAGAAATACAAAATATCATCTCTGAATACCATAAAAATCTCTATGCACATAAATTTGAAATGTTGAGGAAATGGACAAATTCTGGAAATGCACAATCTCCCTAGGCTCAACCAGGAAGAAATAGAACTCCTGAACAGAACAATATTGAGTAACAAAATTGAAGCAGCAATAAAAAATCTTCCAACAACAAGAAAAGTCCAGACCAGATGGTTTCACAGCTGAATTTTATCAGATCTACAAAGAAGAATTGGTACCCATACTGTAGAAATTATTTCATAACATCTAGAAGGAAGAAATCCTCCCCTATTCATTCTAGGAAGCCAATTACTACCTTGATACCAAAGATAGGAAGGAACACGACAAAAAAAGAAAACCACAGACCAGTATCCCTTATGAATATAGATGCAAGAATTCTCAATAAAATTCTAGCAAACTGAATCTAGGAGCACATCAAAAAAATAATCCACTGGGACCATGTGGGCTTCATCCCAGGGATGCAAGGATGGTTCAACATACATAAATCCATAAATGTGATTCACCACATAAACAGAATGAAAAACAAAGGTCATATGATCGTCTCAATAGATGCAGTGAAAGCATTTGACAAAATTGAGCACCCTTTTTAAGAACTCTTATTAAAATAGACATAGATGGAACATACCTCAATATTATAAAAGCCATATATGACAAACCAACAGCCAACATCTTACTGAACAGGGAAAAATTGAAAGCATTCCCGCTTACAACTGGAACTAAATAAGATTGCCCACTGTCTCCACTTCTATTCAACGTCGTGTTAGAAGTTCTAGCCAAAGCTATCAGGCAAGAGGAGGAAATCAAGTGTATCCTAACAGGGGAAGAAGAGGTCGAGCTATTAATCTTTGCTAATGATATGATCTTATATTTAGAAAACTCCAAAGATTCTGCCAAGAGACTCCTGGAATTGATAAATAAATTCAGCTAAGTCTCAGGTTACAAAACCAATGTACACAAATCAGTAGCATTTCTATACACCAACAACAGTCATGCTGAGAATCAAATCAAAGATTCAATACCATTCAAAATAGTAACAAATAATATAAAATACCTAGCAATATATTTAACCAAGGAACTGAAAGACCTCTAGTTCATGGAGAACTATGAATCACTGAGGAAGGAAATTGTAGAAGATGTAACCAAATGGGAAAACATATGCTCATGGATCCGCAGAATCATCATTGTTAAAATATCTATACTACCCAAAATGATTTAGAGATTCAGTGCAATCCCCGTTAAAATACTGATGTCATTTTTCACAGATTTAGAAAAAGTAATTATGTGCTTTGTATGGAACCAGAAAGGAGCCCAAATAGGCAAAACAACCTTAAGCAAAAAGAACAAATTGGGAAGCATCAATTTACCAGACTTCAAGCTATACTATAAGGCTATAGTAACCAAAACAGCATGGTACTGGTGCAAGAACAAAGACATAGACCAATGGATCAAAACAGAGAACCCAGGTATAAAATCATCCTCATACTGCCATCTGATCTTTCACAAAGCAGACAACAAAATACACTGAGGAAAAGAATTCCTAATCAATAAACAGTGCTGGGAAAATTGGATAGCCATGTGTAGAAGATTAAAAGAAGATCCTTACCTCTCATCACTCACAAAAATTAATTCATGATGGATAACAGACTTAAACCTGAGGCATGAAACTATAAGAATTTTAGAAGAAAATGTTGGAAAAACTCTTCTAGATATTGGCCTAGGCAAAGAATTTATGAAGGAGACCCCAAAGGCAATCACAGCAATAACAAAAGTTAATAAATGGGACTTGATTAAATTAAAAAGCTTCTGCACAGCCAAGGAAACAATCAATAGAGCGAATAGACAACCTATGGAATGGGAGAACATATTTCCATGCTATACATCTAATAAAGAACCAGTAACCAGAATGTATAAGGAACTCAAGGAAATCAGCAACAAAACATCAAACAACCCCAAAAAGTGGGTAAAAGACATGAAAAGAAGATTTTCAAATGAAGATAGACTAATGGCCGATAAACACATAAAAAATGCTCAATATATCTAAACATCAGAGAAATGCAAATCAAAACCACAATGAGATATCACCTAATTCCAGTGAGAATGGCTTATATCAAAAAGTCCCAAAACAACAGATGCTGGCATGGATACAGAGAGAAAGGAACATGTATACACTGCTGATGGGACTGCAAACTAATACAACTTCTTTGGAAAGTAGTATGAAGATACCTCAAAGAACGAAATGTAGACCTACCATTTGATCCAGCAATCCCACTATTGAGTATTTACCCAAGGAAAAAAAGCCATTTGATTGAAAAGACACCTGCACTTGAACATTTATTGTAGCATAATTCACAATTGCAAAGATGTGGAATCAACCCAAGTGGCCATCAATTCATGAGTGGATTAATAAAAGTGGTATATGTAAACCATGCTGTACTATTGAGCCATAAAAAAATGGTGAACCAATACCTTTTGTAACAATCTGGATGGAACTGGAGGCCATTCTCCTAAGCGAAGTATCCTAAGAATGGAAAAACAAACACCACATGTACTCACTATTAAATTGGAGCTAATTGATCAACACTCATGTGCACATATGGAAGTAAAACTCAACAGAAATCAAGCAGGTGGGAGGAGGGAGTAGGGGATGGGTAAAATCACACCTAACTGGTACAATGCACTTATCTGCTGATGGGCACACTTATAACTTTGCCTTGAATTATAAAAAGCAATTCACATAGCCAAATATTTGTACCCCTGTAATAATCCAAAATAAAAAAAAAATCAATACCCAACTATATGTTGCATACAAGAAACACACTATAAAAATAAAATCATGGGTTAAAAGTATATACATCGGGGAAAAAAAGTAGCATGCTGTACTGGGTTGAATAATGTCCTCCCCAAACTCATGTCCACAGAGAACCTCAGACTGTGACCTTGCTTGGAAATGGGGTGTTTGCAGATGAAATTAGTCAAGACGAAGCCATACTGGATCACAGTGGCTCTAAATCCAATGACTGGTGTCTTATAAGACATATGAATATACAGGACACAGAGACACACAGGGAGAATGCCACGTGGAGATGGAGGCAGAGATTAAAGTGATGTAGCTGCAAGCCAAGGGATGCCAAGCACTGCTGGCCGCCTGAAGCAGCCAGGAAGAGGCAAGCAAGGATCATTCCCTGGAGCCTTCAGATTGAGCACAGCCCTGCCAACACCTTGACTTCAGACTTTGGCCTCTTGAACCATGAGGGAATAAATTTCTGTTGTTTTTAACAACCATGTTTGTGGTAATCTGTTAAAGTAGTCCCAGGAAACTAGTACCGTGCTGACATTCATTAAAATAGAAGGGGAGTAGCAACAGTAATTTCAGACAAAGTGGACTTCAGAAGAAGGAGAATTATCAGGGCTGTCTGTAAACAGAGGGATCACATGATGATAAATGGGTTAGTTTTCGAAGAAGACACAACAATCCTTGCTACCAAGAGTAGTCTAAGGAGACATGACTACTAAAAATGACACGGTTTCCTGAATGGGATCCAGGGACAGAAAAAAGACATTAGATAAAAGGCCAGGTGTGGTGGCTCACTCTTGTAATCCCAGCACTTTGGGAGGCTGAGGAAGGAGGATCACTTGAGCTCAGGAGTTCAAGACCAGACTAAGCAAGAGCAAGATCCCGTCTCTACTAAAAGTAGAAAAATTAGTCAGGTGTTGTGGCGTGTGCCTGTAGTCTCAGCTATTTGGGAGGCTGAGGCAGGAGTATTCCTGCAGTCTAGGAGTTTGAGGTTGCAGTTAGCTGTGATCACACCACTCCACTCTAGGCTGTGTGACAGAGCGAGACCCTTTCTAAAAACAAACAAACAAACAAACAAACAAAAAAACCCCAAAACAAAACAAACAAACAAAAAAACCCCAAGGAAACCTGAATAAAGGATAAACTTTCTGTAATATATCAATAGTGACTTATTAATTACAACAAATATTAATAACAGGGAAAACTGGGTGTGGTTTACATGGTAACTTTCTGTACCTTTTCCACAGTTTCTCTATAAATCTAAAACTGTTTTAAAATAAACAGAGAGAGAGAGAGAGTGTGTGTGTGTGTGTGTGTGTGTGTGTGTGTGTGTGTGTGTATCACCTAGGAAAAACACATGGCTAGACAATTTAAGAAAAAGTAAAAATTTCTCATGATATTTTAAAAACACTGTACCTTAATAAATATGGTGTATTAAAAAAACTTGAGTTACTGTTTTTCACTTATCAAATGTTCAGATTAGATAATGAAAATAACACCTAGATGAGTGCTCTGAATTGGTGAGTGTCACAATCCTCATGTGAACAAACTTACTAATTTTGGAAAAAACAATTGGCAATATTTAAAAAGCATTGTTACAATGTCCATGCCATTTGACTAAGTAATTTCATTTCTTGAAATGTTTCAGAAGGCAAATGTCAAAATGAACACAAAGGTTTTAGCCCCAAGATGTCAGAAATGAGACTTACTTATAATATTGAATATTAAATATGACATGCCTTGTATAATGTCTAGACAGCTAACATTTTCCTGGGAGAAGGCCACTTGGTTCTTAACATTCTGTCTTTATACAATATATGTCAATTGCTGAGCTGAGCTAGAGAGACATGAGCTGCCAGTTGTTGGAGGGTTGATTAAGACAAGCCAAAGTGAAGGGAGCGACCGAGACTTGAGTCACAGGCAGCGATCGTATAAGCAAGAGGCTGATCAGGATAAAGTGCCAGCTCCCCGCTCCCCGTTCCATTTTCCCTGTTGAACAGCATCAGGCGAGGGACAGGTGGATCAGCTCAGATGTGGGGGTCATCTCTCTGCCCCCTAAAAAGGCTCCTGACATCTATGGACCTGGGGACTGGAAGTGGAAAAGTACTGCCCCTGAGTCAGAGTGTAGACAGTGTGTTCATCTTCAAAGTCACCTACTTCTAATAAACACAAAGGGAAGACCTCAGTCTTCTTATTGACAGTCCCCAATAAGGGGGCCTCCTAAGGGAGATGCTGGGGTAGAAATGGAGACATGCATGACAGTATGGCTGGCTGGGGGCCGAGTCATTGCGTGCAGCTCCCTTCCGAGACTGCCATGCGCTGGTGGTGCACCAGGCCTGGCGTAGGGAGGGCGGCTTCCCCGTGAGCCGGGCCAGGCAAAGCCTCTGTAATTGTCTGAGCTGGTCTGAAAAATCACATGCTGGATTTGGGCCAAAAACTGGATTCCTCAATATGTTTATCTCTTAAAAGAATGCTTTTGTGTTGTTGTTTGCATAGGGGGAAATATATTTATGTTTCCAAGAGCAGTATACTTTTTAATAAAATGAGGTGTGATAAAATTCTTAACTGACACGTTTGTTACAGTGGACAGAACAATAGAATCAAATGTAGATGTTTCAAAAGAGTGTCAAGGATCAAAAATGGGGTGGGTATCAGAGAGATGTCATGTTACTAGGTACAAAGCAGCTGTTAGTTAAAAACTGCACTTCTTGTGTGACGCTCAGGAAGCAATGTGATAAGCATTTTACATCCTGGAAAAAATGGATGATGATATAATAGCCATAGAAATGTTTAATAAATCTTTCTCATATCTTTGCAAAAGAAGTAGGCAAAAACAAATATTTCTAAAATATGTATCTGAATCATATAATCAATGAGCTTCTGCCTAAATTTATCAACTTCAATAATTGAGGAACATTACAAACTTATCCCTAAATGCCTATGAGGCATTTACAATTGTTTATATATTATAACACACCAATAAATTGAAAATAACAGAAAAATATTGACCACATTTTCTGATTACACTATGGGAATCTGGTAAATAAATAATTACATCATATATTATAAAAATTAAAACAAGAAGCAAAGTAAAAACTGTCACTTGGAAATTTTAAAAAAGTACATTTGGGTCAAAGATAAAATTGGCAATTACAGAGTACCATTGCATACTGAAAGCCATTAATATAGCCAAAGCTGATTCAGAAGAAAATTCATAGCCTAACATGCAAAAACAAGAATTAGAAATTTCAATGATTTTAACATTTAAGTCAGGAAGTGAAAGGAAGTGTAATAACAAATACATATAAGTAAGGAAGAAATTAATGAAAATAAAAATATAAATTATCAATTTACAAGGCAAATGAAGAATAGCAATGATATGTAAATCCAGTATCTCTTTCTGAGAACAAAGTAAAAAGCAATAACAATATTCTAATTAAAAAAAGAACAAAAAGGCACAAATACATGAAATTGCATGTAGAAATACTACCAATGTGGTTTAAATAGGTGGAAATCTATAAATTCATAAATCAGTGAATATACTCATATAATATTTATACAGCCCCCCAAAATATAATTCAAGATTCATATCAAGGACTTAAAAAAAAGAAAACTTACAATGATGTTTGAATAAACTAATATGTCCTTAATATGTTAAATAACATCCATTCTTTTACTTATTACATAATACCTAATCTTAATATGAAGAATAGTATCTTTCCTATGTCATATTTTATGGTGAACATGAAATAATCAAGAAACCATTGAAGCAAGATGCAAGAATGTTTTCAATTATCAATGATGTTTACCATTGTTGGACAAATTTGAGGCAATGTAATAAGAAGGGGGAAATTAATAAGATACATAGCAATTGAAAAAGAGAGCACACATTTGTCTTATTTCAGATGTTATAAATATTCATCTAAAACACCAGAAAGAATCAATTTAAAACATTTTTGAACTAAAAGAAAAAAGCTCAATAAGTTTTGAGCCTCAAAATTAGCATTTCATCAGTAGTTTGCCCAGGCTGATCTTGAACTCCTGGGCCCAAGGACTCCTCCTACCTCAGCCTCCTGAGTAGGTGGGACTACAGGCATACATCACTGCATTTGACTCTTTGTTCCTTTGAGATGGATGAAATTGTTCTAAAAAAAGATTGCAAAACCTTATGTACAAACGAAATTAAAAGGAGAATGAAAGCATAACAGGAAAAAGAAGAGGGCAATATTCTTAGCATATAAAGCACTCCTACAAAAAATTAGCATGTTACAATCCATTATCTACAATTCAATAAGAAAAAAAAGTTTGTCCTTGTCTGAAGGTACAAGCAGTCATAAATGGCCAGAAAATATGAAAAGATGCCTAATGTTACAAGTAAATGGGAACTGCAAATTGTTACCACACAACTATTTTATTTTATGGCAGACTGCCAAAAATATAAGTCTTGTATTACAGAGAATTAGGGAATATGTAGATCAAAGAAAAGTTTCAATCTCTGCTATTTTAATTGTAAATTGATAGTCAATTTAGAAAGGAATTTGTCAATGTTTAGTAAATGTGAAGATGGACATATCCTTCGATATGACACACTTATATGTGTGTTTGTGCAAAAGCATGAGAGCCATGTTTAGTAGTGGGATAAATCTAAAAATCATAGCCTTAAGGAATAGAAACAAGTTACACAGCAGTAGGTCTAATGGCATTATTCTGTCAGTGGCAGTCCTTTGTAGAAGGAGAGTAGGGTCTTCTCTCTTCCACTTACCTCCCTCCTGTTGATGTTACTAATCATTTAACTAACACATTGCACTTGAGTCTTCAGTTGATGAACTGAAGATACCATTTAACAAGGATATTTTTTTTGTGGCTGTATTAACTGCTCCAAATAGTAGTCAAGAACATGAATGAAGTAGTATGGATGGTTGACGTGTTTGCTAGTCTGGTACTCTGCAGGTTAAATTCAACTGATGTGAGCAATAAATCTTGTATCTGCTTCCTTCCTCATTTACCTGTGGCTTTTCCTGGCAGATAAGTAATTGCCTTTAGTAATGGGTATGGGAGCTCTCAAGTTCTACTTATCTGGTCCATCTGATAAATCTTCCCTTTGTGTTCCTTGGTGGGATTCTAGTGTTACTGCTTCTCAAAGAGATTCCCAGTTCAACTCCATACTGCTTCTGTCTCTTTCTCTTGTTCAGTCTCACAGAAGGAAATATTCTTTTCAAGGTCTTATACAGGCTTTGTTATTCCTATATATTGCAAGTTACTAGAAGGCAAGAACTGTGTTGCATTCTTTTTTTTTCCTAATCAAAAGTGTAGTTTATTATATCTAAAACAAGAAGCAGTACAACTAATTGAAGTATACACCTAAACTATTGACACAGTTCTGCCATCTTTTTTTATTATTTTATTTTATTTTATTTTTATTTTATTTCATGATTTTGTGGAGGTACAAACATTTTGGTTACAACTGATGACTTTGCCTCACCCAAGCCAGGTCTCACTCTGTCGCCCTGGCTAGAATGCAGTGGCATCACCATAGCTCAATGCAACCTTAAACTCCTGGGCTCAAGTGATCCTCCTGCCTCTGTCTCCTGAATAGCTGGGACTACAGATGCACACCACCACACCCAGCTAATTTTTCTATTTTTTGTAGAGACAGGGTCTTGCTCTTACTCAGGCCGGTCTTGAACTCCTGGCCTCCCACCTTGGCCTCCCAAAGTGCTAGGATTATAGGCATGAGCCACCGCACCTGGACTTGTAGTTATATTTTTGTCTGATAGATTTGTTAGCAGAATATCTAGGATGAGATAATTACCAAAAATTATTGCTTAAATAGATGCTTAAATGTTAAAAGAAGAGAGAAATCTGAAACAAAATGTCCTCGGACTTCTTCCTCAATAAACACTTTAGATAATGCAAATGAATTTATTTGCTCAAATTATACATACTCCATGTCTAATATTCTATATTATAAGAGTAATCAATTATGATGCTTAAAAGAGCAGTTTATGTTCTTAATATATTTTACGTATTACATTATTATAGACAGTATATGTATTTGTATATTATGGACATAATTTAGACTATGTTCTTTTAAGTTTCACAATTTATTAATCTTTCATTAAATAATAATATAGAATTTTGAAATCTACAATGTTTATAATTAATATTATAAAATTTAAGCTATATATATCACATACTTATGTAATATATGTTATAAAAAATATATATTATTAAGCCATATGTGTTAGTAATTGCTCAGGTGTTCCTTTTCAAACTAAAGGGACTACTCAAAAGCTCCATTGTAGTGAAACCATGCAGATTTTTTCCCTATATTTTTACATGTGGTTTTAATTGACAATTTTTATTGAGTAGGAGGTCTAATCTAATGATATTGAGATGCAGCCCGACTTTGAAGTTGGACTTTTAAGTTTGTGTCAATTTCCTATTTGCATGTTCTTAAAACATTAAAATAATTCTTCATTTTACCTATGTCTCTCATTGCCCCCAATTCATACCATTGAATATTTGGCCATCTCTTCAATATTTCTGATCATTATTCTTATATAATTAGGTTAGGAAAGAGATTCGCACACAGAATGACACGGGACAAGAAGAAAAGGAGGACCATGGCATGAATCTTAAAATAAATTAATGATGCTTTTAAAGAAGATGACAGATTGATAGACTTTTAAGACCGTTGCTATTGAACAAGTTATAATCTCAAATAATATCTAAGAAATGCACATTATATCATTCCTTTATGATCTTTCCATTTGGCATTTCTGCAAGTAGAATACCTCTGGTAATCTTAGGTAGTAAAAGGTCCCAGGTGTAGGAGGGCAACAACAAACTGCATCATTTATTGACAAAAAATGTTTTGTGTTTTCACTAGGATGATCATAATTTTCAGGGCAATTCTTATCTTCTATTTCTTCATTTAATTAAAGTTGACTGCAGCAGGTCACATTTTTCCCCCTTCTTCCCACTGACATTTAGGAACTACTATTCTTGGGACAAGAGTTTTAAAATAGCCTTTCTGACTGGGATTTTTATCATAGGTGTAAATGTACTTAGTAGGATATATAAACATATTTTGCTAGTAAACATATTATGCATTTAGTGGGACACTGAGATAAGAACATTTGCTGCCTTCAGATCAATGTTCTGAGAATAATGACAATTACTCTCAGTAATTGCTCTGAGTAATTTCAATTGTTATTTTCCTGAAATCAAAATCAGCTTATGATTTCTCCTTCTAGCAATAATGAAGTAAATGTGACTAGACTTGCTTTCCTCCCATACACCACTAGCAAAAATGGTGCATAAAATCTGTGAAGCAACTGTATTTAGTCATTAAACTATAAGTAATGCAGTATTGTGATACCTTAGTGGAATGGAAACAAGAGCCCTACTGTTGACTTCGTTTTTGGTGTGAAGCCCTTTATGGACTACAGCATAGTGAGTAGGAACCCAAACAAGACATGGCAGGATCACTAGACAAGACAGAGTTGAGAGTCCTGAGAGTCTGCAGCAACTTGAACTTGCAGAATATAGACTGATAAAGGAGAATGCTATGCAGAGAGCGAGCTCCAGACATCTGGGCCCTCTTGCATCTAAGCATGTACATCTAAGCTGTACATGCACAGGGTGAGTCTCCACAAAGCCAAACAAAGAATAAACAGGGACCTGCAAGCTGTATGATTTTCAGAGGTTATACAAGACTAGATGATATTCAAGTTCTAACCAGCCAGAAAGGGGAGGTCCCTTTTGAATACCTGGCACATTAAACAGGTATCCCATAAGGGCAGTGCTTTAGTATGACCAAAGTAGGCTTAGATTAAAGCCTACTTTAGACATTGCCTTTAAAAAGCTTTACAACTACACTTAAAAATATCGAAGTGATCAGCACATAACTTTACTGCTGGAACAAAGACTGTTATTCTTTAAAAAAAAAAAAAATAGCAAAATCCAACACAGAACAACATAAAATTCACAATGTGCAGAGTCCAAACAAGAATTATTAGCATACCAAGATTCAGAAAAATGTGACACACAACCAGGAAAAAGATCACTCCTTATAAACAGCCCCAGAAATAAGAGAGACAAATGATTAAGCACACAAGAAAATATTAAAAATGACTATTAATTAGCTCAAGGGTTTAAAGGAAAAGTGAAGATAATGCAGGCAATAATGAAATATACAGAAAAGGACCAAATAAAACTTGTAGAGCTCAAATAAAATTTATGAAATGATCATGTGACTGGACATGACTCAAAGCAAATTACACACTGCTGAAGACAAGATAAGAGAACTTTAAAACATAACAATGTAAATTATCCACTCTAAACTCCGTGGAAAAATAGACTGAAAAAAAAATGAAAGAGATTCAGTGACCTGTAGGACTACATCAAACTGTCAAGCATATGTGTAATTGGATTTTCAGAAGTAAGGAGGAAAATTATTTTTAAAAATATTAGGCTGGGAGTGGTGGCTCATGCCTATAATCCCAGCACTTCGGGAGGCTGAGGTGGGAGGATTGCTTGAGGCCAGGAGTCCCAGACCAGCCTGGTCAACAGAGCAAGATCCTCTCTCTACAAGAAATAATAATGATGATAAAAAAAATAGCTAAGTGTGGTGGCACATGAAAGTAGTCCTAGCTACTGGAGAGGCTGAGGCAGGAGGATCGCTTGAGCCCAGGAATTGGAGGTTACAGTGAGCTATGATTGCACCACTGCACTCCAGCTTGAGTTACAGAGCAAGATCTTGTCTCTAATAATAAATAAATAAATAAGTAAATTTCTTAAAAGATATTTACAGCAGTGTGTTGTGATATTTATAACATGTAAAAATAAAATATAGAAAAATAGCAGATAATGGGGGGGTAGTAAAATTGCACTGTGGTAAGGTTCTTGCATTAAACGCTAAATAGTGTTATAGCATTTGATGATGACTGACTACTGAAAGATAAATATTGCAAACCCTAGAGTAAACACTAAAAAAACTGAAAAAGGTATAGTGAATAATCCCACAGTAAAGATAGAATTGAATGCTAAATAGTAATCAATTGATTTTTTTAAAGGCAGGAAAAGATGGGAAATGGCAATGAACAGAAAAAGTAAACAGAAAACAAATACAACGATGCTAGGCTAAACCCTATCATTTCAATGATGACATTAAATATAAATAGTTTTCATTTGTACTGTACAAAATGGTAACCATTAGCCACTTGGAGCTGTTAAGCACCTGAAATGTGCTTATCCCAAATTAAGATGCACTGCAGATGTCAAAAACACACTAGATTTTGAATACTTAGCATGAAAAAATTTTTTCATTCGTATTTTGTATTGATTATGAGTTGAAATATAATATTTTAGATGTATTGGGTTAAATATAATATATTACTAAAGTTAATTCCACTTATTTTCTCTTACTCTTTAATATGGACACTAGGAATTTTTTTTAAATTTTAATGTGTGGCTTACATTACATTTCCATTAAACAACTTTGAACTAGACAGTCCAATTAAAAGGCAGAAATTCTCAGACTTAATAAAGAAGCATGACCTGACTAAATTAAGTCCACAAGAAAGACATTCTAACTATAAGTATATAGGTTGAAGTAAAAGGAAAAATGATTGTAAAAGAAGTGTAGTAGTTATTTTGAAATAAGGCAAAACAGACTTTAGGCAAGGAATACCACCAGCAATAAAGAGGTACATCTGAAATAATAAAAGGGACAATTCATCAAAAAGACATAAAAATCCGACATGTTTATGCATCAAATAATAGTTTCAAAAGGCATGTAGCAAAAACTCACAGGACTAAAAGAATAGGCAAGTACATAATGATATGTAAAGACATAAAAACTCTTGTCTCAGTAATTGATAAAACAAGTAGACAGAAAATCAATAAGGTATATAAAACCCAAACATCACTATTAGCCAACCTGAACTAATAGACATTTATATAACACTCCATCCCCCAAAAGCAGATATACACTTATCTGCTCAAATGCACATGGAAGAGTCACCAAGGTAAACCATGTGCAGGTCAAAAAATGTTATCTCAATAAATTTAAAAGAATTGAAACTATAGAAAGTATGTACTCTGATCACAACGGAATTAAATTATAAATCAATAACAAAATAAAATCTGGAAAATTGCACAATATTTGGAAATTAAATAACACACTTCTAAATCACCCATGGTTAAAGAAAAATTAAAATAAAATTGAGAAAATACTATGAACTAAATAAAAAATGAAAATACAGCATATTAAAACTTTCAGAATACTACTAAAGCTGAGAAACTTATAGTTTTAAACACCCATATTAGAAAATCATTAAAGTAAAATCGTTAATCTAAGTTTACATCTTAAAAAGCTAGAAAAGAAAGAGCAAAGTACCCAAAGAAGGTAGAAGAAAGGAAATAATAAAGATAAATGCAAAAATCAATAAGATACAAAACAGACAAATGATAGAGCAAAGCAATGCAGCCAAAAGCAGGTTATTTGCAAAAATCAATAAAAATGAGCAACTTTTAGATAGACTCACCAAGATCAAAAGAGAAAGAAGTTACAAACTACCAATATCAGGAAAGAAAGAAGGAATATAACTACATGTACTATAAACTTTAAAATTATAAATGTATAATTATAAATATTTTTATTAACAAATTTGATAACTTAGATGAACAAACTTCTTCAATTACATAAGTCAGCAAAATTGGCACAAGAAGGAATAGCAATCTACATAGTCTATGCTTACTAATAATACTGTATTTATTGTTAAACAATTAAGCAAAACTTCAAGCCCAGATGGCTTTATTGGTGAATTCTAGAAAATATTTTAAAAAGAAATAATGACAATCCTACCAAAAAAAAGTCTTTCATAAATTAGAGGAGAAAGGAACACATACGGAACTGTACTTTCTGAGGCCAGCATTGCACTGATATGAAAACCACTTATGAAAAGGCAACTATGCTCCAAAACATTCATGGACAAAGACACAAAAATTTTTAATAACAATATTAGGAAATCAAATCCATCAACATATAAAAAGCGTAAGCAAAATAACCAAGCAATGTTTATCCTAGGAATACAAAGATGCTTAACATTTGAAAATTGATGTCATTTACAATGTTAAAAGAATTAAGGAGAAAAGTCATACAATTATCTCCACGGATACCAATAAAAAGCATCTGACAAAATTCCACATTCTTAGAACTTTACATAAAACGAAAAATAGAAGGAAATTTCCTTAATCTGATAAAGCCTATCTACAGAAAACTTTCTTTCACTTCTTTTTTTTTTGGTTTGAAATCATCATAGCATTACAGAAAAGGTTTCTCAAATATCATAGAGTGCTTTTCATGCATACAAAGAGAATTTCCTGTGTTACTACAATGCAGCCATCAAAATATCAAGAACTAGATATTGTTAAATTATTACCATTCAATCTTTGACCCCATTTGAGATAAATCACTTGTCTCATTAAGATTTTCTTTTTTTTTTTTCTAAAGACAATGTCTTACTGTGTTTCCCAGGCTAGAGTGCAGCAGCGTGATCATAGCTCACTGCAGCGTCCAACTTCTGGGCTCAGGGGATCCTCTTGCCTCCACCTCCCAAGTTGCTAGGACTGTAGGTATGTGACACCATGCCTGGTTAAATATTTTTCATTTTTTTTTTTTTGAGACAGAGTCTCACTCTGTTGCCCTGGCTAGAGCGAGTGCCGTGGCGTTAGCCTAGCTCACAGCAACCTCAAACTCCTGGGCTCAAGTGATCCTTCTGCCTCAGCCTCCCGAGTAGCTG
>NW_012148396.1:14740640-14745145 GCF_000956105.1 Propithecus coquereli
GGGGTCTCGCTCCTGCTCAGGCTGATCTCGAACTCCTGAGCTCAAACAATCCGCCCGCCTCGGCCTCCCAGAGTGCTAGGATTACAGGCGTGAGCCACTGTGCCCGGCCTAATATTTTTCATTTTTTAGAAACAGGATTCTATGCTGCTCTGGCTAGCCTCAAACTTCTGGCCTCAAATGATCTTCCTGCCGTGGCCTTCCGAAGTGCTGGCATTACAGGTGTGAATCACTGCACAGGCTTCATTAAGCTATTTTATAGCAAAATGATCAAGGTCAGAATCATGCATGCACCAAGGTTTCAGTCTCTTCAGTTTATTTCAGTTTGGAACAGTTTCTCAGTCTTTTCTGGACTTTGAATTGATAGCCTTTGCACTTTTGGATAATACAGGGCCATTACGTTGTAGAAAATCTCTTAATTTGGGTTTGTCTGATGTTTTCTTGTGATTACATTCAGTTTATGCATCTTTGTTAGGAATGCCATAGAACTGATACAACAATCATCTCATTGTATTATAGCATGCATAATTTTGATTTATTTCATCTTTTAAATTTGTTTGTATTGATCACTTGATTAAGGTGGTGTCTGCCAGCTGCACTGTAAAGTTACTATTTTCCCCTTTATAATTAACAAGCATTTTGTGGGGGACATACTTAAAAGCTATGTAAATATATCTTCATGGCCAAAGATTTAATTAATTAAATTAATGTGTATGAACTCCAATTATCCTATTTTATTCTATGGGTTCTAATTCATTATTGTCATTATTCATTTTTACCCAAATTGTCTCAGAATTAGGCCGTGCAAACGCATCCTAGCTGGATTTTGTGTCTTTTTGACATGTTCCCATCGTTCTTTGAACACCTCCTTGCCCTGGCACAAGATGTTCCAGTCTTATCTTATACTTTTGCTGCCTGTATCTGGAATCATCCATTTTCCCAAATAGCCCTGGCTCCTTTCAGTAGAAAATGATATGGTAGAAGCCAAGATCTGGGTGCGGAGGATGCTCATTGCTATTGTGCTGTCACTGCTCCCTTCCTTCTTAGTGGGTAGAGAATATATATGTGCATGTATATGTATGTATACAGTAAGTATATACACACACATAAGGATATGTGTATATTTATATTTGTATTTATCTATATATTTTGAAAACCATTAGTTCTCACTGATAACATTCAATTGAAATCTCACACCACAGGGATTATTTTTGGTATTTGTAACTCCCATCTCCTGGCTTCCACTAACCTTAGTATATTTCCTCATTTGATCAATCTCCCCCTATGTAAGCCATCTCCTGTTGCTGCCACAACCTCCATTCCCTGTGGGCATCCTCCTCTTCCTGCTCAGATTCTGACTCCCTATTTTAGGTCATACCAATGCATCGATGTCTTCTTCACCCTGCTTAGGCTCTGTTTTACCATGACAAGTCACCTTGCTACATGGACACCCACCTCATCTTCTGACCTTGCACATACCCATGTAGGGGGATGTCTTCCTAGCATGGCTTGAACTCTCTAACTCCTCATTCCTAGCTGCTCCACCAGTGTGGATGCCCTCCCCATCCTGCTTGGGCTTACAGGGCAGCTTCACGTGTGGACACTTCCCTTACCCTCCGAAACTCTGACTGCCAGACCAGACCAATCTTCCATAGGGATGTCCTCTTTGTTTGCATTGGCTCTGATTTCAAACACAAGCTACTTTGCCTATATTAATGCCTTCCTCATCTCCCATGGTCTCTGACACCCTTGCCTGGCTCTTCTGCCCCAGCCCCTCCTTATTTTGCTTCGGCTGTGATTTTCAAACTAATCCTTATATGCAAAATGATGCCTTCCTTGCCTTCTCAAGCCATGAAGCCTCGTGTCCTCCTCATATCACCTGGTCTCTGGCACCCTGGCCAAAGCCTTGAAAGCTCCCCACTCCACATCAGCCACATACTACGTACTTCCCCACTCTTGGGACTAAACTTTTCCAGGAGGTGAAAAAAAGGAAGAGAGGAAAGGAGAGAGAGAATAGAAGAAAAATCTGAGGAAGATGTTAGCATGATACTTTAAAAAATCACCTCCAAAACAACAAGAACAGCAAAACCTGAATATTTTCCCCCAATATTGGAACAAGACAAGAGTGTCCACTCTCACCATTTCTGTTTCATACTAGGTCCCAGTCAGACCTGTAAGGCAAGACAAGGAAATTTAAAATATCCAGATAGATAGAAGAGGAAGAAATAAAACTGCCTATATTCACAAATGACATGATTGTCTCTTGGATAGAGTCCTAAGGAATCTATAAAAGAATTCTATTAAAATAATAACTACATTGAAAAAGGTTGTAAGAAGCAATGATAATATGTAACAATCATATTTATATATACTAGCAACAAACAATTGGAAAATGAAATATTAAAAATACCATTTATAATGGCATAAAAATATGAAATAGGGATTCATTAAATTCATAAATTTAATGAATCAAATGCAGGACTTACACACTAAAAACTGCATAGAAATAAAACATATTTCTATGAAAAACTATAAGATGATCTAAATAAATGGGGATATAGAGTTTTCATAGATTGAAAGATAGTTTTTAATATTTCTAAGATTTTTCCTAAATTCATCTATAGATCTTATGTAACACAAGTCAAAATCCCATCAGTCTTCTTTATAGAAACTGAAAATATCATTCTAAAATGTTTCTGAAATGTAAAGACCTCAAATAGACAAAATAATTTTTGAAGAAGAAAAGAAAAATTTAATGAATTATGCTATCTGATTTCAATATTTATAGCTACATTAATCAAATGAGTATGGATTGGTGTAAAAAATATATAGATACAGACAAATATATAGATAGATCAATGAAACAGAGTAAATAAAATAGAGTGAAAAGAAATACACACATATAATATCAATTGATTTTCAACCAAAATATAAGGGTAACTCAATGGGGGGGAAGAATAATGTTGTCAACAAATTATGCTGAAACAATTGTACATCCACGTGGAACCTTGACCCTTACATCATCCACAAAATTAACAAGTGTATTCATGCTACCTTTTAAAAGATAACATAAAGAGAATCTTAACTTTTGATTAGGCAAAGATTTCCTAGGTAGAATAACAAAATTCTGAGCCATAAAAGAAAGAAACAGATAAATTGAATTAAATTCTTCTTTATTTTGAAAGATACTATTAAAGAAATGAAACAGCAAGGCCATAGACTGGGAGAAAATACTCATATATACATTACATATATCTGACAAAGAACTTACATCCTGAATATATAAAGAATACTTACATCTCAATTATAAAAACTGAGAATACAATTAAAAATGGGCAAAAATCTCATATCTTCTAAAAAGAAGACACAAGCTGCCAATATGCAAGTGAAATATGCTTACTTATATACTTATATATGTCACCAGGTAAATGCAAATTAAAACCACAATGAGATACCACTATACACCCACTAGGATAGATGGAGGCAATGTGGAAGTAGCTGCAATTCTTGTGCATTGATGGTGAGATGCAAAATCCTCCAAGTACTTTGGAATAATTTGGCAGTTCCTTATAAAGATAAACATGCACTCACCATATGATTCAGCCATTCTACTCCTAAGTATTTACCCAAGAGAAATGAAACCACGTGTTCATGCAAAGACCTGTATATGACTCTTTATTTGTAATTGCTAAAACTAGAAAGGTCTATCCACCAATGAATGGATGAACAAGTTTGTCAGATACATGTTATGTGAGTATTTTCTCCCAGTCTATGGCCTTTCTGTTTCATTTCCTTAATAGTGTCTTTCAGAAAAAAAGAAGAATTTAGCAACAAAAAGGAACCAAGTGTGGATCTGCAGCAACATGAATCGATCTCAGAAACATTCTGAATGAAAGAAGCCAGACATAAAATAACATACATTGCATAATACTACTTATATTGAATGCCTAGAACAGACAAAAAATTAAAATCTATGATGACAGAATGTAGGTCAGTGCTTGTTTGGAACTGTAAGTGGCAGGTGGGTTAAAGGGTCACACGGGAACTTTGGGGATGATGAAAGTGTACACCAGTTTGTACATTCGTCAAGAGTTATCTAATTATCCATGTAACATTTTATTCCATATGTTATACCTCAAGTTGATAGAGTTATCTTTTTTTAAAGAGCTTTAAAACATATTGTCAGAGACTTTGGTCCTGCTTAGAAAGATAAGTTGATTGTCTATAAGTAAAGGCAACTATGACTGAACAAAACATAGTTTGGTGAAAAGCATCTAGATCAACCAAAATGCACAAACATGGGCAAGGGAAAGTGATCACGTGATGCTTCCCAGCTCTCTCCTTCCCTTCCTTCTTCCTACCTTAAGGGCCCCAAAATATTCTCTATCCCATTTAAAATTACTTGACTATGAACAAAATGGCATCTACCGCTGTTTTCTTCTGCCATGAAAAATTACCCATGTGGGACTCATGGAGCCTTTTTCTCTTTCAGTCAAAGATAAATGAAA
>NW_012148396.1:14745820-14752636 GCF_000956105.1 Propithecus coquereli
TATATATATATATATCTCCATTAGCCAAAAGTCCACTCTGTACATTTCTAACTTGCTGGATATTTAAGATTGTACATATGTGGATACTAAGCAGACCCTGTGGCATCTTAGACCTTGTTATCCGTTGAGAAGCTGAAGCGTGGGAAGTGAGAGACAAGTAATGTGGACGTGAGGTGAGTGGTCAGGGCTTCTTCCTCTGTATAGCTGGTCAGAGCTCTCACAGAACTGGGTGCTGAGGTAGCAGCTGGGGTGATAAAGCCAAGAGCCCAAAAGACAGATTGAAGCCAAGAAGGTCTGAGGTGGTACGTGGTGGTTGGATAATGTTTGTAATGTGGTTTTGCAACTCTTAGAACATATAAAATAGTTGGGAGTGGGTGGATAATTCTTGCTATGTTGTTGGCTTTATTCAAACGCTTTATTTTCATTGTTTACTTTTTATAGTCATGACCCCCAGCAGGGCATTTCTGCAAACAAAGTGCATGCAAGTAGGAGAAAAAGACTGAACTATATGTGTGTGTGTATGTGTGTGTGTGTGTGTGAGAGAGAGAGAGAGAGAGAGATTGAGAGAGAGAGAAAGGGAGAGATAAAACAGACATAAGTTTCTGGATAATTCCATTGCACATTAACAAGACACAGAATACAAAATAGTTGTGAATAGACTTTTGCAGAAAATAATTAGGGAGCTATATTTATTTATGAACCTTTCAGGTACTGTGGTCACATTTTTGTTCCAAAAATAAAATTGCTGATTTTTAGAAAAGGCAATGATATTTAAAATTAATGCATAGAAACATGCCAACTTGAGAATAGGATCTAGATTTAGATATTTACTTATATAAAGTCTCGACAATAGAAAAGAAAAGCTTAAGCTTTTTAGAGAAAAATGAGTCAATACAGGGGAGTAGTTATCTATTATTAACCATTCATTAAATCACGGAATAACCTGAAGCAGTCTACAGGATAGAAGAATGAGCTCGATATGTAGGTTTGGTTGGTTGACCACAAGTGGGATTGTGTACCCACCTTCCTGAATATTGGAAGTCTCAGGTACAGAGAAACTTTACTGAGGATCATTCACTAAAGAAAAATATACAACCTGTGGCCTTAGGTGAGCAGCAACCCTTAGATACACAGTTGTGATACACAGGGCAGGATATACCTGGTGTACACCCGTCTGTGTCCTGGTCAATGCGCCAAGGGTCTTCTTATGAGTTTGAGATCAGAGCAAATGCAAAAGGATGGAGGCCTGTCACAGGGAAAACGGGGATCCTTGCTTTATATTAAGAACTATGGACAGCTCCGGGATGCACCAGACAGGAACGTTATTTTATTTTATTTTATGATCCCTGGAATGACAATCCTGAGTCTCCAAGTATAATTGAGATTCCAGTTTACTGATAATAAAATGCGCATATTCAGGCCTCTCTTAACCATTCATTATAATTTTATTTATGTGAGCGGGAAGGACTCAATGCTCACAAGCAATGTTCAGGAGTGAGGGTGAGAGGTACAATTTAAAGAACAGATTTTTAAAAATGGTCATATTTTATAAATAAATAATCGGGCCGCCACGCGAGGGGCTGGAAGATAGGTCAGGCGGGAAAGCCCGGGGGTGGGGGTAGGGGCGGGGATCCCCACGTCGCCGTTTGAATGCTCGGTGACTGTGGGGGCGAGAGGATCCCACCCAGGTTAGGCCAGAGAACAGCGCCATGTGCTCCGGGCTCCTGGCCCTCCTGCTGCCAATCTGGCTGTCCTGGACCCTGGGGACCCGAGGCTCTGAGCCCCGCAGGTGAGACGGGGGCTTCCCCGGGGCTCCGCAGCCTCCCTCGGGGCGCGGCAGCACGCAGTCCCGCGGGCGGAGGCGCTGCACGGCACCCACTGGCTCTCGGGCCGCGCCGCAGCTGGGCGGTGGTCGTGGTGAGGGGTGGACTGGAGGTCGGGCGGAGGAGAGGGGAGCGTTTTCCTCGCCGCTCTGCCCGCGCCGCGGCGGCCGACAGTCCCCTCACTCTAATGGCTGCAGGGAGCTGGCTTCGTGGCCGACCCCGGCCCTGCCCGTTGCCACGCAGCCGCGGCTGCCGCTCGCAGCGTCCGGCCCCGGCTGGCCCCTGCACCCCGCGGTCCCCGTGCTCCGAGTCCCGCGTGGTGGCCACTGAGGCGGGAGGGAGCGCCTGGGGCCGGGGCCGCGGGGCCGCGGCGAGCGCGGGGGAGGGCCGGGTGCGCAGCGCGGCCGACTCCGCCTCCGGCTCGCCCTGCCTCCTCCCCCTCCCTCGGCTCCCGCGCCCGCTGCTCCTCCTCTCCCGTGCCCGCTCCTCCCCCTCCTACCCTCCCCCTCCCCCTCCGCCCTCCTCCGCTCCCGGCCAGCGCGGCGGCGGCGGCGGCAGCAGCAGGAGCAGCCCCGGCTGCGGGTCGCGACGGCGGCGGGGCGCCCCCTCCCCCGTGCCGGGGCGCGGCGGAGGGATGTGGGGCTTTGCGGGAGGAAGGCTTTTCGGCATCTTCTCGGCCCCGGTGCTGGTGGCGGTGGTGTGCTGCGCCCAGAGGTAGGGTCGCGGCTGGGTTGACGGGAAGCGGGCCGGGCGGCGGGCAGGGCGCGCGGTGTGCGCGCCGGGCGCTGGCGGGTGAGCCGCCGCCTGACCCTGCTCTCTGTGCCCCCTGCCCCCCTCCCCCAGCGTGAACGATCCCGGGAACATGTCCTTTGTGAAGGAGACGGTGGACAAGCTGTTGAAAGGCTACGACATTCGCCTGAGACCCGACTTCGGGGGTAAGTGGGATGCGCGCGGCCGCTGCGGGAAGCGCGACCCACCGCGCTGGCGGCCTGGGTGGAGGAGGGAGGCGGGGGCCGCATCCGCTAAGCTGCGGCTGGGTGGGGGCTGGGGGGCACTTTCCCTGCGCCCCCTCCCGGGATAGCCCCTCGTCCTCAAAGCCACCGGCACCCCATGCTGGAGCCTGGCTGATCACCGTGTCGTGCGCTTCCCGTAGGTCCCCCGGTCTGCGTGGGGATGAACATCGACATCGCCAGCATCGACATGGTTTCCGAAGTCAACATGGTGAGTGCCCGCCCTCCCTAGGGCTGTCCCTGAGCCCCTGGCCCGCTGTCGGGGATAGCAGGCGTCCACAGTACAGGGCTGGAGGCCTCCTCGGCCGGGGCCGAGCTTCCCCGGCCCGCAGAGGGAGCCACGCTCTGGGGCGCTGTCCTCTTGCTCTCCCGGCTCCTCCACCCGCTGGGTGTGCGCGGGGGGCGTCTTTGGCGACGGAGCCGAGCGGAGGGCGCAGGCTTCCTGCGGAAGGGGTCCTGGACTGGCCTAGAGCTCGGCTCTCACGGTCGCCCGCGTGCTCCCAGCTCCTCCAGCGGTCTGTCACCTGGTTCCTGGTTCTGAGGCTTCCTGAGCGCCGTCTCGCCTCCTTAGCAACAGGCGCTGGGAACCGGGGAGAGAGGCGAGATGTGGGGGTGGCTCAAATATTCTAGGTAAGAGGTACTTAAGGTTTCCTTTGTTGTCGTTTGGAAGAGGATGCTGGCAGCTGGGGAGAACGAGGGGCTGCGGTCTGTGTATGCCAGGGGTGCGTCAGGTCAGCTTCCTTGGTCTCGGCGGCGTCTGTAGGGGCAGGCTCCTGGACCGTGGGATCCAGCTCCGCCGGGCTCTGTCCGAGGTGCTGACGGGGCCTCGCAGGCTCTGGGAGCAGGAGGGCCGGCGCTACCTAAAGTGGGTCTCAGAGGGGCCGCTCTGCCAGGAAAGTCAAAGGCTAGTGACCCGAGTGTCACTTAGGGCTTGTGTGAATGCTGACAGGATTTAACATTCTGACCTGCAGAAAGTGGAGGTCAGTATCCGGAGGTGCGGAGCCGGCTTTTGCACCGAGGGCTTTAGGACACGGGAATAATGAGAAAAATGACCCCTTTTATTTGTTAATTGAGCTGAAATACCAAGGAATTGAAAACAGGTTGAATTTTCTGCTGAGGGGCACTCTAGAAATAGTAAGAATGGGTGTTCGAAAACATTCTTTGGAAGAAATCATTTGGCAACTTTTCTTTCTAACGTACAACGTTGAGATTATAATGAGACTTGGTTTCAGATAGGCCCAGTTTCACAACTCTGGTGTGCATCAGAATCACGTGGGCAAACTTGTTTTAAACGCATACTCCCTTATTCCTCACTTCAAGGGATTCTGATCAAGCTAGGCTGGAGTCTCAGGGTCTCTGCACTTAAAACTAATTCTTTAAATTATTTTGAAGCAAATATATTCTGGACAGTATTTTGAGACACATTGCAATAACTCAGAAATAGGAACATATACAACTAAACTAAAACTATTATTTTAAATTCACTTTAGTGAGATATGTTTTCAAATCAATACTACTGAGGATTTTGTAGGAAGAAATCTTTGACCACACCAAAATATTTTCATTGCTTTTTCACTTCTAATCTATAGATTTTAAAATTACAATGTATACTTTAAAAAATATGTACCTTTCTTTCACAGTATATCACTTAGGTCATTTGTACATCAAGATATAATAATAGTAAAGAAACACGGAAGAAATGTGACTTTATGTAAATTACCTTACAATAAAAATTAACATGTATATTTCACTTTTTATGTAATATTATAAAAATAATTCAATCCA
The DNA here is from genome assembly GCF_000956105.1 of Propithecus coquereli. Taxonomy (NCBI): domain Eukaryota; kingdom Metazoa; phylum Chordata; class Mammalia; order Primates; family Indriidae; genus Propithecus; species Propithecus coquereli. The sequence goes on from NW_012148396.1 coordinate 14,750,439, forward strand.
AAAGTTATGTTTTATGGTCTGAAGGAAAAAAGTTAATATATTCAGGATCCGTACTCTGTAATCTCTGATTTTCTCAATTGAGAACTTCACATTTTCTAAAAAAGGCAATTTAGTACAGAAGTTAATTGAATGCTTTGTGGATTATGTCCAAAATCATTATATTGGACATCAAATGGAAGAGAAAATGTTTTGATGTGGCCCTTTAAGAACTGTGTATAATATTAAAACCAATGGGGAAGTGAGGAGAATGTGTCATTGTACATTTCGTTTGAATTATTTTTTAAACTTAGTTATCCTGTTGTTTTGGCATCATGCCAAATGTTGGCACATTTAAAAACTTCATCAATATTTGCCTAATTCATGGACTGTGAACTGAGGTGTCTAAATGTTCTCTGAACCTAGTAATAGACAAATTGAAGATAAAGGCCATTATCTTGAACAATCTTTAAGTGCATATTCCGTAGGTAATAACTATGCATAGCATAGCCATGGTATAGTTGTATGCATTTTTTTTGGATTCTCATGATAGTAATTTTTCTGGCTTTCTAAGCAAAATTTATTGCAAACAAAAATTGAGGATTAATAGAATTGGAGACTGAAGGCTATTGGACAGATGTGACTGACAGCCATTTAAAATACCTTCCTCCCACAAGCAGATTTGTCAACATCATGTTCTAGAAAAATCTTATTTTCCTTAACATATTTGTGCATGATATTAGCTATGAAATTTCACTTATTATTAAAGAAACCTCACCTAGAGCAATGATTAAGTATCATTTTGGGGGTCATGTTTTATGGGGAATGAACAGAGAATATGTGAGCATAAGATTATAGCTACCACTCAATCATGTTGTATAAAAACAATAAATTCTATTTATGAGCTTCCTTAATCACCTTACTCATCACAAAAAACTAGTAAGTTGTTGTAAGTTATGAAGCTAAATAAGAAACGGTGTCGCTTTAAGGGTATTATAACTATTAGAGGAGATATGTCCAAAGGTGGTAACAGAAAGTAGGAAGTGGTAAGTCCCATTAGAGGAACAAATGAAAGGGGCTCACAGAAGAGAGAGAGGGAGGGAGAGACGGGAGAAGCTGGAGAAGAGAGAGATTATTTTGATGTGGGAAGCTTCAGGAAAGAAATTATATTTAAATTGAGTGAGGGAGATGAATAGAATTCTGACTGGCACATGCAGAGGAGGATTTCTGGGTTGGAAAAGAATATGGCAAAGATACGGATGGATGGATGAGCAGGACGAGAGACTGTGGAGGGGAGATTTGAGAGATGAAATTGGAAGAACAGGACAAAGCCCTGTGCACCCAGGGCCCTTCTGCATGATGCCAAGGATTTCAGATGGTAATTTCAGGAAATAAAGAGCTACAGGTGGTAAATGTTTTAAAGCAGTTGAGTGACATGATTTGAGCTGTGCTTTAAAATAAATATTTTGGCCAAAATGTAAATTTAGACAAAGGAGTAAGGATGGTGAAGTGTAAGAACAAAATTTACAAGAAAATTAGGAATAAATGGGTATGAAGGTCATACGTTGAAATTTTCTCAAGTTTTCATAGATATATTTTTGAAAATGTGTATTTAGTGAAAAAAAATTTGCCAGTGTTTGAAATAAGGATGTTGAAAACTCGTATTTCAAGGGGAGAAAGTTATGTATATGCGCGTTGATGAATTTTGTAGGGGTGATTGCAAAGAGCCATAGCAGGTACTACAGAGTAGTAGTGCTTTGCTCTTCTCTTTAAACGACTGTAAAGCACGATCTTTATCTACTGGTAGTGCATGTAGATGATGCCTCCAAAAAAGTCTTTGACCTCAAATAAACAAATCTATAGATGAATTATGCATGTACATGTATATATCATCGCTCATTTGGTGTTTTGAAAAAACAATCTGAGAATGGATTTGAATGTTTTAATATTTAGCATTGGGTTTTGCCATATCTTGTTTCATGGATGCTGGAGATATTCTACGTTTTTTCTAAGTCTTTCTACTTTTCTTTTCTTTTCATATACTTCATTTTTTTCTGTTTAAATTGGCCAACCTGCCAGTGCTCAAAGACTACTTTGTTTTGTATAACTTCTCTTGTTTCTCTTAACCCTTGTTTTAAAATTTTAGGTAATCTAAATTACGCATGGTTAAGTAATTATTCAGATTGAGTCCCTACATATCTTTAAGTGAGATTGCATATGTG
>NW_012148396.1:14752851-14756677 GCF_000956105.1 Propithecus coquereli
TATGATTTAACTTGTGCCTTATTATTACTTTATACTTAATTAGTCCATTAAAATTAACCCAACCCTAATGAAACTGTAACTACAGAACTTTTTTCTGATTTCATGCATATAAATCACATATTATTTTCCTTTTTAAAAAATTATAGTTCCTTTTGAGTAACATATAATGTATTTCCTTAGTTGCTACTAATTTCTATGATTTAACTTGTGCCTTGTTATTACTTTATACTTAATTAGTCCATTAAAATTAACTTAACCCTAATGAAACTGTAACTACAGAACTTTTTTCTGATTCCATGCATATAAATCACATATTATTTTCCTTTTTAAAAAATTATAGTTCCTTTTGAGTAACATATAATGTATTTCCTTAGTTGCTACATTATAAGATGTATTTATCCATTTTGCTAATTCTATTGTATTCATTTCTCACTTGTTGCATTTTCTTCTCATAAAATCCAGTTTTTTTTGGTCTAGGTGTAAAGTAAGTATGATACATAATAACATTTAATAGTTCCAGCACATTTCAAGAAGTAGCTTTGGAGCTGCATCATTGTTAAATGGATACAATCTTATTCATGTACAAACTCATGCTCAGACACACACACATACATTTGCAATATCATTTTGTGTCTTTCTCCTTTTCAGAAGAGGGGGAGAGAGGAGTAAGGGGTTCTGGCTAGAGAGAGCTAGGATTAGAAGTTTGGAAAATTCAGCTTTTAGGCATTTTTTTGACCACACATTTGTTAATCAACCCCACCTTCTCCCATTTCAGAGTCTAGAGGTTGCTTTGCCATTAGTGAATGCTGAATGCTGGCTAGGTTCTCAGGCAGGAGGAACTGAATCCCAGGGATTCAGATAGAGCACTTGGAAAGAGCCTTATAAGAATGGGAGCTGTGGGTTCTACTTCCACGTCTGTTGGAACATCTAGCCTTAGGCAAGTCATTTAATCCTCAGTAATTCAGTCACAGGCTCCTAGAAGCCCACAGCATGCTGGCACAATTGATGGCAAAGTGATATCAAAATGGCTTAACTCTGCAGAGAAAATCACAGTAAAGGCACCCGCACAACCACAGCTGTCCAGAAAGCTGTGCTTTACTGATTTTTTCCAAAGAGGCATGGGCCATATTTAGAGTTTGCATTTGAATTGTTATTAGCAGTTTAAAGCTAGGAAATGTGCTAATGCTCTTATTACAAAGCAAGCTGGGGGATGACTCAGCAGAAAGGAAGAATGTTTCCTTGACCCAGTTGGGGTTGGAAAACTACTTACATGGAAGGCATTCCAGGGGTAAGGTCCAGGGAATGTGTTGGCATTTGGTTCCAGGTTGCTTGCATTTGGGAGGCAAGGCTGTTTATTGAGTGCATTACTTTTCACTGGCAGTGTGTTTCATGCATAAGTTATGATCATACGTCAATGCTGGGGCAGTGATAAGAAAGCATGTAATGAACTTCAGAGATGGATGACAATAATACCTTACATAATATACTCTTCATGAAGAGAGTTTGTGTTTAATATTAGAATGAATGGTATAGAGAGCACAAGAAAATGCTTTTTCCCTTTCCCCTGAGGGAGGTTGTAAAGCTCATGTTGTTACATCTTTTGAAAAATGTATCTTACAGGCATCGTCCTGTTGTGAACAGCCTCTTGCTTGAGACTGTGCTGGGCTCAGGGATATTATGGTGTGTTGCATTTAGTTTGAATTGATGGTGCAAATCTGCTTATTTACGTGTAATTAAAGAACAGTTACGTCTGGTAGGTAATTCAGTTTGAGTTGATAAATTATGACTGGTTTTTATCTTCAACTCTAATGTTTGGTTTTTCCAAAGGAAAAATATGCTGCTTATATTTCCTTAGACAGTGGTAACTAAAATGAGTTAAAAAAAAAATAGCTGTTGCTTCTTGGGCTTCTAGCCAAATGAAGGTACCTTGTGGATTTGGTGCTTGTTTAGATGAAGAATGGCATATATGTTAATAAAGAAGGCATTGTTCTTGTAATTAAATAATGCAGGAACTAAAGAAATGCAGAGGTGTCAGTGGCGAGTGTAGTGTTGTCATCGGGTGGTCTTTCCTGGAAAAAAAGGCTCAAGTCTAGGACTGCAGATTGCTGGATTTTCACAAGAAAAGCAATATGTGTTCATTACCACACTCTGACATGTGTGCTAGTTCTATTTTTCATAGGTAACAGAACCTTCTTTCTCACATACCAATCATTGCATTGTGAAGACTACCAAACATTTGGAATAAATAAGTGAAACCTATCAAGCATCTGAAATCTTTTGTAATCATGTTGAGGTGTAACTTAGGGAATGGATAACTAACAGTTTTACACCATTGTGCAGTTTATAAAATGCTTCAGGTATTATGTCATATTTGATCATCAAACCTGATCATCAGCCTGGTGAAGCAGATAATAGAGGTGTTAACCTCATCTCCATTTTTTCGGTTGGGAAATAGGCTCAGGAGTAGCATTGACTTTCTCCTTCTTACTGCATGGTGAAGCTGGGACTTGGTTCTGCATCTTTGGTCTTTCTACTTCACTGTGCTATAGAGCAGCACAAGATACTCTGTTAGGGACTCAGGGGATTTTATCTTCTTCCACCATCTTCATTGCTATCTAAATCAGGTCCTCTCCTTCTACTTTTCCTTACTTTTCCTTGTAACCCTTATTGTAGTGTTAAATATTATTCGAGTGTGTTTATTTGCTTTGTCTTTCTTCTCCATGTCTTTCCCCATTAGACCACAGGCTCCATGAGGCAGGACTGTGTCTACAAGCAGAGCTCTATGGCCAGGTCCGGCAACTTAAGGGGACTTAATTCAATCAGAATTTTCGTGATTGTACCCAATATAATATCATCAGCTGTAGCTGTTATCCCTTTCACAGGGGAGCTTTTATGCTGATTTCATAGCAGAAACAATACTGAAGGATTCCAGTGGTCCTTCAAAATTTAGCCCATATAGGGGTTGGTGTGGATAGTCTTAAACACCAATCACTGATGCCTTTGTATACTCAGAGTTTGGTGTCTACTTATGAAGTGTATGTGGGTTGTGGGTTGAACTTTTCTATATAATGGGGAAGTTTTGATCTGTTTGTGCAGGGATTCGTTGGGCTCTGTCTTCCCTTTTCATCCACCATTCGACAGTGCAGTGGAGCTGCCGTGGGTTTTTTTTGTTTGATAGTTTTCTAGTGCAGGTTACTTCTGGGCCATTTATACCAGCCGTTAAGAGAATTCTCTAGCTACAAAATTTGGAAGAATAGGACTAAGATGGGCCTCATCTCTTGGCGATGTGCTCAGAGTCATTCATTCAAGACAGAGAGTCAGCTGCTTGTTCTCTGTGGCTGGAAATGCAGATTCCCCCTGTTCCTTGGTTGTCAGGAGACCACATCAAGAAATAGAAGCCATGTGAAAACATTAACTAATGTACCTCTCTTTACATTTTTCCACGGAACTTAAGCATCACACAGAAGCATTTAAAATAATTATCAAAAACTTTAGCATGCATGGTACTAACATCTCAGAGGAATAAGAATAAAATTAAGATATGAGAACACCGGAGATCTTTAAATGCCCTAATCTGTGCCTCTCCATTCAATCTGATATCTATTGATTATGTCATCATCGTATTTTTATCCCAGTTCTACAATAAAAGAGTCTTTTATGTAAAATCTTTGCCAAATCCACATGCTGTGATTCATGACACGAAATACATTTGTTTTATTTTATTTTTATTAACTTTAAGGATAACAAAATCTGCTGGTTTAAAGCTATATAACTCTGATTGTATTTGATGCATATGTATAAATATTTGTCAATTAATTCAACATCA
>NW_012148396.1:14757432-14759640 GCF_000956105.1 Propithecus coquereli
TTGAAGATCAGGGTTGATTGTGCTATATTCCTTTTTAATGCTATTAAACATTCTGCAGAAAACTCATTGCTATAAGGGCATATTTGATTGTGCTGTAGAGTGAGTTTTCATTTCTGAATTTTTGTTTATTTTGATCCTGGACACCAAAATCCTTGTGAGCATGTCATTTCTTGTAGTGTGAGCTGAAATAGTGGTTGCTTAAAAGAATGCTATCCTATGGAATGTTAATGTGTGCCCCATAATCAAAGTGTTTCTGCTCAATTAATATTGGAAATTATGGTAAACACATACAATAGATGTTTTTGCTGTAGGAATTGACAGGTCCTTTAATATGCTAATGATTTTGTAAATTTTCTTGAGAGGGCCTGAAGAATTCATCGTTTTCCAGACATATTTGTTAAGGGATGAGGGGCACTATTAACACTTCTTCACAAAGCTTTCTGCAGGACATGGTTTAGGAAATGCGGCGCTAAAGAACTGAATCAGAATCGTCTCCCATATGTCCAGTCCCTGTGAATGGTAATAGCTGAGAAGATTAGTGCATTTATAAAGCCTCTTTCATGACAGTGCCCACAGCATGGAAGGCAAAATTTTGACAAAGAATTTACCAGTTCATATGGAGATGAGCGATATTTTCTGGAAATGAAGATTAAGCACCTGTTATAATTGATTGATTTAAAAAAACACAAAGATTTCATTTTACGGTAACAGTCTTAGTCGCATTGAAGGGAGATTTGTGTGTGTGAAGCTTCCTTATTTTCTTCTATTTAAGAATAAGTGATAAAGAGGCAGAGATATATGCGTCGAAGAGGAGAGGTGCAAAAGGCTCTTAGGCAAAAAACAGTAACTTAATTTTGGGAACAAAACCTAGCTCCTGGAGGCTATTGAGCTTGGTAGCCTTGGGAACCTGGAGATTCCTCCTGTGGCTGTCACAGCGGGGAAAGCAGGCAGTGCTCAGACACTGCACCCCACTAGGGAGAGTCCACTTTCATCTTCGAATATATTTCATACACAGATATTATGATATGTAATTTACATTATGTATAATGAGATTATATAGCAGCATATATTGTATCATTTGCATGTGTGTCATATTTATGTGTAAAATAAGATTCTGTTTGTATGAAAGTTTCCAGTGATAAAAGTGTTAAATATCATCTGGAAAAAGTGATCTCTAAAATTCCTCTTATAATTTTGTATGATTCTTTGAAGAGTGTATACATGTTCATCAATAGTCAGTGACAGTAGCTCACAGGACAGATGCATTTTCTGGACTGTTCCATAAACGACAGTCCTGTCGCAAGAGAGCAATATTGATTAAGCACCACTGCGCAGGCCCCTCTGGGGACCTGACCTGTGCTTGTCTCAGGGATTGTAAAAGGCTGGTGATCATGGCCCAGTAAATCAAAGTAGATCCAGAAATGTGAAGAGATTCAAAAATGTTAATTGATTGTAATGGTTTTTTTGTTTGTTTGCTTTTTTTTTTTTTGACATTTAGAAGCAGATAAAACTGGTCTTACAAAGAAGGGTTCCTATTTGGGAAATACAGTGCTTATTTATCTTTCCTTTTCTTCTATGCTATGTTTTATTTAGCATTATACTGCGTTGTTTTAAATTTCATCTTTATTTTGTGATTGAAAAGTGGCTTTCCAGGCTTCAGATTTTAGTTTATTATCATAAACTGTTTGGGACTTTAATTATGTAGGTAATTTCCTCCAGACTCCAGGGTACCTTGCCTTTAGAGACAACAGGGGGATTAACTTGCAACATTGCCCTCTGCAGTAGAAAAAGTTAGTTGTTAGAATGCTTAGATCCCAGGGAAGGGTTCCTGCAAACTTTGGCAAGTTGTTCAGACTCAGTGGCCCTCAATTTGATTGTCTTTTTTAATGAGGTGCCAAAATGAATGTTCTCTTACTTGCCTTGTGGTACTGGTTTTCATGTTTCTTAGAGTCCATGAGCAGTTTGAAACATAAGGGGACCTTCTATTTGCCTTACACAGACCGCTACTTTTTGTCATTTGATACCGCATGTGGTTTAATTGGTTATCCAAGTAGCCCTCGGGTGGCACCGAGCCACACTGCTCTGGCAGTTTGCAGTCTTGTTCTCAAGGCATGGCCAGTGTGAATCTGGGAACTGGTTTTTCAGGCTCCCTGTGCTGTATGCTAGGAGCCTCAGACATTTTGCACATAAACAGCTGGAATTTTAAAT
>NW_012148396.1:14761506-14764693 GCF_000956105.1 Propithecus coquereli
TTGCTAGACTAAATATTGTTTCGATGACTATCCATGTGCATACATTATTGTATGTATTATGGATTATTTCATTGAGATACATTTCATTAAATAGGATTGCTGAATTAAATGGTATGAATATTTTGTAAGGTTTTTGACACACGTAACCAAGTATATTTCAAGAAAAGATCTCTCTCCCTTTGAGCTCCTATTCAATTGTCTAAAAATGTTCTATATCTATAATTTTAGAAAGAATTTCTGTTAGTAAGTGGAAAGAGAACTATAGTCAACAAAATATTAGAATTAGAATATTAGAATTTAAGGCTAAAATTCAACCCCCAAGCTATTCTTAATTTTACCATTATTTCAACACGATCTCATCTAACAATAAAAACCACAAATAATTTGGCTTTATATTAAAATCGACTTTATCTTCATTATATATTTGGTATTCCGATAGGTAGAAACAATAGAGTACACAAATACAAATCATTGTTTTGAAGGTATCAGGATTAATTTTAATTCCCACAATAAATCTTAGATGAGAAAATAAAAAATTTTCCCGGAAGTTGAGCCTAAGAAGTTGGAAGAAAAATTATTGTTGGGGGCTCTGAGGTCACAGTGCACCTTTTCCTTCGGGAGGCTCACTTTATCAGATTCCATCAAGGCATTTTAATCTCCGCTTAAACCCATATTTAATCTCAATAACCGCTGAGTCTCCATCCTCCATTTGAGTACCTGGGAGAGCCTGTGGAGCAAATACGGGGACACGCTGGGAGGAGCCCATCACCACCGAACGTACCTCTTGGGAAAAGGGGTCCTCCTGTGAGTCTTGCCCTTACCCTTCTCAGGAGTGCAGTGAGGGTGGCAGGAGGTGAGCACACAGTTAATCCCAGGCATTGTTTAATGAACCATTAATTTACTTTGCCGACATAAGTAAAAGTTTAAGGGAATATATTCCATGTAGTTAATGAGAAAAAATGTCAGACATCATTAAATATGATTCAAAGTTTGATCTACCAATGCAGAGAAAAAAATGTTAACTGGCCGTTAACATGAAAGGGCATTTGGATGAATTTGGATTTATCCACCTTGTGTATGAAATGAATGGATGGCCATTTCCTCTCCCTCCCCTGTTTCTGAATCCCTCCAGCAGGCCCAGGAATAGCAGCCCTCAGTGAAGCTATTCAGAAATAACTTCACGTTTCCTCAAGTTTCTCAGCTACTTCTTATCTCTGTTTTGTTTTTTTTCTTTTTCTTACATCAAGGTTGTACATTTGATCAAAGGTGCTGTTCTGCTTTCAACAAGACCCTTTTTGCTGGTCTTCTCTCTCTCTCCCATTCTTACTGTTCCTTCTGCTTTGTCAGAAATTTTAGTTTCACTCGTCCTTAAGTGCCTGGTGCTGCCTCCCATCCTACACAGCAAAGAAATCTATTTCAAGGTTCTCTAGCCCTTAAAATCATGGGTATGTGCAGCTTTTGCCCAGCCTTCAACAAGATGTTGGGGAAAGTAACACAAGCAAGCCTGCCCACTAGGGAAAAACGGTCTCCAACTACAAAACGTCTCCCGGTAAATATGTCTTCACCACCCAGAACATTCTCTGTTCTTAAGGCCTCCGTTCTAACTTCCCATCTTTCCTGATAGTTGTTGAACTCAAATTTTGTTTCCCGCAGAAGATTAAGAGCATAGGCTCACCTGCACCCTGCCGTTGCCTCAGTCCCCGTGCGTTTCTCAGGCAGAGGTGCCAATTAAAAATACTAATTTAAAAACACTTATTAAAGAAAGCAAATGATAAATGGTGTAGAAGTAATTTTGAAATTGAACGGTCAGTGGGGATTGTGTTCCTGGACCCATTCCTTCTTTTACTAATCACCTTTGCCTTAGGTAACTGTGATTGAAAGGAGAACCAGTGAGAAGAGATGGAAAGAGAGAGTGGGTATTAAGAAGAGGCTCTTGGTCTGCTAGTTAAGTAACACTAAGATATTGATTTTTAGAAAATATTTCAAAGAAAAGCATGCTTTTTTATATAGAAAAATTTATTTCTTGGGAGGGGCAGGGATGCAGTCTCAGCTAAATAACTATATTCAATATGTACCCTTCCTCCTTGCCAAGCACCCATGGAAAGTCATGTTATATAGTGCCTCTGAGTATTAGGGATGCATATAAGGTCTCTGGTTCACTGAGTATGGTGCAAAAGCATAACTTTAATTCCTAAAAAATTAAAATCTGAAATTAGCTAGAAAAGGAACAAACTTGAAGCAATACGAAACCTAGAGAAGTGATGGCAAAATTCACGCTCTTAATAAAATTTATTTACCGGGATGCTAAATCCATAGCAACACAAGGGACCCAAGAAAAGTGGTAATGAGTTAGATAGATCATTGATTTTTTTTCCAGGATGCTTTGAAAATATTGGGATAGGATGAAAATTAGGAGCCAAACATCAAATTCCAAATCAGGAGGAGGAAGTGGAAGGGGTTACTTTAAGATCCTTTATTTCATGACCTTCTATATGTCTAGAGAGCTCTTTTTTTATGGAAGGAAATCTGATCGTGGCTCTGTTGTTACTGTTGGGCCTTGTTCCAGGAGTCAGAAGCTATAAACTTTGGAACAATGCAGCTTTCCATCTGCAACTGTTGTGGACACATTCCTGTGCATTTCTGGTTTGAATTTCCACAATAAAATTGTTACCAGTGTTGCCAGTTGATGTTTAAAAGGTTATGATTTTATTTTAAATATTTGATTAACATTAACTGTAAAATGTGTTTTGTTAAAGAAAGGAATTCTGTGAATTCTAGATAGCTTTATCATCAAAGATTGTTTTTCTCCCTAAGTTCATTAAAACGAAAAATACAAAAGTTCAGAATTTAAAGAACTCTTGTAGAAACACATTACATAAGCCTCAACATTAGTAGTACCTGTAATCTAGAAAAATTATGAAGATCTAGAGATTTTACTATTCCTAGATGCTAACTGCATTTTATAATATATAATTTTAGAGGAAAAAAGAGGGCCAAATACTGCCTTGTTATTCTAGGAACTTAAGGAAAACATTTTGGTTATAGCATAATGAAATCTGAAAATAAATAAGCTTTGGAAAATTTTTAGAATTCATGATATTTCTGAGTTCTATTACATTATTAGCAAAAAATGTAATACTTTTCTTATTCACCAGTATTCTTATTCACCAGTATAGCAGCATTACTT
>NW_012148396.1:14765878-14766411 GCF_000956105.1 Propithecus coquereli
CTCTTGCTCAGGCTGGTCTCGATCTCCTGACCTTGAGCGATCCACCTGCCTCGGCCTCCCAGAGTGCTAGGATTACAGGCGTGAGCCACCGCGCCTGGCCAGCACAGGAAACTTTTTGATAGTGCTCACCCTACTCTAGCTAAACACCAAGCAAAGACTGTATACACTTCTGCCCCATAGTTTCAGCAAAGCCAAGTGGAGAACTAATCTTTTACCCACCGCTCGGTAAAAATAGGAGGGTGTGCTCCCAAGATGTAGAAAAACTGAACAACACCATCATTCAATAGGATCTGACTAACATTTATAGAATACTTTAACCAACAACAGCAGAATACAAATTTTTTTCCAAGTGCCCACAGAGCATTCTCCAAGATAAACCATATCTGCAGTCATAAAACAAGTCTCAGTACATTTAAAAGAATTTCTATCATATAGATTAGGTTTTCTAAGCGTAATGGAATCAAGCTAGAAATAAATGACAGAAAGACAAAAGGAAAATCTCTAAACACTTGGAAATTAAACAGAAAAATTTT
>NW_012148396.1:14766461-14767658 GCF_000956105.1 Propithecus coquereli
ATGTGAAAATCCTTAAATAATTAGGAAACTACTATTTAGGATTATATATGGTGTGATCCAAACTTGGAAGTAGTTAATGGCACACACACAAAAATTCAAAGTGCTTAGTTCATGTTTTTCTACTATAGATGAAATCCGGCTAATAATGGATTTAGTATTTGGTTAGGGAAAATTATTGCATGGTCTAAAGAGAGTAAATAAGTGACTTCCTAATTTACTACTTTCACATAATGGTGGTCCCACACATACATTATTTTCTTTTTCTTTTTTCATCTCTCATTCTCTCTCTCTGTTAGAAGTAAAAGTGATATGGTTGTTTCTTGCAAAGTTCAGACATTAAAAGGGGGAGATGCTCTGTTCTGAGTGCAACCATATTAGCACACCTAAGGTAGAATCAACTCTGAGAATTGATGGGTGAGGAGGTCACAGGCATTGGCTGGTTTACTGAGATGATGGAAAAAGGTCCACGTCCTGCATTGTTTGTCAGCTGTTGACCCAAGTGACATTTATGTCTCCTTAGGAGGTGAGCAATAATGGTTTTACCTGCTAGTTTCTCTAAGTTTGGATACCTCAAGAGTCAATTCGGCTTGGTATTTTTCCTCCTTTCATCATATCTCTCAGTATCTAAAACGATGAATGAAAATTCTCTTTTCTTCTCCAACATCCTTTAGAGGAAAGTAGATGAAATTTGTTAAACAGAGGCTGACGGGAAAGCAAGCATCTATTAATTGACATCCAATTTCCTGATATGCCAACCTTTGCCCAAGACTGTACTTGATTATGCAATAAGGTACAAACAGAAAAATCCGAACCTGCTCCTGCTGCAGTATTAATAGGAACTATCAGTTAGTCAGAGGAGGGACTCACATGTCAGTCTCACATATTACTGAACTATTTTCTGTGTGTATTATCACTTAAGTGTGAGTGCTTCTAGACTGTGCTTCTGTGAAGATTTTTTGTGTGTGTGGCTACCAGCATTTTTACTTTTTCATGTAACTTTAAATTACAGATGCTTCCATGCTATTAAATATATTTCACAAAAGTTTTAAGAGTTATGTTGTATTCCCTTGTATGGCTGAATAATGTATTATTATAGTAGGTAATAATATATTACCTACTATTTTCCTATTGTTGGATGCATAGATTATTTGCTCTGATTTGCTAGACTAAATATTGTTTCGATGACTATCCATGTGC
>NW_012148396.1:14780863-14782397 GCF_000956105.1 Propithecus coquereli
CTGTGACCAAGTATGATTCATTCCAGGTATGCAAGGCTGGTTCAAGAATTGAAAATCAACCAATGTATCTATCATTTCCATAGGCTAAAGAAGAAAAAACATAGACAAAGAAAAAGCATCTGAGAAATGCAGTACCAATTCATGATACAAATTCTTAGCAAACTAAAAATGGAGGAGAATTCAGTCTATAAAGATAATCTACACAAAACCTACAGCTGACATCATGGTTAAATGTGAATTACTGGGTGCTTCCCCCTAAGTTTGTCAACAAGGCAAGGATGTCCATTCTTATCTTTCTTATTCTAGCCACTTCAGTAAAGCAAGAAAAATAACTAAAAAGCATACAGATTGGAAAGGACTGTCCTTAATTGCAGATGACAAGGTCTAAGTAGAAAAATCCCAAGAAATTTACATAAAAATTTCTAGAACTAATAAGTGAATTCAGCAAGCTTAAAGGATACAAGATCAACACAAAAACCAATCACACTTGTATACTAACAGCAAACATGTGGAAACTGAGATTAAAATAAAAATGTAATATTCACAATGACTCCAAGAAAATGAAGTACTTACGTATAAGCTTAATAAAACATGTGCAGAACCTGTATGCTGAAAATTATGAAATGCTGATGAAAGAAATGAGAGAAGAGCTGCTACATGGGGAAACCTCCTGTTTGCATGAGTTGGAAGACTTCTGTAGCAAAACGTTAATTCTCCCCAAATCCATCTACAGGTTTTATGCAATTCCTTTCAAGATCCCAGGAAGGTTTTTTGTAGATGTAGACAGACATATTCTATTATTTAAATTGAAATGACATGTGCAAGAATAATAGCTAAAATATCTCCAAAAAGAAGAAAGCACTGAGAGGGAACACTCCACACAATGATTATGCTTACTATATAACCACAATATTCAAGGCAGTGTGGTGTTGGTGGAGGGATAGATACATAGATTAATGGAACAGAACAGTGAATCCCAAAATGGCCCTACACAAATATGCCCAACTCATTTTTAACAAAGGTTCAAAAGCAATTCAGTGGAGTGCCTTTTTAACAATGGTAATAGAGCAAATGACTTTGACCTACGCCTCGGACTTACACAAAAATACACATAAAATGGACTTAAATGTAAAACTAAAACTTCCGAAGTAAAAATAGAAGAACATCTTTAGGACCTGGGGCTACAAGAAGAGTTTTTAAACTTAACACCAAAAGCATGATTCATAACAGGAAAAAATTGATAGATTGGACCTCATCAAAATTAAAACATTTGCTCTATAAAAGACTTCTGTGAAGAAAATGAAAAGACAAGCTGTATACTCAGAGAAAATATCTGAAGCTATGTAGTTGACAAATGACTCGGATCTGGAATATATAAACAATTCTCAAAATTTAGAAGTAAGAAATAATTCAGTTAGAAAGTGGGCAAAAATATGAGCTGACATTTCAGGAAGGAGTATATACAGGTGGTAAATACGCACGTGAAAAGATGTCCAACATCATTAGCCATTAGGGAAATGCAAATAAAGCCACC
>NW_012148396.1:14785917-14787369 GCF_000956105.1 Propithecus coquereli
CCTCTCATGGTGACGTCACTGTGCCCGATGGAAAGGCAACCCTGTTTATTCTCTGTAAAGACGACATGGCAATCACTGAGAGGAACTATTTATTGTGTTAGGGGGAACTTAGTTCAAGTCATGTAAGGCCTCTGTATTTTCCACTCTGACCCTGAGCTTGGTACTGCAAGGAATAAAACATGAAGAAAGAAGTAACAAGAAATAAAGCCCATCTAGTGCTTGCTATGTGCCGGGTTCTTCTGTAAGGTACTGGTGTACACATATGCACACAGGCACTCACACACACACACACACACACACGCACACACACGCCTCCCTCAGCCCTATAAGGTGAGCTCTACCATCATGATGCCATTTTACAGGTGAGGAAACTGAGGCACTCTGTGAGTTTTGATGCTCTGGCTAGAGTTCAGATGCAGTGTGCTCATTAGCTTGGCTGTGTGCCTCTCCTGCTGTCTCCACCTGCTATGTACTTCCCAGAACACACGTGTGTGCTGGGGAACCTGGGAAGATTCTTCATAGCTTCTCATTCATGCCAGGAGACCTTGAGAGAGAAAGAGGGCATTGTTAGTACCATGCTGGGACAAGCAGGAGTGAGCCAAGGCTGTCCTGGACAAAGTGGGACCACCGATATTTGTCATCAAATTAGATGTGTCTCATATTGTCTGATGCAGACTGAATGCATTTTATAAGCAAAGATTAGAAAGTGTCCTGTGAGGATTCAGAGAGCCATGTCCCAGCTGTGGGAGAAGTGGGGGCTTTCCGGGGTGCCCATGGGGCAGTGGCGAGGGCGTCCTGGCACCTTGGGTGCTGCAGAGGAGAAGCGGGAGACACACCTAGTGAGGGGGCCTCATGCTTTTGGGCTGTGTGGATGGCAGATGCAGGGTGCTTCTTTGGCCTTACACGTGCATGCCATTTCTCCTGCCAGGAACACGGCCCTGTCCCCAGGTGCCCACTATACTGTCCTACTTATCTGCTGGGAGTGTCTTTTGGTCCTTGAAGAACTAGTCTGTCTTCCACACTCACAGTAACTCACTCTCCGACTCAGCCAGGGCGGGCTGATGGCTTCTATCTTCCTTGGGCCCCTGAGCTCAGCATTCGCTTCAGCTGCACTTTTCATGGTATCGAGTGTTGGCTTGCTGGAGTATGTCCGCTGCTGGGCTGCCCCTTACTGCAGAACGGAGGCCCTGGCGGAGCTCCCCAGCTGGCCAGCTGAGCCAGGGACCCACCCGGGGTGACGATGGTGAATAGGGGGGGAATCTGGAGTCATTTGGTCAACCCCGTGAAGCTTCTGATTGTTGTTTGAGCAAGAGAGTTATGATGCCCAGACTGACTGGTAGGAAGATTATTTTGTTGACAAGTTGATTAAAAACAAGGCAGTCTTGAAGACAGAGACAAATGAGCATCCTCTGCAGGTGTTGAGGCAGGAGGTGGCCAGGTCTGTATTAAGAC
>NW_012148396.1:14787419-14789422 GCF_000956105.1 Propithecus coquereli
AAAATATGATTTTCAATGTCATGAGCTTGATACTGATTATTCAAATTTAAGGAAAGTTTCTGTTATTGTTGATGAGTTAGGTTGAAAATGATTTCCACTGTAATTGAGAACTGTGTTTGTTTCAGTAAGGAAGCATGGTTTAGATTTTTTTAAAAATTACAAAAATGAAAGACATGGGAGTCACAAAAGTAGTTAAATGTTCATGCAGCCTATCTAATTTTCTAAGTGAAATATCTGAGAATTTTCATGCTTGATCTTAGTATCAAATGCAATTACTCAACTGCTAGGTCCTGAGCCGTACTAAGTTGCATGGAAAAGAGCATGTAGATTGTGCTGTTTTTATATGCCTCATTCAGAAAACCTCAGCCTGTGTAAAATTCTTTCTTTTTAGTTTGCACTGAGCATGGCTGGTGTTTAGTAGGAGACATGATCTTGATCATGTCGGGAGGGGAATTAAGTACATAGGACTTAGTTTTTTGGTGACTGGTCCTGTTCTTCTCCCTTAGCTTCCACTTCTGCAAATGCCTCCTCCTTCCTTCTTAGTGGGGAGAGTAGAGAAGGAATTTGTTTCGAAGAAACCTGAAATGTACTTCTTAGAGATGACTGCTGGAAGCATGTGGATTGCTGTTGATATTTGTGTGCATATTCACTCATCTCTGGTGATCAGTCTAATCACAACTCTGAGTCAGCGGCTTGTTGGAGGGATAGAAATGAAAATGGTGCAAGGTGCACGCTCGTAAGGAGAAGTGAGTTGGCAGATGGGGAATAGAATCACTGTGATGACAGAAAATGGCCTTTCCCTATTTAAGACTGTCACATTACATTTTGCTCAGTAACAAAACAGACAGAAGAACTAATAGGATGTTCACTTTTCCCACAATTTTGGATTTTCTCACTCTGGCATAGACTGTCCATTGATCTAATGAAACTTGTATGCGAATGCCTAGTTCTGCTCTGGCATAACTCTGAATTGGAAAACATTTATAATAATACATACCAATTACCAAATACCTACAGTTCATGGCAGGTAAAAGATTATACAGTTAAATATTAACAGCCAGCTGTCACAGTAGACAATTGAAAGGGATTAAGTAAATTGCTCCAAGCCACATAGCTTGCATGGAACCAGGATTCATCCCCAACCTGAAATCTTTCTACCACAGAACTGAGAGCCTGGGGAGGGTCTCTGAAACTAGTAGATACAGGAGGTGAAGAAAAGAATATTGTCCATTTCATGCGTACTGTTTTCATGAAGAAAATAGAGTCCAATGACAATGTAATGATGAGATGAGCAGGCTTGATGTTATATAGGTGCTAATAATTCCCCAATTAATATGTAACTAAAATAGAATCCCAACTGCAATTCTAACTTTTGCTAGAAACTTGATAAATTCATAAAGTTCACATGACAGAATAAATGGGCAAGAATAACAATTAGGGTTTTTTAGGGAAAAAAAGATTAATTAGAGAACTTTCCTTACAAGGCATTTAAAAAGCAGTTGGAAATGGGGCAGGTCATTCGCAGCAGGGATGATGTAGTGAATCAGCGGACGAGTGAAGAAAGTTCCATAGCAGACGCATTCATATCTGGGAATTTAGACAGTTAACAAAGATGGTGTTTCAAACCTGGGGCAAAGGGATAATCTATTTAAGGTTTTGGGTGAAAACATTAAGACACTCAGTTTTCTGCCTCATGCCGTGTATAAACTGATGGCTTGCACATTTTGAAAGGACTTGGGAGAACATATAGGAGAATATTTGGACTACATCTTGAATATGTTATAATCCTAGAGCAGAAAAGGCTTTTGTTTTTTAAAGCAATGCATCGAGACCAGACACTGTAAAGATAAACAGAGTTGAAACTAAAAATTGGGTAAATAATAGAATGGATAGTAGTTATTGCAAAAGGTAGATATCTGTTGCAGTGAAAGTACTCTGAGATTTAGAAGACATCAGAGAGCCAGTCCTGGGAAAGGACTCAGAAGGCCAACTGTAGGAGAAAC
>NW_012148396.1:14792264-14813770 GCF_000956105.1 Propithecus coquereli
GCAGCACAGGGCACTGCCAAGCAACCTCGGGCCACCATGTCCCTTCCATAAGCCCAAATTTGAGCTCCTATCTTTGAAAACCAACTATCAGGGTGTTGTTAAAATTAATTTAAATAAGACATGTCATTGGAAAAGAATATGGCACATGCTGAATACGTGCTTGGTGCTTCTTCCCCTTTTTATCCATTTACCTCGTCAAATGTGAAAAACGCACCTTCTCTTCCTCTATTATGTAATATTTTATATTTTATTAAGATGTATGACTAATCTTTCATGGGTAAACACATCTAACCCTCAGGCTGCGATCGCTCAGGGGATGGGGAAATGCGGACAGTGAGAGAGCTCTGGTCTTTCTGAAGAGTGACATCCGCCTCTCTGTTGGTTGCAACCGCAGAGTTGCACTTTGGGAGGGAATTTCTAGGTGGGGACCGGGGATGGTGACAACAGGCTGCCACGGAGTCAGGATAAACAAACAGGCCAGCCTGGCTGTCACAGGGCCAGTGCTTTCAGTGTGGAACCGTAGGGAGAGCACCACGAGCCCAGAGCTCTTTTCCTGCCAATATTTCGTATTGTTTATTGAGGTCCTTTTAAAAAGTTTCAGCTGGAAGAGGAATTATGATTCTCTCTGAAGACAAGAGGGCAGGGACAAAGGCTGTCTCAGGCACAGCTGGTAGAATGACAGATCCTTCTTGCTTGTCAATAAGTCCACGACCCTTAAACAAGCTAATATGGTAATATCCTTTGTCTGGGAATTTCTCTCCCAGCCATCTACCAGGCAGAAACATTCAGACACTTAGACAAACACCCATGCCATATTGTAGTTTTAGTGGCAAAAAAGCAAAAACAAACTCAATGTCCAATGAGTAATGTGAAAATTGAAATGACAATGAAATGCAATGACAATTAATGTCTTCAAAACTATTTCCTGATGGGAGAATATTCATACAATGTTAAGTTAAAAAGTGGGATACGAAATTGTATGAACAGAATGATCTCCCAATTTTAGTGTGTGTGTATGTATATGTTAATACATATATATCCATATATGTACTATAGCAAATCAAAATATTGACATTTCCACCTGGATAGATTACTGGGAATTCTTATGTTTTATTCTGTATACTTCTTTATTATTTTTCAAATTGTCTACAATTTTTTTTTCCTCTCTGTTCTACAGCCACACAGTAAGTACATACACATTAGCAGGTACGTGAGAACTGACCAGAACAATCTCTTTTCATTGGTTTGCAAAGTTAAACTTTACTTGCAATTTTTACCTTGATGAAAATATATTCATTTACATAGCTGAAGAAACAAAACTCATCTAGTTTCAAATCATTTCAATGGTTGATTTTGTGATCCTTTTATTTTTCCTGTTCAGTCCTATTTTGCACAGCGAGTTCTTCTCTCCCTGGGCTGGCAAGTCATCCCTGCCCCTGAGTTTCCAGCCCTTTGAAGCAGTGCAACAGAATCACACTGACAGGGGTAGCTTTCACAGTCAAATGTTCCACAAACAAATCAAGAAGGGGGCAAGCTCCAGTGGCCTCAGCTGCGTTCACGGAACAGACATAGAGGGTTTCTCTCCTCGTTTGGGAGTGAGACAGCATTTTGGAGGGCAGTGATGTCCCTGGAGGCCTGGTGGTGACACAGGAGGATAAGAGAGAAAATCAAGAAGGTTAAACCCAAAGGGGAAAAGCTGTGCTATGCCAGTTGCCCTCTTTATTGGAAAACACACTCTTTGCAGACCTAACCTGGAAAGTGCTGGTGACTGCGCATTTCAGAACGTTCCCCTGCAGCCAGCATCTTCAGGCCTCTTCACCTCTCTCCCAGTCCAGGCTTGTTGCCGATTAGTTATTGATTCATTCAGTAAATGCTCATGGAGCGCTTGCTACCTGCCAGTCCCCTCACAAGAGCCCCCATCCTGTGATGTTGGCACAAGAACACCTATCCTGTGAAGTTGGAATGGAAACACATCCTGGTGGATCACTTTGTTTTAGGTCATAAGTTGCCCTGTGCCCCTGACCCATACCCCTGGAGTGCCCCACTGCAGGAAAGCTCAACTGCCGTCCCTTCCCTGGAGGAACTGGTCTTCCTCCCTGACGCCCAGGGCTCCACCATGCAGAGGGGCAGCCCACAGAATGATGTCCGCAATCTGCTTTTATCAAACTCTGGGTGGAAGTTGGCTGATAGGAACATTTAGCTAATAATTTCAGAAAGAGTAGTCCTCAAGACGGCAATTTCTGTCATGTTTTATTATTTCCTGCCCTATAAACTGTTGCGCTGGGTAAAGGAAATTCCATTTACCTCAGGTTAAAACAAAGCATAAGTTATGTGCTGTAATTTTACCATGGTATTGGATAGTGTATTTCTCATCTTCTTTGTGCTGATGGGAAAATGGCTTTATGTAATTGTGCCGAAGAGACTGCTTTATGTAAGTAGCTATTTTTAAAATATAATTTATTCTTTATTTTTATTACGATAAAATTTATCATCTGGACTATTTTTAAATGTACAGTTGAGTGGTATTACATACATTCACCATGTCATGCCACCAGAGCCACCATCCGTCTCCAAAACTGTTTTCATCTTGTGAAACTGAACTGTGTACCCCCATTACAGACTAACTCCACATTCTCCCCTACCCCCAGCCCCTGGAAACCACCATTCTACTTTCTGTCTCTGTGATTTTGACTACTCTAAATACCTGGTATAAATGGAATCATACCGTATTTGTCTTTTTATGACTGGCTTATTTCACTTAGCAAATGTCCTCAAGTTTCATCCATGTCATAGCGTATGTCAGAGCTTCTTTCCTTTTTAAGGCAGAATAATATTCCATTGTATAGATATACCACATTTTGTTTATCCATTCATCTGTTGACGGACGCTTGGGTTGCTTCTACATTTTAGCTATTGTGAATAATGCTGCTATTCTATTTTAAGTAGAATTATTTTTGTAATTTTCTTTTCAGATTGTTCATCGATAGTGTATAAAAATGGAACTGATTTTTTGTGGTGACTTTGAATCCTGATACGTTGTTGAATTTATTTATTAGTTCTAACAGTTTGTGTGTGTTTGTAATCTTTAGGGTTTTCTATATGCAAGATTATATCATCTGTGAACAGATATAGTTTTGCTTCTTCCTTCCCAATTTGGATGCCTTTTATTTCTTTTTCTTGCCTAATTGCTCAGGCAAGAACTTCCGGCACTATGTTGAATAGAAGTGGTGAAAATTGGTATCCTTGTATTGTTCCTGATCTTAGAGAAAAAGCTTTCAGTCTTTCATCATTGCATATAATGTTCACTGTGGGTTTTTCGTGTACAGCTTTTATTATTAATTAGCTTCTACTTTTTAAGGATCTTCAAACATGATGGAAGTCTTTGTGTTAATGAATAATTATTTTGGAAATTGGACTATAAAAAGAAGAGTAATTTATGGACATGATATGTATCCATCTATTTGTCTGTCTACCTATCCATCCATCCATCCAACCATCTAGCATCAATTGATCTATCAGAAATTGGTTTTACCTTGTGATCTCCTCACATTTTATATTGACCCTGTTACCAGGAAATAAATGTGATCAGTACACAAATATCATTAATTCCTCATTTTAGCCACATTACATTTGTTGAGGAGGCAAAGGTTATTTATTTATATTTTTTAAAGCACTGCTAAACAGTATGCAGCATCTACTTTGTCCTGCTTAGGACTCTCCTGTGCATCTCTTCAGTGTTTGTTTACTGAATTTAGGTATAAACTTTTTTGCAATGTGTGTCATATTACATGCAGAAGTAAAAATGCAGAGTGTGAGAATGCAAATGTGGGGAGAAAAAGACTATTCTTTTGTGAACTCTGATCTCCTGATTTAGCTGAGTTTCTCAGGAGGATGCAAAATAGGTCCCGTGTCAGCCATGTGCCTTGTCTGCGTATCTGTGTAGGTTTGTATTGATCCTGCTTCCCTGTGTGTCCCCAGGAAGAACCAATGGGGTTGAACTTCCTCTGTTTAAACTCCAATGTGAAGTCCAAGGAGCCCGCAAAGATTCAGAAGGGTTTTATGCAACTCAAGAATGCAACAGAGATATTATTCTGGCTAGAATTGTATATAATGACAAATAATTCTCTCACTGGTGGGAAGAAGTCTTTTGAAAACATCAATTGAAATGCTCACTGTAGTAAATAGTGCTTGTTTGTGTGTGTCTGCTGGTTTGTTTTCTTCATGATGTTTATTTTTACTACATTGTTTAGTAATTTCTTTTGTTATTTTATTTAATGGATCACATATGTCCTACAAATGATCTCATTTTAAAAACTGGTAGAACTGTGAAATCAGTGTCAATTACAAACATAATCTTTCAATGAAAATAGTGTCATTGATTTGTTAAAAAGATTAAGGGGGATTGGAGAGATTGCATCATTCATATTAGTGTTGCTGAAAATAAAAGACTGCAGTAGTGGCTAAAAGAATCATACCTATAAGGCTAAGTGTTGAACCCCAATCTTACTCATGATTGCTTGATAAGAGTAATTGGACAGCTTCGATTATATAATAAGTGCTATGCATGTATGAATTCATTTGTTGTTCACAGTGGTCCTATGAGGAATGTATTTTATCGTTAACCCTGTTTTATAGATGAGGAAACTCAACTGTAATTGAGTTGAGTAATTTGGGCCATCAAAAAGTAGGAGGAGGATTTAATCTTGGACATCTGGCTCTGACTGTTGTCCTTACCTTTGATTTAAAGTACTTCTTATTAGGTAATGACCTAATGAATACATTGATAAATGTACAAAACCCAGAAAAGAATTTCAAAAAAGTAAAATGACCTTAAAATATAAAGGAAAAATAATGGTCTGGAAGGCTTAGCCACAGCCCTGCCATTTGCACTCTGGTGGCCTTGGGCCAGGGGCTGCAGCCTCTGCAGCGCAGCTTCCTTCCCTCTACAGAGGGACGTGGCCGTGTTCGTCCACAGGGCTGTGGCGAGGCCATGCCTCTGTGCTGGGAAACTGTGTTGTTTCATCCTCCAAGTCTTATTGTCCCGGGTCTTCCTGATCACTGAGTCCATGGGCATCAGGGTTTTAGGAAATGGGACATAGCCAACAGAAGAAGAATATACTTTCTCAGCTTGAACTGTCAAAGCAAATATTTGCTAGACTGCTCAGGAATTCAATAGCTTTGAAAGCGAGGCTTTTTCTAAATTTCTTTCATGTATCTTGGTGTTCCTTCCTTAAGTATAGAGGCACTATGCCTGCCTGATATGGTCAGGCCGTTTGTGTGTTCAACATCCATCTTGCACTACCTAGTGAGTACCTCCTATGCACCAGGCCTGGTGCAGGTACCGAGGTTACATTGGGGAATAGAATAAAGCCTCTGCCAGGCTAGAGCTCTGTGGAGAGAGTCGAACAACAAACCAACATGCAGGTAAAGCCTGGCTTGTTGGTTGGTAACGTGTGCTGTGGAGCACAGCAAAGCCTGGCGTGAGCAACTGCAGGGCTGGCAGTGATCAGGGATGGCCCTGCTGAGCAGGTGGAATTTGAGGATGCACCTGGAGGAAGTGAGGGAGCAAGTCACACAGCTACCTGGAGGAAGCAGGTTTAGGGCACAGCGAGCAGAAGGTGTACAACTTTCTGCCCTGAGAAAAGGAAGCTTGAACTGTTCTATTTTTGGCTCGAGGGGTTAGAGGGAGAAGTGAGATTTTTGAGAAAGTGGAAAGTCCCCCACGTATCCACACGGGATTCCAGGGCCTGGTCCTTGGAGGCTTTAGAAACACCCAGATTAGCCTGATGGCTTCTCCCGTGGGATTTGTCTGCAGTGGCTGCCGGCCTCCAGGAAGCACTGCCAGTAGCCTGGCGCTTTTGTCCAACGCCGTGTCTGAAGGATGGTGTAGAAATGGCATTGCTGATTGGATCACAGCCCTCCCTGGCCGCCTCAGGTGTGTGCGCCGCCCAGGAGGGGAACATGGAGGAGAGAGCTGCTGGGCAGTGCTGCAAGACTGAGGGCTCCTACGCATCCCTCCTGAGGGCCAGGTGGAGACAGTCATGCTCCTGAGATATGCAGCTGAGACCACGGAGAATTCAGAGCCCCCCAACCCCTTACCCAGACCTCATTCCCACTGCCAGATCAGCAGATGCCATCTTGGAGAGGCCAGGGAAAAGCAGGTGACATCTGAATGACCAGGACAGTCCAAGTACCTATCTTACAGTTACTGAATCAGACTTATTCGAATCATGCATACACAGCATAGGGGTGTTTTGTGATACCAGAAGGTGGACTGTCTTGAGGAAAATCACATCAGGAAGCTACATTCCCATTACACATTGGAGTGTTGCGTGAGCAATTTTATGTCACCATATGCATTTAAATTGCTTAATACAAAGCCTCACCTATATAAGGGATGAAAACAAAGGCCAGCTGCTGGTGTATGAGCTGACATATCTAGAGGGGATGAGAGGTCTTTTGGAAAATAACACACAAATGAAAACATGAGAGTTCTTTGAGTTTGAAGGACTGGGGAGTCCTAGAGCAAATATGTGACGAGTAATAAGTTAACAATGACTGTCATAGGACGCTAGTATCAGAGCCTTTCTGAAAATGCAATTTAAATGTATCTCTCTGTTATGGATATCCTGTGTTTCCAGTGTGTGCAGTGTGGCCTGCTCACAAAACCCGTGGTCTCTTCTCTCTCAGATCTGTAGCTAGACTGTACTTCCCAGCTTCTGTTGTAGCTGAGAAGTGCAAGAGAGGTGAAGTGTGACTTTGAGCTTGAGTTCCAGCAGGAGAGATGTGCACCCTTCTGGTCCATGAAGACCTTGCGGGTGTGCTGGAGTGGAGACAGTCCCTAGGCCAGCCTTGGAAGGCAAGTGCAGAAGACGACAGAGGCTCCATATGCCTGGGGACCAGAATGAGTGGAGGGGACCACTTTGCCCATCTGTTTTCCTTGCCTAGTGCTGTTACTTAGGGAAGAAGCAACTTTGATGGTGTTTGCATTTTTTTGTTGAACTGATAGAGTTCTTAGCTTAACCTAATATAAGCAAGATTATATAAGTCATTTTACAGAGCATCCCTCAGTTTTTCCCTTGTGGCAATGTCTCTCCTTCATATTTACAAGTTATCTTTACATACAGTATAGAGAATCAATGTAGGTAACTTTGAAAAACAGTATTTTGACCATAGACTCTAAGGCAGTAACAACTCTACTCAAGTATTATATTCTAATTAGTATAAATATGATATTTTAATTTCTCACAGAGGGATGTATTAGAACTTCTGAAACATGTATTCTAAATTTGAGCAAATAAGTGAATATATTAGATAATGAAAGCCAGGTGTTCATTGTCCAAGAAGGGAGTGATAAACAAGGAAGGGAGGAAGACTAGAATGAATCCTGTTATGCTGGATTGGAATCAGAGGCATCAGTATGAACACAGGGGTTTATAATATACATGCAGAGAGAGGTAGAGAAATGGATGTGGCTGTGTGTGTATAGATGTCCCAGCTCTGTCCACTGACATCCCAGCAGCTGTGAGCACACCCAGCTTTCTTATCTTGATTTCTAAATACCCTCCAATAAAATGAACTAGGGCTTGTTGGAATAATGGCTGATTTTAGGGCTGGGGCAGGGAATGTACTAGATGAGCCTGGAACATCCTATGGTAGGAAAAAGTAAGGAAATACTTAAAAATGATGACAGTCTATTGAAATAACATAGGAACCAAGTTGAAGGGTCTCCCAATGGTCAAATCTGGGGCAATTTGAGCAACCAATGACAATGTTTTGGACTATAACCTATAGAATAAAGGTAACTCATAAAATAAGGTATTCATGAGTCCACACTAGAACAAATAAATGATTGAAGAAATAAGTATATAATAAGTAAATACCTAAGGAAGGAAGGACATTTCCTTCTTACAGTAGAGGATGATGGAATTAGAAAATCATCATTTGACAGGAAACGTAATAATAATTATTTCAGGCGAGAGTTACTGGTACATGCTAAAGCTAAGTATCGCCCACCAAGATGCTTCTTAATAGCAAAAGGAAAAAAAAATAGTGACTTTACAGTGTAGAAACCTTGAAGACATCAGCTTAACCAAGTAATAAAAGTTAACCTTGCCGACGGTGGCAGAAAGAGATACCACGTGCTTCCTGATATGATGTGCTGAGAGGGGCCCAACATCACTTTTGTGATGTTTTTGCCAAAAATGTATGACTTGAATTGAATCATGAGCAAACATCAGACTAACTTAAGTTGCAGACATTCTACAAGATACTTTGCTGGTATTCCTCAAAAGGTTCAAGATGATGGAAGACAGAGAAAGATTGGGGAAATGTCCAAGATTCAGCAAGACTACTAAATATAATGCGTGATCCTGATTTGGATCCTGGTCCAGAAAGGGACTAATGTGAAACTATAGGTGAAATTTGAATGAGACCTATAAATTAGTTAATAATGTAGGACCATTGTTGATTTCCTATTGCAGTGGGGAACCTGTGGCCTTCTAGGTCCTTGAGTGCTTGCAGCCTTTTGACTGAATCCAAATTTTGCAGAACAAATGCTTTTAATAAAGGGATTTGTTCTGTGAAGTTTGGATTTGGTTGAGGGGCTATGCTTGGGGATCTGGAGGGCCACAGGTGGCCTTGAGGTTGCAGGTTCCCTACCCCTTGAGTATCCCTGATCCAAAAATCCAAAATTTGAAATTCTCCCAAATCTGAAACATTTTGAGTGCCAACATCACACCACCAATGGAAAATTCCACATTTGACCTCATGTGATGGATTGCACACAGTTATTCAGTGTCCCTAAGGTAAAAAGACCCTCCCAGGTCCCTCCAACTGCGATATGTCTTTTCTGTGCATGCTCTGATTCCCTTATGCAAGCACACCCACAAAGGGTGATAAAATGGCACATGTTGTAGGCTGGATGCACCCATGACAGGTTCTCCGTGGTGTCCCATGTGGAGCCAAGACCTGCATGCATTATTCACTGTGCTGTCTTGATGGCGATGCCAAACAACTGTTACAGCCCAACCCAGTTCATTGCTTTCTGCTCAAGAGGAAGCCAATACACTGAGACAGCAGAGGTTGCAGTGGAGAAGGAGTTGAATATCACAGGTGCCATGTGAGGAGATGGGAGGAATTTCTCAAATCTGTCTTGCTGAGAATTTGGGAGAATGAGTTTTTAAAGATAGTTTGGCAGGCACAGGGCTAGGGAATTGGGTCTGCTGATTGGCTGGGGATGAACTCCTAGGGTTGGGAAGCAGAAACTGTCTTCTTGTGCTGAGTCAGTTCCCAGGTCAAAGACCAGTTGTGCTGGTTCTTTGGTATGGACCACTGATCTGGTTGGGTCACATGGTCCACCAGAATGCAGAGTCTAGAAGATATCTCAAAGACCACCTTAGGTTTCACAAAGATGATGTATTCTATGGGAGCAACGAAGAAACTGAGAATCTTCAGGACCGTTAGCTATGTGACTCCTGAGTAGTAAGCAAGTATAGGAAAGCAAGCTAGGAAACAATGGCTGGTTTTATATATATATATATGTATGTATATACACAAACACACACTTATATAAACTATGACTGCACCTTTGCAGAATTCAGGCTCCTATGACTGTTCCTACCTTGTGGGCTTTTATTAATTTTATAAAGGGTGGTTTCACAACCACAGATTGTCCACATGGGTGGCTGAGATAGTGACACTTTTGTTTTCTGATGATTCAATGTCCACAAACTTGTTTTTATTCATAAAATTTTTGAAAATATTGTATAAGGTTTCCTCAGGCTGTGTGTATGAGGTGTATATGAAGCATAAATGAATTTCAGGTTTAGACTTGAGTCTCATCCCCAATATATGTCATTATTTATGTGCAGATATTCCAAAATCCTAAAAAAACAAAATCACTTCAGGTCCCAAGCATTTCTGATAAGGGATACTCAACCTGTGCTAGATGTGTAATGACTTCATAAGTTTGAAATCATTTTAAAATGAAGAATTAAAAATTAAAGAAATAAGAAGGCATTCGCCTATAAGCATCATTACCAGTTACTTGCTATGAGGTAAAGCCTCAGCTTGCTCTTTGTTTTGGAGCCATAATTTATCTGAACACCTTGCATTGTGCGATGGAAAGACAGCTGAAGTTATAGTCGCTTAGAACCTTCCTGGGAAAATATTTGATCAGTTGAAACCCCTCACAGGCTAATGAGAATCCAGGCTTTTTTGCGTATGTTCAAGGGAATAAGGCACCTTTTCCTAAGAATCAATTCATTCTACAGATATCTGTTGAATGTTCCAGGTACAGCAAGAGTCACTGTAAGAGACAGGGATGAGTAAGAAATGGTGTCTGTCTTCAGGGAGGTTACACTATCCCAATTGCATTTGGCAAGTAAGTCGTGGCCAACTTCCTCACAGTGTGTTGTGTTATGTGCGCCATGGGCTGTGATGGCCCAGGAGAGAAGAGCCACTGGTACTGTTAGATTCATCTTGCATGGAGAAGAGAAAGGTTTCAGAACAAGTGACACTGCAGGAAGATGGGCAGAATGTTCTCCGACAGAAGGGTGTTCTGGGTGAAGAACTCTGTGTAACTAAAGAAAAACGAATATGAAAAGCTTGGCTTGGGGACAAGTGGCCAGGAGTGCAGAGTGACACACACGTGGACTGTGGCAGCAGATGTCATGTGCAAAAAACCCACCCAAAATGAGTGTTTTCAGATTGTGAGATGCCATGTGCAGGAATTTGCCCATTCCTTGGGGCTAATCAGGTGCCATTCTTGTTTCTGACATTCTTTCTTGTTGAAAAAGAGTTCAGAGAACACTGGCATCAGGTGTTCTACATCAGGAATTTGATGTGTTTCTTTTCTCTGTGAAAAATCAATGAAACGTTAGGAATCGTGGGCATTGGTATGCCTCTGAGCAGGCAGAGAGGGACGGTAGGCTGTGATAGCCTCTTTCCCTAAATAAGCATTTCTGTTTCACAGTGTATTCCTCATCTTCCTGGTGACCTACATCATTTTCCAAGTTAAATCTTAAAGATTTCCCAAGGCGGGAGGATGGCTTGAGGTCAGGAGTTTGAGACCAGCCTGAACAAGGGCAAGACCTCGTCTCTACTGTTAGGTTTTCTTAGGATGGGAACCCAAAAAGTATGTATAGGACATAATACTTAGATAGTGATGATAAAGCTTGTGAAACAAAAGCTGCAGGAGTCTGGAGACTCCAAGGTTCTAAATCTAACTTCGACCACAGACAGCTGCAGCGACTCCGCCATTCTTATCCTCCTGATAAGGATGAAGCTACCTCCTCCCCTATCTCTGCAGGTGTTGCTCACTCCCCGCAGGAAAAGCCCTCTATAAAATCCAAGGCTTTCTCCTCTCTCGTGGTGGATGGTTTTTTTTGGCCTCCACCCATCTGCACCCAGATGTTCAAAATAAACAGCATTTTGCTACGCCTGAGGCTTTGTGTGTCTCCCTCTTGGCTCTGGACCTAACATCTATAAAAATAGAAAATTAGCTGGGTGTGGTAACATGCGCCTGTCGTCCCAGCTACTCGGGAGGCTGAGGCAGGAAGATTGCTTGAGCCCAGGAGTTTGAGGTTGCTGTGAGCTATAACGATGCCACGGCACTCTAGCCTGGGCACCAGATTGAGACCCTGTCTCAACAAAGAAAAAAAAATGCTAAAGGTTTTCAACCAACGTGGTCCGTAAACTAGAACTTCTAGGAGAATTCACGGGACGATGGCAATGGTGGTGAGGCCAGGTGTGTGTCCACATTTGCACACTCCATTTTCCACCAATGAGTGCTCAACTCTGTGTCTGCACGCCCAGGCACATTCTATCTTCGTATGTGTGGAGATAATTATTTGCTTAAATTAAACATGAGTAGCTCATTCTTTGCAAAATTATAGCTGATGAATGCCAAAATGTGGGATTTCTTAGTGTGAAAATAGCTACCCCTGGTAGGGGTTATATTCTAAGTTCTGTACTTATCAGAATGTAGAATTAGAAAAAAATGTCTACAGCAAGGCAGAATACAACATTTTCAAAAGATTCAAATTACTTTAACATGGAAAAAGTTAAAAGATGTGTATAACTTGTTCAAAGCACCTATAATTTCATATTGTGACCTTGTAAAGATGCTAATGATAAAATTAGTTCAACAGATTTCTGTTGCAGATTGAGTAGAATTTTTTCTAGGTTTTTTTTTTTTTTTTCTGATTTGTGTAAACTTCAAGACCTCCACCTCCTACCCCCTTATTAATGTGCTCATCATGATTACAGAACTTGGAATCTTCTCAAGGGAAGTACAGAGAAGCCCTTTTGAATGTCATTTTGGAAGCTACTCTAAATGTCTTAAGGTTGAGAGATTTTGTATTATTATTAAAATGAAGTCACTCTCCTGGGAAATGAGTGTGAAGCTGATATGTCCCTGAGGCAAGGCAGTGGGCATAGGCAGCCACAATCGCAGCTGCTCAAAGATGCCAGAAGGGAAGGAAAGGCTAATTGTGGCTCCCAGAGTCAGGGTATCAAAGGCAAGCCCCTTGGATCCAGTGAATCATATTTGAATGAGTAGAGAGAGTGTTGTATGAGGAGTCAGAAAACCCCGATTTCTGTGACTTTCCCCTAGCTAGCCATAGTATTCCTGCGTGAATAACTTTTCCCTGGGCCTTGATTTCCCCATCTATAAAATCAAAAGTGTTGCCAGGAAGATATGTAAAGATGAGGCTGCTGGCAACCTTGAAATTCTGTCAAATTATGAGGACTGAATATTAATGTAAAGTTCAGTGAATAAACTGCCTTAGAATTTCCCCTTGAAATCCAACCACAAGGAAGAGGTTAAGGTGAGAGGCTAGTGTTGATGTCCACGGCACACCATGGGGTTTATGTTTGACCTGCGTCTCTGTTTCACCAAGAACCTAATTAACTCAGAAGAACAACCAACCAGAAGCCTTCAGTGTCTGCGTTCTCATATTCTGTCTCCTATAAACAAGCAACCCAAACAGGAATCCATTCAAGGGATGACGTGCCACTCCATTTTGTTAGACAGCTCTGCAGTCCTCAGACCATCTTAAAAGAAACCGCAGTACCCCAAACTCCACCCCAGCCCAGTTGAATCCAGTCTGTGGGGTGGAAGTCAGCCTGTTTTAAGGCTCTCCAGGTTATTCTAATGAGCCACCTTACTGAGGCCCCCTGTCCTAGATGGGGCAAAAATCTGAGCAAAGGGAAAAGAATCGGATGAAATTAGGTAAGGTAAGGTACGTAAGATTTGTTGCATGGGGCCTGCGTATGCAGGGGGCTTACTAGAAATTAGATTGCATTCCAATTTAAAGAATGTAAAACTTTTTTCCTATCAATTTTGAGTAGATGGAAAACTGAGCTTGAGGCGGAGCTATAGGTAGTAAAACAACCTGTGACTGTATCAGGAAGCATTAATTGAACCACTACTATGGGCCACTGGTCTTTCCTTGGCATTCTTAGATGCTACTAAATGCTCCAGGAGCACGGATGGCCCAGTGGAATCTCCCAGGTCTGGCTCTTACTTGTGTCTGAGCTGACTCCCTGCGGAGTCTGGTGTA
Source organism: Propithecus coquereli (assembly GCF_000956105.1). Taxonomy (NCBI): domain Eukaryota; kingdom Metazoa; phylum Chordata; class Mammalia; order Primates; family Indriidae; genus Propithecus; species Propithecus coquereli. Next base: position 14,805,830 of record NW_012148396.1, read on the forward strand.
GTAGTGTAGTAGTAGTAGTAGTACTTCCTGTAGTAGTCTGGTGTAGACTCATCATGCCCGCAGGGAGTGCTGCAGGCTCTTGGGGTGGCTGTATATTTTGTGGTGCAGGCTCTTTCCCCCATGTCAGGAGTGTAGGGATGGACAAATAATTTTCTTTCTACCCTTCATAGTTCTTTGCTGAGACAGTCCCCTGTAACAAAAGACAGATTAACAAGAGAAAAACAAAGAGAAGTTCAATGACATGTATACACCACGTATACCTGGGAGATGCCCCGAGAAATAAGTACCTCTCAAAAGGTGATTTTGAACTCAGGCTGAGATAGCATCCTCTCCTGCAAGAAAGAAAGAAGGGTGTGGGGTAGGGGGCAGGCCTGGGGAGGTGGCCAGGAAGAGCAAGAACAGCAAAGTTCATTATACAGATTTAAGTGGATGCCTTCTCCGTTGATAGGAATCCCTAGTGATTTAGAGTCATCCTTCTGTTCCTGGTACAGAGAAGGAGACACAGTTACAAATGGAGATTTCCTTTCAATATGTAAGTTTCCCTTATAAAAAAGTCACTTCTACTGTGTTTTCAGAGCTTCTCCTGTGTCTGCAGTTTCTCTAACCAGCTCAAAGTAATCCTTGTGCCAAAGATGCATATTTTGGGGTGGCATCTTCTGATATGCTACAGAAGGTGCAGCTTCTCTGGCCCTCCCTACTGAACCTGGCAGCATCTCACGAGTTCTGACAGCCAAGCACCCACACATCTCCAAGCACCCTTGGGAGAGCTGGTGGGGACCCCTTGGTGAATAGAAGGAGAATGAAAGCTTTGCAAAATAAGGTGTTTACTCATATTTGTGTAAATTAAGAATAAAATCCTAAGAGCCCCTACTGACTGAATGGACCCCTCTTGGCCAAGGGGAACCCCGGAAAAACCCTAAAACTGAGTTCCTGGCCATTATGGGAAGGAAAATCAGATATGCCTCTTTATAGCCCCTCCCTTTTGGAGTTAGACACAACAATTAACCAGAATTAATGTTAAAATAGAGATCACACGACTGATAAAACAAACTCTGTGGAAACAAGATACCAAATTATAAACAAGACCCAAAGGCCATCCCAGGCAAAGGTTAAGTCACGCCTTACAATCCATAAAATCTAGTTATGGAATCCAGTTACGTTGCCATGGTATCACACGACAGACAACAGACCCCCTTATCTTAACTTAGGCATCCTTTTCTACTGACTCCAGATTTTTAGACAAAGCTTAACTCTCTCAGCCAATTGCCAATTAAAGAATCTTTAAACTCACCTATAACTTGCAAGTCTCCACTTCGAGATGTCCCACCTTTTCAGACCAAACTGATGGATACCTTTCATATATTGATTTGTGATTTTACCTGCAATTCCTATCTCCCCAAAATGCGTAAAACCAAACTGTGACCTGATTGCCTCAGGTGCACTTTCTTAGGATCTTTTAGGGCTGTGGTTCCCTGGCCCATAGTCACTCATGTTGGCTTGGAATAAACCTCTTTAAATTATTTTACAGAGTTTTTTTTTTTTTCTGTTAACGTTTGAAATATTGGGGTATTCTGCCCATTGCTCCCCTTGCAGGATCCTGTTTGCCTCCACATTTGAATGCTTTATTTGACTCGATGAAATTGAAATTCTTTTAGTACTTTCTGGTAAAATAAAGTAAATAGACTCTTGGAATATCAGCACGATTCACTGAATTTATAGCTTCCGTGTTGCAGAACTTAGGCTTATTGTTATTCCCCAATTCTTCCTTCAACTTCTATTCCAGTTGCTGTTTTGAGGGATCACTCTTCCTTTTGAAGTAATTGGAAAGTCCTCAGGAACTATGTACTTAGTGCCCTGTATGTGTGAAAAGAAGGATGTTGGGCAGTGGGGAGGGAGGAAGGGGGAGGAGGGGACGGGTATATGCATACACAAAGAGTGCAATACTCACCATCCGAGGGATGGACACACTTGAAACTCGGACTTCGGGGGCGGGGGGCCAAGGGCAACATATGTAACCTAAACATCTGTACCCCCATAATATGCTGAAATTAAAAAAAAAAAAGAAATAACGTAGCAGTTTATGAATCAGAGAACTCTCATTATTCCTAAGAGAAAATATTTGTAGTTTCAGTAAAATCTGATGCCTTTTGTTAGGGAGAGGGGAGGAGATTGGACAGTTGCCATTTTTAAAAAATATTACTCTCTAGGTTTCTCAATACTCTGAAATGATGCCTACTTGCCCCAGTTCCTCTTCCTTAGCCACAGCACCTCTAAATCTCCATCACACTGATATTTTAGACCTCAGATTTTGCAATGCTATATGATTAAAGTAGTGATCAGATAGTAAGGAGAAAAATAATGACCGGTTGCTGCTGATACAGGTGACAGGGAATACAGATTCTGATGAGCAGTCAGGTTTTGGAATTGCCAATTTTGGTTATGATGTCAACTATTGGTTTAATTTTGGGATTTAACCCTTTCTCTTCCCTACCTGAGTGTCCTGATTTCTTGAAAAGGTTTGTGAAGTTAGTAATCAAGGCTAACCATCCTTTGAGTAGCTGTGTCCAGACTGATAATCTGACATATTTCTTGACAGAATCAGCTGTCAATATAGAGTAATAAGACACAGTGGACAAATCAATGTTTACCTTGAGGCATTTTAAAACACTGTGTTTGAATCATAATAAATATCTGTTAAGTAGTGTTGTCAGGCATTCAAAGCTGAATATTTAAAACTTAGCTTTTACGCAGGGATGTTGCAAAATGAAGCATATTAAAGTGTGAATACAATGTGAATATTAACTATTTTAGTAACGGTCGACAATTGTTTCAATCATCGTGCCATGGATTTTCATATAATGATTTTATGCACGATTTGAAGTGTGAAACTGAAACCAAGCACGTTCAGTTTGTAGGGGTGCTGATCCGAGTTCCTGGAAGGAAAGACACACCTGTCAGTGAGTGTGAGGCTCCTGGGGCAGTCTGCACTGAGCAGATCCTTGCTCCCTCTTCAGTCTTCATCTGTGCAGCAGACACTCAGGGGGCCCTGCCATACGCCTCGCTCTGTGCTGAATGCTTCTGTGGGGCTGAGGGCAAATTTTCCTATCATCTTCTGAAAGTTTGCTGAAAAATCAACTGACAAAAGTTCGGTTAACAGAAAAAAAGCCACACAAATTTATTTGATTATAGTTTTACATGACATGGGAACCTTCAGATTAAAGACCCACAGATTCGGCGTAATTGTCCATTTTTATGCTTAGGTTCAACAAAGTATGGACAGCCATATAAAAATACAATTGGACAAAAAGGGCATGATCTAATGCTAATAGACTGGGGAAACCTGGAGAGGTCTGTCTGTCTAGATTCTTCTTGACTTCTCTGAGTGTGCATTCCTTCCTTGAGTGTGGGGCAGGGCCCTCTCTGGAATGGGGATCTTATGACCTACAAATGAACAAGTAGGTCAGATAATTTCTTTATGGCAGGTTTCTACACGGACAGGAGGGAAGGGGGTGGAGTCAGAGTAATATTTTTAGGTTTTATGGCTGGCTTTGGGGAAAAGGGCTCTGGTTTCTCTGACCCTCCTTGGGGAAGAGGGATTCCAGTTTCTATGGCTAGCCTCAGAGGAGAATGAGGGGCCAGAGATAGAAGGGCGGGAGAAGGTCAGAGAGAAACTTTTGCCTCCTAAGCTGCTTCAGATTCCTTCATTTTGGGGTATCATTTTCTGAGCCCCAACACCTGGCGTCCGGAATAAAAAACAGGGAGCTCACAGTGCCCTGTGGAGATAGCAGGAACAATGACAATTGAGAATGTGCATGTGAGCCCACCTAGAGCTCAGTGTGGTGCACGCAAGCTGCTTGTAGGATGGCCCACTGGCCAGGTGGATGTGACCTTGAGAGCAGGTGGACCGTGGGGCCTGGTGATGGGGAGTGGAGAGGGCATCTCTGCAGAGAACAAGCTTGTCCAGGCTGCTGAGTAGAAAGTGGGCAGTATGGCCGCAGGGGGTGAGGGCTGGTGTGGGAGAGGCTGGCCAATGAGGGGGTCAGATCTGATCACGGTGGGCTTGTAAGCCGAGCCCAGCAGGGTACATTCAGCAGTGTGGGTGCACTGAGGTGTACAGCTTTAGGAATAACAGGGTGAAGCTGGCATTTTTGAAAAATCATTCTGGCCACCTCATGGAAGATGATGGATGGTGGGTGGTGTTCTGAATATTTGAGATAGCTACAAACACCCAAAGACTGCTGCCAAGAAAGAAAAGTGGGTTATCTAGACCAGCTGGGGAATATCTATAGACAAGAGTACCAATAAGAAAAAAAAAAAAACACAACACACTGAGCGTTATATTAATCCCTAGTTTGTATGCAAATGTTTTGCAATGTTAGCATGAGTCCTTATCAGCGTTAATAGAAATATGCTATGAAATTATCACAAGTTGTCCTTTGCCCGTTGTTTCCTTTGACTAGGTCATTAGAAGAATTTATTGTTTGCATTGGGGTGTCTGTAGGACCAAGAGCTTCCAAAAAAGAACACTAAACACATGCTGCTATAGATAGGTTATTATAAGACAATTTTGGGCTGGTTGCTTTTCTTTTCCAAAGTGGGGAAAAAGGGAAAAAATGAGATAAAATTAAAGAAAAACTTTAACTGATTGTGGAAATACTTGAGCTATACATAAGTGAGAATTATCCTGCATTTAAAATGATTAACGGAGGGTTACATCCTTTGGAGGGATCAAGGGATCTCTGCCTTTGGCGTAAGAGGCAAATGGCTTTGGAACGCTTGATTACAGCAATCCAACAATTGTCTGTTAAGTTCTTGTTAGTTAAGACCAAATGCTAGACTGACAAGACTAAGATCCAGCTCTGCATGTAAGAGATGTCTGTTCCAATGGGAGAGAAGAAAAATACAAGACATGGAAAACAATATGAGTACCCAAGAGTAGCATGAAACATTACATGTGCTGGGTGGGAGAAAGAGTTGGAGGGAGGGGGAGAAAGAGAGATCTGAAAGACCATCAGATCTGAAAGACCATCTTAAAAAAATGTGGAGTTTTATTTCTGGGTGAGCCTTGTTGTGTAGACATAATTTAGACAAGGGGAGAATTCGAGGTAGCATCTTGCTCTGGAATCCACAGCATGTTACTGGTATGGTGATGAGTAAGTAATTGGAGTGCTAGGATGTGTGGTGTAAACTCTACATAGGGTCTACATTGCCAAGTCACTGGGAGTTTTGAAGCTTGGGAGCGATGTAATCAGAGCTGAGCTGTTACTGGATGGATGTCATTAGAACTGGGCTGTCATTGGATGGATGTCATCAGAGCTGGGCTGTCATTGGATGGATGCCATCAAAGTTGTGCTGTCATTGGATGGATGCCATAAGAGTGGAGCTGTCATTGGAAGGATGTCATCAGAACTGTGCTATCATTGGATGGATGTCATCAGAGCTGGGCTGTCGCTGAATGGATGCCATCAGAGCTGGAAGGTCCACGTGGTGTGCATGAGTTGGATACACTGAGAGAGAGGGAAGCAGTTGGTGATCAAAATAGTTGGATGGTTCTCAAGGAAACAGAAGGGACTTAATGGTGGCAGTGAGAGCCAACAGGAAGCCCCTGGGGGAGATGAGATTTGCAAGTTGATGTGAGGCAGGCTGTGAGAAGTCAGTGAAGATGGTTTATAGGTTTTGAGTCTGGAACACCAGAAGAGTCATCTAGTCTTGTCCACTTGGGGAACTTGGACCATTGCTCAAATCCCCCGAGCATACGTTTTTCATGGCAGTTGTGAGGATGAGTTCATTACTGGGTGGTGACACAGAGAGGCGAACTCTTAGTTCTGAGTGACTTTCATGTACTGCGGCACAACAGGAGAGGGCTGAGGAGCTGAATTAGGGGTTCTGAGAGACTGTGGTTCTAAGTATTTACTTGAACACGCCATTGTCATCTACATCGTGATCATTATCGCATTTGCTCTGTTGGATGTGCTTCCTTTTTCCTCAGGGTGGGTTTCCAGCTCTACTGCTGGCACACACCCCACTTTCAGTGGGAAGAGCGTCAGCACGTGGCATTCAGTTGGATGGCAATCCATCCAATGTTGAGGTCACATTTTACACATTATAAATGAGTTACAATAAAGAAGGCCCATATGCCAGATCATGGATGTTTTTAATAGTTTACTAACGAAGGGACCAATTTTGCACAGAAGGCAACAGGTGATTCAGGTAATGAAGACATCAGAGTAATGCATATGACATATTAATATTATCACAGGACCAATGCAAACAACCAATGCACATTAACAACGTTTTCTAACATTTCACTATCTGTATTTTTATCTCAAGAACATATTCCATGTTCAGGACTGGTAAGGGAATTAAGTTTATAAATGGTTATTATTTCATGATTTGTTCAACATAATTACCAAATGCTAAGACATGTCCTTCTAGTTCCTGACTTGGCACTTAAGGACTTATTGTCATAATTTGGCATCTTTGTGCAAGTCTTATTACACTGTGTGGGTTTTCTCTCCTCTCTCTTCTGGGATGTAGCACATCCCACACACAGCTGCAGGGAAAAATTCTGTCACCATAATATCTGTTGCTCTGTTTTCTGCTTGGTTCTTAGAGAGGCTTCTGAGGACCTTGCAGACTCAAAGTTAACTTTGCAGCCTGGAAATGATAGCTTCGAACAATTGGTTTTGTGTCTGCCCTTTCTCAGATTTTTTCCTGACCTCCTTAATCACCAGCTCAAGGCTCCCACGTTCTCTCCTGCCTGGGTCTGGGGATGATGATAGAAGCTTGCTGGTCTTTGCGATGCTTTCCTAGCTCACTGTTGCTATGTCCTTGGGGCTCACTCCTTCCTGCTCTTCAATGAACTTCCCATGGGCTCTCCACTAGCTCTTCTTGCTCTCTTGTGTGCGTGCCCTTAGCGCAGATAGATCTAATGGGCATGTCATTTTTTGTACCTCGTGTGGCTTTGTAATTTTTCACAGGCTGCTTTTTTTGGAATGTGTTTTAACTCCCTTTGAGACAGGTGATGGTTTCTTTTCTCTGTTCTTGGTGTGTCCTCTGAGAACTTAGCGTTTTCCAGGAACTTCAGATTTGCCTTTGACTAAGGTTTATTGAACTCCTGTTCACCAGAGACAGTCCTGGGTGATTTCCAATGCCCCTTTAATAATTACTAACAGTGATAATGAGAACCATAATAAATAATTATTGGGACATCATTATTTTTCGGACACTGTACCGAGCAGTTTCCATATATCATCTCACTTCATCTTCACAAGGACCCTAAAGGCAGGGACTTGTCTGAGGCTCATTTTACAAGTGAACTAAGGCTTAGGGAAGTGTGGTAAATTGCTCTAGCTCACACAATACTCTGCACACTTTCCTCAACTGAGTTTGCCATGTGTTTGAATGGAACAACAAGTGCATTCTCCTTGTCTTTGTTCACCTTGTTGGCCTGTGTTAGGGTTTCCTTCTGGCCACAGTCTCTCTCAGGGTGGTCCCCTCAGCCCCGCCGTGCAAGCCCACCTCAGGAACGCACTTTGGACACGCTCTTCACTGCTGCTGCAGCTCCCAGCCGTCTCTGATCCCTGACTGCTCTTCCTTCCTTGGTCTCCTCACCTGAGAGTTTTCTTTGTTTCTTTGTTTTCTCAGGTGTAGCATACCTACAGTAAAGAGGCTGAAACGGGCATGGGAGGATGCCGTTTGATAAATGTTCACTTGCGCATAAGCTCAGATCAAAACAGGGAGAATTATCTCTCTCCCAGCATAGTGCCAGCACCTGTCCTGGAGCGCTAGTGTACCCTTGATGTGGCTGAGAGCCCCCAGCCCCGCCCTCTGGCCAATCTTGGAGAACTTTTTTTTTTTTTTTTAAAGATAACTTTATTAAAGCAAATAAGAGAATATAAATTAAAAGAACATTTTTTGAAGGACTTCATCTCTATGACC
>NW_012148396.1:14813820-14822089 GCF_000956105.1 Propithecus coquereli
ATCATTATTTTTCGGACACTGTACCGAGCAGTTTCCATATATCATCTCACTTCATCTTCACAAGGACCCTAAAGGCAGGGACTTGTCTGAGGCTCGTTTTACAAGTGAACTAAGGCTTAGGGAAGTGTGGTAAATTGCTCTAGCTCACACAATACTCTGCACACCTTCCTCAACTGAGTTTGCCATGTGTCTGAATGGAACAACAAGTGCATTCTCCTTGTCTTTGTTCACCTTGTCGGCCTGTGTTAGGGTTTCCTTCTGGCCACAGTCTCTCTCAGGGTGGTCCCCTCAGCCCCGCTGTGCAAGCCCACCTCAGGAATGCACTTTGGACACGCTCTTCACTGCTGCTGCAGCTCCCAGCCGTCTCTGATCCCTGACTGCTTTTCCTTCCTTGGTCTCCTCACCTGATAGTTTTCTTTGTTTCTTTGTTTTATCAGGTGTAGCATACCTACAGTAAAGAGGCTGAAACGGGCATGGGAGGGTGCCGTTTGATAAATGTTCACTTGTGCATAAGCTCAGATCAAAACAGGGAGAATTATCTCTCTCCCAGCATAGTGCCAGCACCTGTTCTGGAGTGCTAGTGTACCCTTGATGTGGCTGAGAGCCCCCAGCCCCGCCCTCTGGCCAATCTTGGAGAACTTTTTTTTTTTTTTTTTGACACACAGTGGCATCATCACAGCTCAATGCAACTTCAGACTCCTGGCCTCAAGTGATCCTCCTGCCTCAGCCTTTGGAGTAGCTGGGACTACAGATGCACAGGTGGACACTACCACACCTGGCTACTTTTCTAATTTTGTAGAGACAGGGTCTCACCCATGCTCAGGCTGGTCTCGAACTCCTGGCCTCAAGTGATCCTTCCTCCTCAGCCTCCCAAGTGCTAAGACTACAAGCGTGAGCCACTGTGCCCAGCACTTGGAGAACCATTTTGCTGCACCCCTTTCAAATCTGCAGCCTTTACCCTAAAGACTCCCAGGCTGGACCATCCTAGTGGTCTCCTCCACCCATGCTCCTGAGCCCATCGCAGCGTTCTGCAGCCAACAGAGATGACTGCACCGGGGCCAGCCTGGCTGATCAGGCCTGTCTCCTCTCTCATCCATGGCTGCTGGCTCCAGGTTGTCCTCTGCCTGGATATTCAGAAGGCTACTCTTCTCCCCCGACCCCTGTCCTTGATGGGTGGTCTCCCCTCACATCATGAAAAAATAATAAGGTTTTCAAGGGGGAGTCCCCTTGGTTGTCTCCTTGAGGCCACTGCTCCTTCCTCTACAAACACGACTTCGCCCAACACATGTCCTCTCACTGTGGCAGTCTGCCTGGGCTGGTCTCAGCTGAGTGCCACGCGGTCACCAGATCAGAATGAAGAGAATCCCCGATCCTTTCCTCGCTCATGCCCTCGAGGCTGATGCACCTCGACCAGCAGAGCCTGGCTCTCTGACTTCTTATAAAGCTGTCCGCTTCTCCACCTGACCCCAGCCCTGGGATTCTGCTGTGGCTTCCTCCTGCCTCTGGCCAGCGACCTCACCCCTTTCTGCTTGTGATGCCAGCCTGGTGCAGGGCTTGGAACGATGCATCTCACTGCACTGCGCTCCTGTGACTGGCTTTGCATTTCCCAACCTGCAGGGCCTCTGGCTTCCTCTGAAGCCTGAACTCCCCCGTCCCTCTCCTCAGCCTTTGCTCCAACCTGTGTCCGCTCCGTGTGCCTCTGTGAGTTGTCTGTGCTGGTCTCCTCTCGGGTGCCTCCTCACTGTCCCCACAGCCCACCCCGGGTGTAGGCGCAGGACCCGGCTTTCTCTCCATGCCCTTTTCACCTTTCCCGCCTCGTCTGCACACGGGTAACACCACTAACTCATAATGCAAGCCGTCACTTCTCCCGAGGGCCAGATTCACACCCTAAATGGCCACTTGGAGGTTTGAGCAGTGCATATATAAAATGTCCACAGTAGAAGTCAGGAATGATGGGCTCTTGGCTTCCTGTACTCTCTCTAGTCCTCATGCTTCAGGGAATCCTGGAGCGCACCGCCTGCAGCGCCTGCACAGACTGGATCCTGTCTCCTGTTCATGCCCATCCCGGGCTCACCTGCAGCTTCAGCATCTCCCTCTGGACCCTTCTACCCAGCCTCCTTGCTTGTTCCCCCTGCTTCTCATATAGCAGCCAGGGTGACCAGGAAAAGTCATACGTTCTATTCCCTTTTTAAAAGCCTGTGATGTGAATGTCCTCCTATCCTTTATGTCCTCCGCCTTAGACAGTTACTCTAACCTGCTGTTTCTTCAGTGTGTGGAGTTTGCATCCACTCCAGGGCCTTTGCACTTGTGCCTCGGCTGTCCTGCATGCCCTGTCCTGGATCTACACTGAGCTCTCTCCTTCTCAATATTCAGATATTTATAAAAATGGACCTCCCCAAGGAGCCCCTCTGTCCAGTTTCTCCCCCTTTACTTTGCTGTAATTGTCGCGAACTGATAAGTGTCAGATTGATGTATTTAATCATTTGTGTATTTCTTTATATTATCTGCCCCATTAGAATATGATGCACCAGGGCAGGTGGTTTATGTTGCTTTCTGTTGCCACAGAAAGGAATGGCTTCTTCTACACTAGCTGCCACCAGAACAATCCCGGGGATGGACTCAGGTTGCCTCCACACACTGCAGGGCTTGCGCTGGCTGGCCCTGCTACAATCGTGGGCTTTGTGCACTGTGGCTCAAGAGAATGTGGGGTGGGAAGCACAGAGGGTAGTGCTCGCAGCCCTGGATAAGAGCCAGTCAGATCTGCTGTCGTGCAAACACAGAATACATTCATAACAAGGAGTATGAAAAGATGAGAAAGCACTGAGGAGTGGAGCTAGTGGGATTAGAACATGCGACTTCTGTCATGAAGCTGTAATATGTGTGATCCACAAATTACCATCCAAGGTGCCAGAGAGGCGGCAGAGAAGGGGAAAATCACTGTTATGTGGCAGAGTCTATGGGGAAATCAAAAGTATTGTTCAGGAAATGTACACCATCTCTGATCTCAAGACAAGTGAATATCCTTATAGAAAACGAGTTCTTTGCCGTGTGAACTATGTCCCCCAAAACATCTTTAAAATAAACCCAGGGGTATCTTTTATTGGCCTTTTTCCATTAATATAACGCAATAGCATCATTCCAAAAGGATATGTGGTGGAATCCTTTTGCCAGAGGAGTTGGCTCTATGATGATCTAGATTTGTGGAGTAGATTTTCTTGAACTTAATAGAATACACCAAAAATTTATAAGGTGTTGACAAACTGCAGCCACAGCTCATGAGGGGTAGTGCATGCCTAGGTTAAAGGAGATGACAAAAGTAGTCTTCCAGGGGAACTGAGAGATGCAAGGAAACATCAAAGTGTTACCCATTAATAAAGTGCAAAGACAACTCTCTAAGTGGGAGAACATATTTTCGAATCATATATCCGATAAAGGATTTGTGCCTAATATATGGAAAGAACACGTATAACTTAATAATAAGGCAAATGACCGAGTTGAAAAACCAAACTCTTTCTATCAATATTTCCCCAAAAGACTGGCAATACCAAGTGTTGGCAAGCATTTGGAGAAACTGGAATCTTCATACATTGCTGGTGGAAATGTAAAATGGTTGGGAAACAGTTAAACAATTTCTTAAGAGCTTAAACACAAGAGTTACCAGATGACCCTGCAATGCCACCTCTAAGTATCTGCCCAAGAGAAATGAAAATATATGCCCACACACAGAGACTTCTCTGCAAATGTTCACAGCAGGGTTATTTGTAACAGTCCAAGACTGAAAACAACACCAATGTTCAACAACTGATGAATGAATAAACAAAATATGGCATATCTGTACAACGTAATACTATTTGGCAATAAGGAAATGTACATGCAGCAACATTAATGAAACTGAAGGCACATTATGCTAAGTGAGAGAAGCCAGATGCAAAAGACTGCGTATTGTATGATTCCATTTATATAAGAAAGGCAAATGTATATAGAGAGAAAGCAAATCAGGACTTGCCTGGGGGTGAAAGTCGAGAATGTCTGCAACAATGCTTAAGGGAACTTTTTGGAGTGATGGAAATTTTCTAAAACTGGATAGTGGTGATGGATGCCTGACTGTATACATTTATGAAAAATTACTGAACAGTACTCATAGAATGGATGACTGCTTTATCTATAAACTATACTTCAATAAGTTGTTTTATAAAAGTAAAAAAATCCATACGATCTTTTACTTTTAGCAGAAAAGAGAATAATCAATGTTTTAATTTTATGTAGAAGCATAGTACAAAATATCAGAATATTTAGTAGAAGTAATAGTAATAGCTAATATATACCAGGTATGTGCTGTCTGTTAACTCACTTGGCCCTTTCAATCAGCCTATGAAAAAGATACTCTAACTATCCTCATTTATGGACAAGGGCACTAAGATATAGAAAAGCTGGGTTATATAGCTTGCCTGAGGTCATACAAGTTGTAACTGGTGGAGCTAGGATTTGAACTCTGACCTGCAGTTTGGCTAGCGATCACTGACTAGATGAATATACCATGCTGTCTTCCACCTCAGGGCTTTTGCACGTGCCATTTCCTCTGCAGAAATACTCTTGCAAGCCTCTCTTCCCTGTGATGACTCAACTCATTTTGGAGTTGAGCTTCACTGCCTGTTCACTGGAGGTGTTCTTTTATCCCTGCCAGTGCAGGACAGCTCCCCTCCTCCTGCACTGCCCTAGGACCCGGGACTCTCCCTTTTGAAGCAGCAGCAGCAGTCACTTGTGCTCATGTGCCCAGTTCCCCATGCACTGCCCAGTGCTGGGAGCTGCCCTTTTCCTGACACTGTCTGATCTGCACCTGTGTGGAGCAGGAGTTAGAGAACAAGTGAGCTTCCTGGTGTTTGTAAATGCCATCTGTGGATCCCTCCTCTCTTTCCGCACCATCATTTTTGGGGAGCCAACTGGGATATAGCACACATTTCTTGAGGGTGACTGTCATGTAAAACAATCAATTGCATTCTTCCTGTAAAAGATTCAAACTCCAGAAGAATGTGAACATTTTTTTTTCCATAGAACTTTTTCTAGGAAAACTAATATCTTAAGAATTTTCTCAGAAGTTCTAATCTGGTCATTTATTACAGGCTGAATATCCCTAGTCTGAAAATCCGAAATCCAAAACCTGATATACTTCAAAATCTGAAACTTTTTGAGCACCAACATGATGGTCAAAGGAAATGCCACTGGAGCATTTTGGATTTCTGACTTTTGGGTTAGGGATGCTCAATAGGTATAATGCAAATATTCCAAAATCTGGAAAATCTAAAATCTGAGACTCTTTTGGTACCAAGCATTTCACATAAGGGATGCTCAACCTGTATGTCATTTCACAGGGACGGTCTTTTCCACCCCTCCTCTGCAGTCTTCCCGTCCATGTAACTTCTGGTTCATCATTACGCTGAAATTCTTCCTGCTAAAATTGCCCAAATCCTGCTAAAATCGCCTAAATCCTACTCCTTGCCAAATCTAAGGGATATTATTCACACTTGTAAGACTGGATCCCCTTGGAGCATTTGACACCTTGGCCCGTGGCAGTGAACCTTAATTACATCTGCAGCTGAGAAATGTGTCTTGCTCTGTGTGACCTTAACTGTCTCAAATGCACCATTTCCAATAATGAATTCATCCTTTTCTTCCAGGAACCATGTTCTTGCCTTTTCCATCACCTGAGACAGAAACTCAGGCTCATCCTTGACCCCTTGCTCTCCCTCAGCCTGTGTCTCCAGTTAGACATTTGTTCTGAGTGACTCAGTATCCTAGATATTTCTGAAGTCTCTACCCTCTTTTCCATCCTAAATGCTATTGTTTCAGTTCAACATCTTGCCATTTCTTACCTGGATTTTGTAGTCATTTTGCAACTGGTTTCCCTGCATCTGGTCTTGCCCTCCATCCCTCTGCTGACAATGTGATATTCCTTTAATTCCAATCTTATCTCATAACTTCCATTCAAAAAAATTGCCATGAGCACGCTTGTCCTGCTCGCTCACCAGGAACCTCATCCACACTTTTCAGTGCCAGTGCCGCCTTCTCCATGAACCCTCTCTGGCTTCCACAGATATGTTCTCTTCTATGATCCCATCGCATCCGATACGTCTTTGTTAAAGTAGTTATCACATGTGTGCAGTGTGATCAGTATTTCCCTGATTCTTTCGCCTTGATTTTTGTGGATGCCTCTAATATGGAAATGACATTCTCATATTTCCTGGTATTCCCAACAACTAGCACCTCGGCCAGGACATAGCTGCAGCTTGAGCGCCACTTCCCAAATCCTCCTTCCCATCCAAACTTCCACTCCACCTCACAGACTCACTGAGGTGAGGGTAAAGGAGGATGGTTGGGAGGCGGAGCATCCCTTTTATTTTCATGCAGAGTGTCTGTATGCACAGATTTAGTACATTTAGTACATAATGTGCATTTGTAATGTACATAATGTACAAATTTGCAATGTACATAATGTACATTTATGTACATTTAGTACGTAACTGACTGACTGAAAGGATCTCTGTTTAATGAATGAATGAATGAATGAACCGATAGATAAATGAATGAACGAACGTAACCTTTCCTTCCAGGAAACCCTTGTCAATCACTCCACCTCACTCATTCCTATTTTACTTTGCGGCCCCTTTGTGCTTTGTGATATGTATGTGCACTCCATTCATGCAGTGAATTGCTCTTATTTTCTAGTTGTTGTAACTTAGGTTGTTTTGAAAAAAAAATTTAACACAGATTTCACCAGAAAAGGAAGCAAACTTTTTTTTCTTCCTAACTGCAGCTAGTGCTTTGTGCACAGTTGGTGTTAAATGAATACCCAGTGAAGGAATGAACATATTAACAAAGTATACCATGACATAAAATGAAAAGGAACAGAAAAAAAAAAAAAAACAATTAGATTCCAAAGCCCTAGATGAACATTACCTGGCTTTTCGAAAATAGTGACTAAGTATGAATTTCCAAGGGAGGTTACCTGGGCTCATGTAACACTACTGTATGAAGATTTTATGAATAAGTGTATGTGTCATGTCTGGTTTCTTCTACACTTGTAGCAGATGTTGCTTCAGAGGCTGTGACCAGCTCAGTTTTTATGCTGAGACCTCATGAGTTTTGAAGGTGGGTAGAGCCTGAGGCATCTTTTGATCGAATACCAGAGTTTGTTTATCCGTTCATCTGTTCATGGACATTTGGGCTGGACTATATTTGTGGCTCCCTAAAATTCATATATTGAAATTCTAACCTCCAACATGATAGTACTGTGGTTTGAATGTGACCTCTTCAAAATTCAGGTGTTGCCAATGTGAAAGTAGTAAGAGGTGAAGCCTTTAAGAGGCAATTGGGCCATTAAGGCTCCCCCCTTGGGAAGGGGTTTCAGTGCCCTTATAAAGCTTATAGAGGGTGCTGATGGAGGGAGCTGGCTCTCTCATGCCCTATGCCCTCTGCCCTCTGCCATGTGAGGATGTAGCAGTAAGGCCCTCACCAGGTGCTGGCATCTTGATGTTGGACTTCGAAGCCTCCAGGACTGTGAGGAAATAACTTTCTATTCTTTGTAAATTACCCAGTCTCGAGCATTCTGTTATAGTAACATAAATGGACTAAGACAGAAATTGGTATCAGAAGAGTGGGGTATGACTATAACAAATACCTAAGCTGGGATCACATCTGCAGTCCCAGCTACTCAGGAGGCTGAGGTGGAAGGATTGCTGGAGGCCAGGAGTTCAAGGCTGCAGTGAGCTATGATCATGCCGCTGCTCTCCAGGCTGGATGACAGAGCAAGACCCCACCTCTAAAGATGAATAAATAAATAAATAAAATTTTAAAACCTCGAATACCTAAAAATGTGGAATTGGCTTTGGAACTGGGTAATGGGTAGAGGCTGAAACAGTTCTGAAATGAATGCTGGAAAAAGCCTGTATTTCCGTGAACAGAGTATTAAGGGTGATTCTGGTGAAAGCTCAGAAGAAAAGAAAAGCTATAGGGAAAGCCTCGTTCTTCTCAGAGATTAGTTAAGTGGTCATGACGGTGAAGATCGTCCTGATGAGGTCTCAGATGGAAATAAGGAGCAGGCTATCAGAGACTGGAGGAGAGGTCATCCTTGGTATAAAAAAGAAAGTAAAGATTTGGAAAATTTTCAGCATGGCCATTTAAAGAATAAAAAATGTGTTTAGGAGAAAAAACCAAGGGTGTGGCCAAGTGACTCTTTGATAAGGAGATTAGGCTGAGTACGGTGGCAGTGGCT
>NW_012148396.1:14822139-14860930 GCF_000956105.1 Propithecus coquereli
TTTTAGAATTAGTTCATTAAATAGCCTTGCTTCCACCATTAGAGGAAACATAAATAAATGTTTTAAATGCAAAAAGGGAAACGACTGATTTTAAAACTTTAAGATTTTAAAACTTTAACTCTTCATATAATCACATGCATATAATTTCTGGGAAAATATAACACACCAAAATTGCCTCAAGAAAAATTAAACTACCTGAATAGACCACTAATAAAGGAAAAAAATTTTATTTGTATGCTTGTCCTGTGCTGATAAAATAAAGGAAAAATTTAAAGAAAGTTGTTAACACATTGTCTCCTAAAAAGGCTTTTAGCTTCAGATGATTTCACAGGTGAGTTACTTCAACCTTTCACAGAACAAATAATTTTCATGTAACATAAACTCTTTTAGTGCAGGAAAAAAAAAAGATGTAAATCTTATCAGTTCATTTTACAAAGCTAGCAAAACTTTTGACATAATGTTTCAGATTAATCTCAAAAACATTATGTTGCTGGGCATGGTGGCACATGCCCGTAGTCCCAGCTACTCCAGAGGCTGAGGCTTGAGCCCAGGAGTTTGAGGCTGCAGTGAGCTATGATTCTGCCTGTGAATAGCTACTGCACCCCAACCTGGGGAATATAGTGAGACCCTGTCTCTAAAATATAAAAATAAAAAATAAACAAAACAAAACAAATGAACAAAAAGGATAGGGAGATTAGTAAGGATAGAAAGAAGCCTGGTGCTATTCATCAAGACAATAAAAGAATGACCCGAAAGGCAATTCCGAGATTTTCAAGGATGACTCTCCCATCACACAGGCCCACAGTGCCAGAGCCTTGAAGCCAGAGTGGTTTTGGGGGATGGGGCCAGGGTGCCTGTGGGACCTTATGGCTCACTGCCCAGGGCTGCCTCAAGTCTCTGCTCCCTGCACTCTGTCATAGCACTCTTTGGCCACCCTAGCTGTGCCTTAAGCAGGCCCAGATGCATCTCAGGCTGCTGCTCCAGATCTTGGCGGTGTACACATGGTGCTAATTCTGCGGGTGCACAGAATGCAAGAGCTGTGGCAGCGTGGCTTCCTCCACCTGGATTTCAAAGGATGTCTCGGACAAGGCCTCGGGGCCCAGGCCAAGAACTGCCACAGGGACAGGACCACAGAAAGCCCCCACTAGGGCAGTGTCTAGTGGAGTCATGGGGGCCAGGCTGCCTCTAAAACTGAAGATTGTAGTGAGCAGCACCAGCCTGGGAAAGCCATGTGACTTGAGTGTGTGAGAGCTGGAGCATGGGCCGCTCCCCGCAAAGCCATGCGGTGGAGCTGCCCAGGGCCCAACCCCCGCCGCAGTGTGTCCAGGAGGTGGCACATGGAGTCACAGACTATTCTTCAGCCTTAAGATGTAATGTCGTTTGCTCTGTTGGCTTTTGGACTTACTTAGGCCTGTTACTGCTTTCTTCTTTCCTCTCTTTTGGAATAGGAATGTCTATGCCTGTCCCACTGTTGTATTTTGGAATACAAACTAACTTGTTTGATTTCACAGGCTCACAGCCAGAGGAGTTAAATTGTACCTTGGGTCTCACCCATATAATGCTGGGATGAGACTTTGGACTTTAGACTTTAAAGTTGTTGATGAAATGAGTTGGAATGAATATATTCTGTTTGTGAAAAGGACATGAACTTTGGGGGGCCAGAAGTAGAATGATGTGCTTTGAATGTGCCCCCAAGTCTTGCCAGTGTGATAGTATTGAGAGGTGGGACTTTTAGAGGTGACTAGGCCATGAGGGTTCCTCCCTCATGAATGGAATTAGGTGCCCTTATGAAAGAGACTTGAGAGAGGTCTCTTGAAACTTCCACTATGTGAAATTAAAGCAAAAAAAAAAAGAAAAAAAATGGCCATTATGAACCAGTAAAAGGGCCCTTACCAGACACCAAATCTGCTGGAGTCTTGATCTTTGACTTTCCAGCCTCCAGAACTGTGAGGAGTAAATTTCTGTTGTTTATAGGCTACCTATGTTATGGTATATTTTTACATTAATAGCTATTTTGTTATAGCAGCCTGAATGGACTAAGACAGGCCATTTCCATGTTTTACTATTACATTTAAAAGTCTGCTTTGAACATACGTGCGCAGGTCTTTGTGTGGACTTACACTTTCATTTCTCTTGGGTAAATACCCAGGAGTGGATTGGTTGGATTATAAAGTAGGTGTTCATTTAACTTTTTCTGAAATAACCCAAATGTTTTCCACAGTTGTAGTACAGTTTTATATTCTCATTAGCAGTGGGTGAGTGTTTCAGGTTCTCTTTATCCCTGTCTACACTTGGTATATTCAGTCTTTTTAATGTTAACCATCCTAATAGATGTGCAGTTGTTCTAATTTGCATGTCCCTAATGACAAGTGATGCTGAACATCTGTTCGTGTGACTATTTGTTGCATGTATATTTTCTCTGGTGAATTGTCTGTTAAAATTTTTTGCTCATTATCTATGGGAATGTTTATTTTCTTATTGTTGAATTTTCAGAATTCCTTAAATATTTGGATATAAGTTCTTTATCAGATATATGCTTTACAAATATTTTCTCACTCTGTCTTTTCACCCTATTAACAGTGTAACTGTATCTTTCAAAAGACAAAAGTTTTTCATTGTGAAGTCTTATTTGTTGTGTTTTTGGTTATGTTTTGTTTTATACAGATTGTGCTTTTGGTATTGAATCAAAGATACCTTTTGCCTAAGTTAAGGTCATAAATGCTATCTCCTACGTAGAAATTTATAGCTGTAGGCTTTACATTTATGTCTGTGATTCTTTTTCAATTAATTTTTGTACATAGAAGAAGGTATGGGCTGAATTTTTTGTATATGAATGTTTTTGCTTATGGATATATAGATGTCAAATTATTCTAGCAATATTCGTTGAAAAGTTTCTTCTCCATTGAACTACCTTTGTCAAAGTCAGTTGTTTATATATGTTTGGATCTATTTCTGGACACTATTTTATTTTCGGTTTCATTGATCCATTTGTCTATATTTATGCCAATACCACACTGTCACAATTATTGTAGCTTTAAAATAACTCTTGAAATAAGGTAATATTAGTTGTAGGACTTTGTCTTTTTTTAAAAGTTGTTTTGGCTATGCTTGGTTCTTTGCCTTTCCATGTGAATTTTAGAATATGCTTGTCAATTTCTACAAAAAAGTTCTGTTGAGATTTTGATAGGAATTGCTTCGAATATATGGATCCCTTTGGGGAGAATTGACAACTCAGCAATATTAATTTTCTAACCCATGAACATGGCGTATCTCTCCATTTATCCAGGTCTTAAAATTTCTCCTAAACGTTTGCTAATTTCCATTGTATATGTCTTTCACATCTTTTGTCATATTCATCTCTATCTCCTATTTTTGAAGGTATCATATATGGAAGATTTTCAAGAGCGATTTTCAATACCAATTTTCAATTGTTTATTGCAAGTATATAGAAATAAAGTTGTTTTTTGTATATTTTTCTTTTTCTTTTTCTTTTTTTTTTTTTGAGACAGAGTCTCACTCTGTTGCCCGGGCTAGAGTGCCGTGGCGTCAACCTAGCTCACAACAACCTCAAACTCCTGGGCTCAAGTGATCTCCTGCCTCAGCCTCCCGAGTAGCTGGGACTACAGGCACGCACCACCGTGCCTGGCTAATTTTTTCTTTTTTTAGTTGTTTGGCTAATTTCTTTCTATTTATAGTAGAGACGGGGTCTCGCTCTTGCTCAGGCTGGTCTCGAACTCCTGAGCTCATGCAGTCCTCCCGCCTCGGCCTCCCAGAGTGCTAGGATTACAGGAGTGAGCCACTGTGCCCGGCCGTTTTTTGTTTATTCACCTCCTATCTTGTTAAATTTATTTAGCTTTTGTAGATCCCCTTGGATTTTCCAATCATTTGTTGCTAGTATATAAAAATAAAATTTGTTTTTGTGTATTGATCTCATATCTGTAATCTTGTTAAACTTGTTTATCAGTTCTAGTAGCTTTTCTGTAGATCTTATTGGATTTTCATGACATCTGTGAATAGAGACAGTGTTACCTCATCCTTTCCAAAGTGGTTGCCTCTCATTTCTGTTTTTTTCCTTATTACACTGGTTAGAAACTCTTGTTTAGTGTTAAAAGAAGTGTCAAGAGCAATATCCTTGTTTTCTTCCTGATTTTAGAAGGAAAGCAGTCAGTCTTTTTACCATTATGTTCCTAGTAGTTTTTTTGTAGATGTTGTCGTTAAGTTGAGAAAGTTCTCTTCTATTCCTGGTTTGCTGACTTTTAAAAATAAAGAATGGATGTTGAATTATATCAAATATTTTTCAACCCTGTGTCTATGACCATATGGGTTTTTTTTGTTAATGTGTTGAATTACACTGATTGATTTTTAAAAAATGTTATACTTACCTTGAATTGCTGGAATAAGCCTAACTTGATCAAGATGTATTATTCTTTTTTATGTAGTTAGATTTGATTTACCAAAATTTTGTGGAAAATGTTTACATGCATATTCATGAGGGATAGTGAACTATAGTTTTCTTTTCTTCAGATTTATTTGAGATTTGGATATCATGATAATTTTGACCACAGAATAAACTGGGAAGTGTTCCCTACTTGTCGGTATTCTGGAAGAGTTTGCATAGAATTGATATTAATTCTTCTTTCTTTGCTTGGTAGAATTTACCATTGAACTCATCTTTGTAGGTTTTAGGTTTTTAACTAAAAATTGAATTTTTTAACAGGTATAAGGTTATTCATATTATCTATCATTTCTTGAGTTAGCTTCAGTTGATTGCCTTTGAAGAATGTGTCCAATGCATCTCAGTTGTAGAATGTATCAGCATGAAGTTGATCATGACATTCCCTTAGTTTTCTTTTTAACATATGTAACCCTGAAATGATGTCAGCTCTTTCATGCCCAATGTTGGTAATTTTTGTTTTCTTTGTTTTTTTTTCCCTATAAGTCTGGTAAAAGTTTATTGATTTTTTTTTTAAAACTAACTTTCCATTTTATTGATTTTTCTATGCTGTTTTTGTTTACTATTTCATTGATTTCAAATCTGGTCTTTATTATTTTATTTTTTTACTAACTTTGGGGTTAATTTTATCTTCTTTTTCATGTTTTATAAAAAGAAAGCTAAGGACATTGATTTGAAACCTTTTTATCTAAAAATAGACCTTCAGTGGTTATAAATTTTCTTAAGTACTTGTTGGTAGCAGCCCATAATGTTGATAGATGTTTCCATTTCCATTCAGCTGAAGATGCTCACTTATGCTCTTTTTATTTTTTCTTTCCTTTTCTCTCTGTATTTTATTTTGAGTTCTAGTGCTATGTTTTCAAATATACCAGTCTTTTCTCCTGCAATGTCTAGTCTGCAGCTATTCCCATCCATGTATTTTTCATCTCAGATATTGTCATTTTCATTTCTAGAAGTTTAATCTTGGGATTTTTTTATATGTTTCATGTCTCTATTTAACTTTTTGTGTCTATAAAATATAGTTATGTAACTCTTTAAATGTCCTTGTCTGTTGATCCTAACATTTTTTAAAAGTTTCGGTCTTTTCCATGTTGATTCATTGATATATTTCTCATTACAGGTTGTATTTTCATGCTTCCTTACATGGTTGGTAATCTTTTTTAGATGCCAAACATTGAGAATTTTAACTTGATGAACGCTGGGTATTTTTGTCTTCCTATAACTAGTCTTGTGCTTTGTTCTGGGACATAGTTAAGTTAGTTGGGAACAGTTTTATCCTTTTGAGTCTTGCTAATATTGGTTAGGCAGGACAGGAGCTTTGCTCAGTCTAGGTTTAATCATTCCTCATCCTCAGGCAGGGCCTTTTGTGTACTCCATCCCACGCCCTGTGGATGCTCTTCTGATGGGAGCAGTGCCTGTTCCCAGCCCTTAAAGTTTCTTTTTAAACTCTGACAAATATTCCTCTAATATTTGTATTCCTACTTCTTAATTGACTTTTATGTCTGTTTTTCTTTCTTTTGCTGTTTTAATATATTATATTAATGTAATCTGAAAAACTCATCAAACTATATGAAGAATGGCATTCCTTTTTTGTCTCAGCTTTAGTAAAATTCTAATGATTTAACGGAAATGTGACAAGTCACTATTATAGGAGTTTGACCTAGCTCACTCAAAAGTGAATGTTACGTTTTTGTCATTGTTGTTGTGGTTGTTGAATCAGATTTACTATATCAGCTTTCTTTTTCACAGTCTTCGAAACTAGCATTTTAACTGATGAAGTTTCTGACAGCTGAGGATAGGGAGAATAAACATGCATCTGTTGACACAAGCTAGGCAGGAGCCTGTGGGGAGATACAGGGAAAGGCAATAATGAGCTTGAAAGAGGGAGGATTAGCCCCATACATATCGCTCAGCTCCCCCCAGACCCTCTCCTAACATTCTCCTCCCCATCCTCTCCTTCTATTTTACTTCTCTCTTGGATGCATATATTTTTTTAATCACGTTTTTTTCATTTTTCTTTTTTCTGTTTTTATCGGTTGGACATTTAAGACTCTCTTCCCCTTTTTCTTGTTGTGGACCCCTTGTCACCATGCTGTATAAATTCAGAGAGCAGTGCCCTGTAGAAGTGTAATGATTGTGATTCTCTGAGTGTGGTCACACAGTGATCAATTGAATTCTAATAGGTTTCACTCTGGAATTCACTGCCAGTTCACAAAAGGAATGGAAGAATATGTAATAAAGAATAAATACATCGTTTAGCAAGAAACAATTCCAAATATTACCCAACCTTAACCTTGTGAAGTCTATGGGTAAATACTTTTGCATCTTCTCCCTGTTTCTAATCTCCAGAGGCAAACAGGCTAATGACATTAGTCACATCAATCCATCTGTCCCCTTTTCCTCCTGGGGTATAATCAGTTGACATTTCTTTGGCAGTCAGGGAGGCTAACCTGGCAGCTTCCTTTGCATCTGTCTTTTCTGCAGATTGCATGGGGGCTGTTTTATCTCTTTTGCTGGGCATGATTCACGGAGGCTTGCTTAGCTGATGAGCTGGGGCTCCTTTATCAGCTCTAAGGTGATGAGGGAGGTGGGGTGAATTGAAATGCCAGATGATTTCTAAATTCTTTTCTAGATCTGTAATTCAATGGAAAAATAAAAGCATTCAGTGGTGCCTATTTTGATAAAGGCCCTGAGCTATGCCAGGAACAACAGTGCAGCAGTGAACACGGAGACACGAATGAGAGCAGAACATTGTTACTTGGTCCTCAAGAAGGTTATATTTGAGACTAGTTTTCTTCCAGGTAGGATTTGCAGGATTTATCCAGTTAGTTACTTGAAAAATGTTTGCGCTGGGGGTGTGGGGAGATACTGCAGTCTTTTTTCCCAACCCAAGGGAACAGACTGGATTTTCTGCATACTCTCTCTGAACCTCTGGGCTGGGGAGAAACACGGAGCATCCAAGGAGGAAAATGGGTGTGGATTGGCATGTGTTAGCTGTCCTTATCTGAGGCCCTACTTCCCTGTGGGATTAGAGAAGTGCCTGGAAGAACGTGCTAGGGTGGAGAGAGGAAGAGAGGATCCTCGTAATGGGGGACAGAGGCTTACCCTTGATGTTTAGAGAAGTTATTAATAATTGGTCTCTGAACAGATCGTGCTGTATAAACTCTGTTTCTTTCCAAAATGTTCATTATCAAGCAGAAATCCAGTAGTGTGATTTTTTTTTAATAACAGCATATGTAAGTAATGTTTATTTCTAAGAAATTCAAAGGAAAATCACATTATTTTAATGATAAGAGAAAGCTTACACTTTTAGAATAGACCACTATTTAAGCAGGATAATTATTTCTTCAGAAACATTTTTCCTCACCTTGTGTTTAAAAATAATTGAAGTTTTAGAATTATACTTCTCATGCATTCAGCACTCTAAAGAATCACTGGGGGTCTGGAAACTGCAAGGCCACCAGTGGGTAGAAGTGTCCAGAAGAGCCATATGTGTTACAAAGATTCTTAACAACATGGGCTGGTTTGATAGAAATTTGTTTAAAGTAGATGTTTTCTTGTATCATCTCTTTCTTTTTTTTAATCCTTGAAATTTGATTTTATTGCTCACATTGACATTCCCTCAAATTCATTGCATGTTGGCCAGTTTCTGGGGTGCAATACTGCAATGTCCGAGGTAGCTCCAGCATTGGTGTCAGAGCTAGCACAGCACAAATGCTTACTGTATATGCTTTTCTTGGAAGCATTTTGAGATCTAGGTCTCCCACCCTCAGTTGTGTTCAGGTCCTCTCAATTGTATTGTGAGCTTCCCAAGACTCCCTCAGGGAGTGTCGTGATTGGGCTGACTTGGCACAAGGCAGCGTGGCTGCTGGCTCATGGGGAGGGGAGAGTCAGATTGCATGGAGACCTGAGAAGATCAGCCCCTGTGTAGATTCAGGTAACTGTTTCTCCAGGGTCAAGGCGAGA
Organism: Propithecus coquereli; assembly: GCF_000956105.1. Taxonomy (NCBI): domain Eukaryota; kingdom Metazoa; phylum Chordata; class Mammalia; order Primates; family Indriidae; genus Propithecus; species Propithecus coquereli. The sequence goes on from NW_012148396.1 coordinate 14,830,559, forward strand.
GTGTGTACAGGTTTGCTGCATTGCAACTCCATGCTCACTGAGTACATGGCGTTATACCAGGCACGATAGGATTCCATCCCTTGGATAAGGTGCACATTTGGGAGGTAAGATTGCCAGTCCCAGTGACTGGGGTGGAATCCTGCACCTTTCTAGCTCCACACTACTGGGCAATAGTAATAATTAATAATAATGGCAATAGTACCTACCTTAAAGGGATGTGTGAGGTTTAGATGGGAAAATGTATGCAAAATGCGCAACAGAATGTCTAGTATGTAGGAAGCATTAAAAACAGGTGGCTATTATTAAAATAAAAAAACAAACAGAAATATGATATAAATGAACCGGCAGCAGAGTGCCAGAGAATGCACCACTTCCTTTATCATACATATATGCCTGTGGGAAGAAGTTGGAGAAGGGAGAGAAGGAAGGAGGATGTCCACAACTTAGACTCCTCAAAGTCTGATATGGAAGGAGACTTCAAATGGTGTAAAATTTCTACTTTAGGGAGAAATAATTGAAGCTTCAAAACACCATTGCTTTTTGTTTCTGTTTTTGTTTTGTGGTTCTTCATAAAGAATTTACTTATTAGTTTCTTACTTAGACCATGGAAGAAAAGAGTTTTGGGAGTTTCATAAGCGTGGCTGCTGGCTCATGGGGAGGGGAGCCAGAAAAGACAAATTGTCTTTCCATGCCTGAAGACCATGTCCTTGGATTTACTGGATCAGTATCAAGAAAAAGTGTCTTTGCTGTCTGTTGGGTTCCAGGATCCAAGAAGAAAATCCAGGAGGATGTCCCTATTTATAAGCTTTAATCACCAAACCCATTGTTGCTATTATTATTTTGAACAGTTATCTGTTAGATCAATTAAGAATAAGAAAAATAAAAGACTTTATTTTTACCATTACTTGTTTTTTCTCTAATACTCTTCCTTTATTTATGCAGATCTGAGTTCCTGACCTATACCAATTTTATTCTCTCTGAAGAGAATAAAATTTCAATATGTCTTACAAAGCAGGTCTACTGGCAACAAATTCAATTTCTGTTTGACTGAGAAAGTCTGTTTTTCCTTTGCTTTTGAAGGGCACTTTTGCTAGATAAAGAATTCTAGGTCAGTGGTTTTGTTCTTTCAATAATTTAAGTATTTTACTCTATTTTTGTTCTCATGGTTTCTGAAGAGAAGTCTGATATAATTCTTATCCTTGTTCCTCTAGTTAAGATGTTTTTTCCTCTGACTTCTTTCAAGATCTTCTCTTGGTCTTTAGTTTTTTACAATTTGAATATGACATGCCTAAGTGTACTTTTTTTGTTTTTTTTTTTGCTTTTTCTTCTGCTTAGTGTTCTCTGAGCTTTCTGCATCTAGGATAGTGTCTGTCATTAATTTTGGAACGTTCTCAGCCATTGTTATTATTTATTTATTTATTTTTTGAGACAGAGTCTCGCTCTGTTGCCCAGGCTAGAGTGCCGTGGCATCAGCCTAGCTCACAGCAACCTCAAACTCCTGGGCTCAAGCGATCCTCCCGCCTCAGCCTCCCAAGTAGCTGGGACTATAGGTTCACACCACCACTCCTGGCTAATTTTTTCTATTTTTAGTAGAGATGGGGTCTCGCTCTCACTCAGGCTGGTCTCAAACTCCTCACCTTAAGCAATCTTCCTGCCTTGGCCTCCCAGAGTGCTAGGATTACAGGTGTGAGCCACCGTGCCCAGCCTCAGCCATTGTTACTAATACTTTCAATATTTCTTGAGTTCCTGTTTTTCTTCTCCTGGTATTCCCATTATGTGTATGTTATACCGTTAATAATTATCCCATAGTTCTTGGATATTCTAATCTGTTTCTTTTTTTTCTTTGCTTTTCAGTTTGGGAAGTCTCTACTGACATATTTCAAAACTCACTTATTCTTTCCTCAGCTATGCCTGGTCTACTAATGGGCCCATCAGAGGCATTCTTCATTTCTGTTACAGTTTTTTTTTTTTGTTTCTAGCATTTTCTTTGGATCCTTATTTAAAGTTGTTATCTCTCTGCTTACATTGAACACATGTTCTTGCATGTTATCCACTTTTTTCTATTAGAGCACTTAGCACATTCATAAATTATTTTAAATTTTTTGTCTAATAATTACAAAATCTCTGCTGTCTGAATCTGGCTCTGATGCTGGTTCTGTCTCTTCACCCTGTGCTTTTGGCCTTAGCATGTCTTGTAATTTTTTGTTGAAAGCTAGACATGATGTACTGGGTAAAGAGAACTAAGTTATATCAGCCTTCAGTTTGACGTTTTATGTTTATCTGGCTATGAGTCTGACAGTGTTTGCTCTTTGCTGTAGCTGGAGATGTTGTAGGGCTGACATTTCAACATTCTTCTTTTTCTCACCTGTTATCTTTGAGTTTCCCTGGATACTCCTTCTGAACCTTTCAGTTCTTTCAGTTGCAATCTCTTGTTATTATGCAAATGCCCTATTGCGGTCATGGTAAGATCTCAGAGCAGGAGAAGTGTTCTATATTTTTACGATTAGGTCTCAGGTTTGTAGTGAGTCTCTGCTCCTGTCCAGTGACCTTCATAAGTGCTTCTCAGACTTCTTTCTCCCCCTTGAGTGAGACAGGAAGGCTACAGCAGTCTAGAATTGAGTATTTCCCTTCCTCCATATTGGTTAGGCTCTGGGAAAGTAGTTGTCCTTGAGGATAGGACTTTGTTATGGGAGAAATACACTCTGGGAGTATTTCAAGATGTTTTTTTCCCCTCCCGTTGCTGGAGGCACAGGGGGATTTTTCTGAAGTCTTTACCCTGACATGACCCTATTGGTGGTAAAAACTCTTAAAAGTGTCTGGACTTAGCTAAGACTGGGCTTCCAGGGATTTTAAACTCCCAAGTTAGGCCATGCTTACTCTCTAGCAATTAGTCAATACCCTTTATGTCTTCCCAACAGTTGCTAGCAACATCAGCAGTTTCCGCTCTCGGTGAGCTGTGATTCTCTGTATCCATCTACCTCTCTGTCTGGTTTTCAGGACAGTTGTTTGTCCTATGGCCTCTGTTCTTGGATGGATCTAATGAGAGTTTTTGGTTTTGTTTGTTCAGCTTTTTTTCTTATTTTAAGAACAGGAGTGATGAATTTCAAGCTCTTTACATGTTGCAGTGGGTAGCAGAAATTTGCTGCAGGTTTTAGAATCTCTCCTCCAGGAGTATGAAACACAGCTCTCATGCGGTGGGAATACTGCTCCGGTTGGCTCGCCATCCCAGGCTAACAGGGCACCTAAACAGAATGATCTAATAGGAGAAATTCACTTCCATTTCCTTTTTTGTGTTTCCTCTTCCTGTTTCAGTTTTCTGGGACACTGGGCCAGCTTGAGGCTCTGCCACTAATCTGAGTGAATCCAGGTTATTCAATCTCTCTGTGCTTTGGATTTTCTCACCTGTGAAAACAGTTACTTATACTTGTGTTCTTCACCTGATTGCTGTCAGAGTTGAATAAAACGATGTACAGTGCTCTTCAAGATGGCCATAGATTTCTCTGTGCTGATTTATTTTGGTCAACTGGAGCTATCATGACATTAACTCCTCAATATTTGAGAGGCATCTGAGCTTGGGAGCAAGTGAGGCCTTCCTGTGATGTCCTGGTTTTCTTTGACTCTTGTTTTTGCATATATTCTCCCTCAATCCCTTGTATGACCTACAATTCTTCTTAAAGTTAGGATTTAAATGCTTTGCTCTGTAAGGAAAATTTTTGTCCAATAAACCAATTAACTTTACTCAAAATTGGAGATGTTAGAAATCTCATTGTGCATGGTTATGATTTACAAAGCACCTTAGTTTATGTGCATTTATTTATGCTGTACTATTATCAAAGCAGTAGAAATAGTATGGAAAAGATCTTCAAGTTTTTTTTAAACTTAGTTTTTGAAAAAGCTATTGGTATTATCACATGAAGATCAGTGTCTAAAGTAAATATGCATATATCTTTATTAACTATCTCCAGATAACAGTTAGCCATGTATGATGCAGAACATAAGCCTTCAACTACTTTGGGGGCAAAACTTAGGGAATTAATAGTTACAATTTAATGCCATCTCTAGCCTCCAAGCTAGAGTCAAATATTTGCTTTTCTCAGCTGACTACAGTCTTGGAGGGATAGAAAATGACATTTGGACTATAAGGAATTGTTTTGCCAAATACTTTTACCTAAAGATTTTACAGAAATATAAAGGAGAGCTTTGTGATGTTCAGGCATGGGAACTTTTGTACCTGAAAAGGCTCTTGCTGCCACCAAGGAAAGGTAATTTAGCTGTTATTATCTTCCTCCTACACACGATGCGTTTGGCCTCTCGTTTCCATTTGATGTTAAACTGTATTTTAGTTGGATACTCTTCCACTTAGACTACCACAAACCAGGAAAAGGATTTTCTCTGAGAAAAGAAAGATCACCTCTGTGAGATCAACTCATGTTTGGAAGGCAAAGGGGATACTTACTTGGCTTGAAGTCAGTTAATACTGAGTTGACCAGTGTGGGAGGTATTCAAGCAAGCAGAGGTTAGAGGTTGGAACAGCATGTTCTTTTGGATCATTTCTTTGTTCCAATTTTTTATAATTATAATTTCCTTAATTCAATTTACTATAGATGATTTACACCAAACTACTAAGAATCAGTAAGTGCTAATCATAGCCACTTAAACCAACACATAACCTTACACCTTTGGTGTAAGATTCCAATGAACAGATTAGTCACAATGGATATAACACAAATAATACATTTTTATTAAGGATGGTAAAACTGGAAGATACACCCGTATATTTTCAGGATCCAGGCGCCCTCATTAGCGGACCATGATGTGCATATAGGAAATGGGATTGTGGGGGCAGATTATTGGGTCATTAGCAAGGCCTTTATTTGTTTTTGTTTTTCAACTTGTTGAGAATTTTGAAATGACCTATTCCTAAAAATTGGGTGCTGATATCAGTAGGTAGGAAATTAATTAAGTACAGGAGAAGAACCCCAAGGGAAGAACAGATAAATAGCCTTATTCCTTGTAATTCCTTTTTCATAAGATTAGGTCATTAAGCAAACTGTGATTGGATTCTTCTTTCTTCATCCCCTCCCCTGGATAACCTGCTTGCAAATTCCCTTAGTCATGGGTCATTACTTCTGATCTATCCTCTCCCCTCTGTGCGGCTGCTGGCCCAGCTGAGATAGCTGCCTGGATGCAGAGTGGATGTAGTGAATGGAAGTGATATTTGATAGGGCTGCAGGCTCCCTGGGATGACTTTTTTGGGATTCAGCCATGTGAAGTTCCTGAATCTTTTTTACTTTCTTTTGTTCTTGCTGCTTTCTTCCTTCTCCCCTCTTTGCCTTCTTCATGTGCTCTTTCCTTCCTATTAGGAAATTTATAGCCAAATCGTCTTCACTCCGTGTTGCTGTAAGACTCACATGTAAAACAAAGGAGAAGATAGGGGAAAACAGATGAACGTAAGAGGCTTGCAAGGGGTGTGTGAGAAGACGATGAAAGACAAAGCAGGAAGAGCAAGGCTGACGTCTTAGTATCTCCGTACCTACTGAGAAAGTGCTTGTTGTCTAACCAGTGCTAAAAGAGTCCTGAAGAAAAATGGAAGGGAGGGAGAGAAGGGAATGACGGGTGGAGTAGGAAGATACTTGGAGAGAAGGAGGAAGAGGAATGTGGAGAGGGGGTAACGGGGCTGGACCATGCTGGCTTGAAGGGGAGAGTCTTTAGAACAAACACGGTTGGCCAGAACTTCTGTATTACAGCAGATGAGGTCATGCACATGATGATGGCAGGTGTTGCTCAGTTCGTCACACCAGAGATCAAAATTCTTGTTCCGTTCATCTGTCCCCTTTGCTTGTCTCCTGTGAAAGTTTGCCACCCGGTCCACATTTTGTCCCAATGTTTGTGCTGACACCAACGTGGCAGGGCTGAAGGATGATTTGTATTAACACTTGGCTTGAGACTTAACCTTATCGGTACTTAAGAAACCGTTTCTCTCTTGCTTGCCTAGAATGAAACTGTTAGTTTTCCCTCTGGTTTTTTTGTCCCTAAGTATTTGTAACTGCTTTTATGTGAGAATTTCAGTGTACCTTCTCATTTTCCAGGTTGGTAAAAATCAGAGCTGCATCTAGTGGGGTGTGGCCGGTCGTCTATTTTAGACATATTTTAGAGCTGCTAGTTTAGGTTCAATTGTGCGGCGTGATGAAGTTGAGCGAACATTTGGTTTCCACTTCTCCTGCGGGTGTGTGCAAAAGCTTTTGAGGCATCCTGACAAGCCTGTGATGGTGATCACAGGAAGCCAGGTGGGAGGGACGGAGATCATCCCAAGCTGGGCGTTGGAGACCTTGGTTCTGACACCACTGTCCTGGGTCAGCCCTTACAGTTACAGACCACTGAACTTCCATAAAGTGGCCTTGTGACTTCACCACCCCATCTTCATTCTTCAGGAATGTTGTGAGAACAAATATGAGTTGAAGTATCTGTGAACTCTTTAAAAGAAAGGCAATTCTAGGAGAGCAATTCCTGCTTTAGAAGTCACATAAGAAAAGGAGGCTTAAATAAACCTGATGATAAAGAGGAAGCTGAAGTTTTATTACAAGTTTTTTCAACAGCTTAGCCAGTTCCTAAGGTAATGGGATAGCTAGACAGCTTAAATTATCTATGTAAACCTTTTTAGGATTTTTAAAATATTAAAATGTTTAGCATCAGTAGCCAGCCATCAGTGGCTAGTTTTATATATCATCAGAATTTCTCGGCCACTCCTTGAAAGTGACTGGTGTAATTCCTGACTCGTGGAACGAATGCAATGAGTGTGGGTCACTGTAGCCTTTAACCAATAGGGTTAAAATCTGGACCGGAATAAGCAGTAACTTGGGAGGTGGGTCACAGAAACTCCATCGGTGGCATCAGTGACACACCTTATGGCGCTCATAATTTATTGATTCCTTCAGAGCATGTTAGAAGAATCTTCCACCTCTCTGATGTCCTTGTGCCCCTCCCTCAAAGAAACACAAAAGGAAAACAAACAACAGCAACACCAGCATTGGTGTAGAGTCATAGAAGCTTAGCCCATGAAAAGAAACCCATGAGGTGCTAGATCAGCCTCCCATCAGATAAATGCCCCGACAGGTTTGGAGTGGTCAGGCTGTCGGGTTCAGAGAGCTGGTGATGAGGAGCGGGCACCCTGTGGTCACTCTAGTGCCTGGGCCGACATTCATTCATTCATTCTCTCTGTCCAGTCAATGTTCCCAGTTAACCTTTGCCTGTGCCCAGCACAGTAGTCTGTCTGATAACCAGGACTTGCAGGAAGAAAAATGGTATTGGATACATTTGCTGTTGCCTCTGAGCTATGCCATGTTTCTGTTTTTAGTTTATGATAATTAATGACTGTTTTTGAACTTCCCACTCAAATTACCAGTCTTGTGGTCATTATGTAACAGAAAAAATTTCACTTTCAATTTGAGTTTCTTTTATTTGTTGGCTGAAGATGATATGTAATAAAGTCGGGGTGTCTTCCTCAGTAATGGATTGCCCACTAGACACAAAAAGAATGTTTTCAAAAGATGGAAATTATTGTTAAGATTCAGTAACTTGTAACCTACTGAAAATTAAAATAATATACGCTTATTCTAGATAATTATTTGGTTTGAAGCAAGGCTTCTTTTTAAATACATATTCTGTCATGACGCGAAAGAACATTCATCACAAAAATACTTATTAAAATTCTTAGTCGGCAGGTGTAATTAAACAGGGCCAGACATCCTACAGGGACGCAGAAGCAGCTCTGTATGAAAAATGCAAGACCTGTCCTGTTTTGGTCTTGTCAGTCAGACTTTTATAAGTTAAATGAAAAACAAAACACAAAAATAGTATGTGATGGTTGTAAATATTTTACATTATGTAATTTGTCATTATTCTGAAAAGCCACTGGGAAGGAAGGAAGGGAAAGGAAGAAGAAAGGAGGAACAGAGAGAAGGGAAGGTGGAAGGAGAGAGAAAGCAAAGACGGGAAAGCAGCACGATGCCCGATGTGTCTGATGGGGGGCACTGCACTTAAACTTTCCCTGTTAGCTTTTTCTCCCCTTTTGTAACTAGAGGGTTGCTTCCATGAGCAGTTAGTTATTTGTATGCATGATTTAATAAAGCACTTTGAAATTTTAAAATCTTCACCGAATTCTAAATCCCACATACGCATATATAATCTTGGTCTTTCAAAAAATGGCATTGATAAATTTCATGTGAAATAACCTCAAAATAAATTATGAAACTTGGTCTGAAAGAGAATGCTAAATATATAAGTATCCAGTCCAGAGCCATCCGAGTGCATTGGAATGAAGGAGGAAGACGCAGGTTAGGATGAGGCCCAGGACACACAGAGAGATTCCTCTCCCACACTCAGGCCCAGCTTGGGAGGGGAATGCCCCTAAGGCCAGGAGCCAGCTCCAGGTCCCACCACATGCCTCTTGGGGCGAAGCCATGTGGTGCCCAAGAGCTGGCGATGGATGGCTGCGTGGTCATCAAGTTTTTGCCTCTTTTGCTGAGGTAGTTGGTTCCTCCTCAGCGCTTTCCCAGATGTAGCTACTATTGAAAAAAAATTTCCATTTAGTGAAGTAGTATAACATTCTAAGCTGCGCTGTTGTTAAACCTATTCTTTCCAGAGTATACTTTGAATTGGCGATTGCCGGCGACTCCTCCATGGTGTCGCAGGCAAGTCTGCCCTGTGGTCCAGCAGTGTGGCAGCATTAGCTCGCTAGTGATGCTGGTGCGCATGCTGCTTCAGCACTGTGCCTGGGACAGCGCCAGGGAATATAAAGCAACACTGCTGACTTGTTCTCTTAGCTTTATGAAGATCCTTTGACTTGGGGTACTTTTTCACGAGCTACTAAACTGTTAATAAATTAGTTGTTAAAGCCACAAAGTGTGACCATCTGGATGTTTTGGAGTCAACGTCTATTATGGCCTTCTGATAGAAGTTGTATGTTTTTTAGAGCTTTAGGTATTGTAATGGATTTCATACTATTATATTTATCAATATAAACACTTTTGCTGTGGGTAACTAAAATATTCTTACCGACTGCAAAGAGTTAAGAATGTCTCTGAAAACTCAGTGACATCTCACCTTGCTTGTTGAAAATCTATTTTTACGTTTTCTTTTGTTTTTCAAAATAGTTGGTGATCTTTCTTTTTTGTGTCATTCGTATTTTAGGAACATGAGAACCACCTTACTTACTGAGATCGTGGTGGATCTAGTCCAGTATCCTAGGCATCGGAAGTACATTTATGGGTCCTTCATAGCAATAATTTGGACAGATTAGAGGTCTGCTCCTGCTGTCACTAGATTCCTTTAATAATTTATTTTGGGCAAGCTATTTCATATATGTATGGAAACTGTTCTCGAAACTAATTATTTCTTTCATTCTGAATTACCTTTTGAGATAATCTCCTCTGTTTGTTACCTAATACTGCCTATTATTTAAAAAAATTATATCTTTTCAATATATATGGAGTAACACATAGTCAAATATTTTCAGAAATACAGAAAACAAATCCAAATTCACTTTCCCCTTGGAAATTGTTCTGTTATCAACTTGGATCATATCTTTCCATCTTCCACCATTGTATTCACTAATCACTCATGCATTCATTCCTTCATAACCCCACCATCCTATTCATTAACCACTCAGGCAATCAATCCTTCATAGCCCCACCATTCTATTCATTAACCACTCATGCATTCATTCCTTCATAACCCCACCATTCTATTCATTAACCACTCATGCATTCATTCCTTCATCAGCCCACCATTGTATTCATTAATCATTTGTGCATTCATTCCTTTTTTTTGCATTCATTCCTTCATAACCCCACCATTCTATTCATTAACCACTCATGCATTCATTCCTTCATAACCAACTCTGTCCCATGGAGGGATTAGTCAGCCTCTCTGGGTCTCAAGTTTCCCTAACTCTGGTATTACTTGCCTTAGTTCAGCTCCCTTGTGAGTAGACCCTGAGATTACGATCTGAGAGAAAGTGACTTTATTTGGGGAGGACCTTGAATGCTGACAGTGAAGTTGGGCAGTGATACAGGTGGGGAAGGCAGCCAAAAAAGCCTCATTATTAGTCCACTTCCCACTGAGAGTGACTGGAGCGTAATCCCATGGGAAACGTGGGTTGGGGTGTAGAGGACATGCCTCAGCACCGTCCCACCTGAGAGATGGGGCAGGATGTGTAGTACAGGCATAGCTCATTTTATCGTGGTTCCCTTTGTTGTGCTTTGCTGATATTGTGTTTTTTTACAAATTGAAGGTTATGGCAACCTTTTGAGCAAGTCTGTCAGTGCCATTTTTCTAACAGTACGTTCTCACTTCATGTCTCTGTGTCACACTTTGGTAATTCTCTCAGTATTTTATAGTTTTTCAGTATTACTATATCTCTTAGGGTGATCTGTGATCAATGATCTTGGATGTTATTATTATAATAGTTTTAGGGCTCCCTGAACCACACCCGTGTGAGATAGTGAACTTAATCCATAAATGTGTGTGTTCTGATTGCTCCGCCAACCACTGCTCCCCCACCTCTTTCCCTTTCCTCAGGCCTCCCTGTTCCCTGAGATACACAATATTGAAATTAGGCCAATTAATAACCCTGCAATGGCCTCTAAGTGTTCAAGTGAAATGAAGAATCACACGTCTCTCACTTTAAATCAAAAGCTAGAAATGAGGTCCAAAGCTAGACTTCTGGCACCAAACAGTTAGCTAAGTTGTGAATACAAAGGAAAAGTTCTTGAATGAAGCCAAAAGTGCTATTCCAGTGAACACATGAATGATAAGAAAGAACAACAGCCTTATTGCTGATAGGGAGAAAGTTTTAGCAGTCGGTATAGAGGATCAAACCAGCCAAGGATTCCCTTAAGCCAAAGCCCAATTCAGAGCAAGACTCTAATTCTCTTCAAGTCTTTGAAGGCTGAGGAAGGTGAGGAAACTGCAGAAATCTGGAGCTAGCAGAGTATGGTTCATGAGGTTTAAGGAAAGAAGCCGTATCCATAACATAAAAATACAAGGTGAGGCTGGGCATGCCAGCACTTTGGGAGGCCAAGGTGGGAGGATTTCTTGAGCCCAGGAGTTCAAGACTATCCTGGGCAACATAGTGAGACCTGGTCTTTACAAAAAAATAAATTGATTAAAAAAACAATTATCTGGGAATGGTGGTGCACACCTGTAGTCCCAGCTACTCAGGAGGCTGAGGCAGGAGGATACCTTGAGCCCAGGAGTTTAAGGCTGCAGTGAGCTATGATCGTGCCACTGCACTATAACCTGGGTGACAGAGCGAGATACTCCTGTCTCTAAAAAAAAAGTGCGAGATGAAACAGCATGTGTTGATGTTGAGAAGCTGCAGCAAGTCATCCAGAAGATTTAGCTAAGATCAGTGATGAAGGTGGCCATACAAAACAACAGATTTTTCTATGTAGACATAATAGCCTTCTGTTGGAAGAAGATGCCATCTAGGACTTTCATAGCCAAAGAGGAGAGAAGTCAATGCCTGGTTTCAAAGCTTCAAAGGACAACCTGACTCTCTTGTTAGGGTCTAATGCACCTGGTGACTTTAAGTTGAAGCCAATGCTCATTTACTATCTCAAAAATCCTAGGGCCCTTAAGAGTTATGCTAAATTTACTCTGCCTGTGCTCTATAAATGGAACAGCAAAGCCTGGATGATAGCACATCTGTTCGTAGAATGGTTTACTGAATATTTCAAGACCATTATTGAACCCTACTACTCAGAAAAAATGATTCCTTTCTAAATTATTAATTACTGCTCATTGGTCACCCCGGAGCTCTGATGGAGAGTACAAGGAGACTGATGATGTTTTCATGCCTGCTAACACAACACCCATTCTGCAGCTCATGGATCAAGGAATAATTTCAACTTTCAAATCTTGTTATTGAAGAAATTTTTGTAGGGCTATAGCTGCCATAAATAGTGATTCCTCTGCTGGATCTATGCAAAATAAATTATAAACCTACTGGGAAGGATTCACCATTCTAGATGCCATTAAGAGCATTTGTGATTCATGGGTGGAGGTCAAAATATCAACAATAACAGGAGTTTGGAAGAAGTTGATTCCAATCTTCATGGATAACTTTGGGAGGTTCAAGACTTTAGGGAAGATGTGGTGGAAATAGCAAGAGAAGTAGAATTAGAAGTGGAGCCTGAAGATGTGACTGAATTGCTACAATTTCATGATAAAACTTGATGAAGAGTTGCTTCATATGGATAAACAAAGAAAGTGGTTTCTCGAGATGGGATCTACTCCTGGTGAAGATGCTGTGAGCAGTGTTGAAATGACAACACAAGATTTAGAACATTATACAAACTTAATTAAGAAAGCAGGGGCAGAGTTTGAGAAGACTGACTCTAATTTTGAAAGCAGTTCTACTGTGGGTAAAATGCTATCAAACAGCATCACATGCTACAGAGAAATCTTTTGTGAAAGAAAGAGCAAATTGATACAGCAAATTTTATTGTTTTCTTATTTTAAGAAACTGCCACAGCCACCTTAACCCTTCAGCAACCACCACCCTGATTGGTCAGCAGCCATCAACAGTGAGGCGAAACCCTCCTCCAGCAAAAAAGATTAGGACTCACTGGAGGCTCAGATGATCGTTAGTGTTTTTTAGTAATAAAGTATTTTTTAATTAAGGTGTGTATTTTTTTGTGTAATGCTATTATGCACTTAACAGACTACTTTTATATGCAGTGGGATACCCAAAAATTTGTGTGATTTGCTTTCTTGTGGTATGTGTGTTATTGTAGTAGTCTTGAACTGAACCCACAGTATCTTCAGATATGGCTGTACATGGGTGAGGCACTGATAGTATTGGCTGTGGCAATCTGTTATGAGAAATAAATGCATCATTATGTGAAGCTACTTTGAATGAACAGGACCTAGCATGTGGTAAAGCACTCAATATCTGCTAACTATTATGATTGCTTACTTTGAACTATTAGCTGTTTATAGGAGCAGTACATATTTACTGAATGCCAATCTAGGCTAATACTCCATTAGATCCTAGGATTACCTCAATCTATAACATATGGTCTCCATATCTGCTAAGCCTACAATTTAGTGAGGAGACAAGCATGGTAAGAGACTAGTGTGAAAAAAATAAAATAAAAAATTATTTTGCCCAATAGGTTAAAAGAGAGAGAGAGAGACTAGTGTGGTGACTGCTAGGACTATGGAAGTGTGACATCCTGAGTAAGAAATGAAATCCTCATTGAGACCTGGGGTACAGAAGAGGGGACATTCACAGTTTCCTAGGGACAGCCAACCACTGAGCCTGGCAGGCTGAGGAAGGGCATATTGTGCTGAGAACACAGCAGAACAAATACGGAAGTATGGCAAAGATGCCGTGTTAAAAATCAAGAAAGCGTTTGCCATAGTTGGAGCAGTCAATTTGGGAAACTGAAGAAAAGGGCCAACTTCAGGGGCACGTGACCTATGCAGTCATCCACACCCCCGTGCTTGGAAGGGCTCCACTCATGGTTTAATACTCTGCTCTCATCATCTTAAAATGCTTCATAATTTTTGAACAAGAGATCTTACATTGTAATTTTCACTGGGCCATGTGAATTGTGGACCCAGTTATGCATTCAGTTTGGGATAGATTATAATGGGTCTTACCAACCCTGCTGTGGTGGTTCATTTTATGTATCAACTTGACTGGGTCATGAGGTACCCACATATTAGTCAGACACTATTCTGGCTGTGTCTGTAAAGGTGTTTTTGGATGAGATTAACATTAGAATAGGTAGACTGAGTAAAGCAGACAGTGCTCCTTCTGTGAACGGCCCTCAGCTAATCAGTTAGAGACCCAAAGAAAACAAAAAGGGTGAGTGAGAGGGAACTCCTGCCTGACTGCTTGAGCTGGGACATTGGTCTTTTCCTGCCTTTGGACTCAAACTGAAAACATTGGCTCTTCTTGGGTCTTGAGCCTGCCGTCTTTTGTACTAGAACTTGTACCATTGGCTGTCCTGTTTCTTAGACTTCAGACTCAGCCTGAAATCACACCATCAGCTTTCCTAGGTTGCCGAGTGCAGATCTTGGGATTTCACAGTCTCCAAAATCGTGTGGGCCAATTTCTTTATATAAATATGTATGTACTGGTTACAATACAAATATGTATCTGATGGTTTTATTTCTTTGGAGAACACCAATTAATACCTAATACACCAGCACACGAGTTTATAGTTTTCTGTAGGAAATGTGGTGCCGTTTATACAGGAAAGTGACATGTGCCCTGGATAAAAACCCAGCGTGGGGGTGTGCATATTGTGTTAGTGCAGTTCCCATCCTGGTGGGTGATTGAGCCTTGCATGTATGTCTCTGACTTAAGGAAACACTGGTCTTCAGGAGGCATCCTGAGAGTATTCCTCACTCCTTTTCCTGGGTTGGAGAATGAGAGCTTGGAGCCATTCGTTTGGTAAATAAGTGTATTACCCTAAACACGCGTTCCCTGACGTGTCACTTACTACGCCTTTTTCCTCCACCTCCCTCTCAAGAGTTCTGCTGCGGTTGTCACCCTGATCAGGTGTTTTAGTCCCATAATAACTCAGTGGCATCTGAAAACTTGGAGATGGATCTGTGCCCTCCTCCTTCTAGGTCAGTTATGAAAATGTCACAAGAAGCTCCACGCCTCCCTAGAGAGTTCTTCCATTGACTTGTCTCTATTCAGCGACGTGCAGCATTAAATTAATAATCTCTATTGGTTTCCTCCTGTTTTTGGGCTCCAGGAGACAAGGGTGGCAGAATGTCTCCTCACAGAGATTAGGTTTGCTTAGGTCACCTCTCCTATGACAATCATTTCTGCATCTAAAGGTCAACAGAAAGGTGTCAATCTCATTCATTTTCATTTATCAACAGTTCAAAGCATTTACCATATATCAGGAACTGGGCTGGGGCTGGCGATGGAACCAGGAACAGATGGATGTGGCAGCCCCTGGCCCCCTCCCCACCCGAGAACCATTTCCTACCAGGAAACCTAAAACCTGATGAGGCAGGGAGCTTTGAAACTCTGAGTAGGACTCTAGTTTTGAATTAAAATTGACCTTCAGATATCATATCTGGAGGAAGTTTAAGCTCACACATGCTGTTAATGTTTTTATTATTTCATACTATTGAAAGCATTATGGACAAAACAGTGCTTTAAAGTTGTCAATGGAAAAGAACCCAAACTCTGTAAAATAAATTAAAGAGGTTTATTCTGAACCTAACATGTGTGACCATGGCCCAGAGAGCCTTGAGCAAGTGGTCTCACTGTGGTTGTATTACAGTTTGGTTTTGTATGTTTTATGGAGACAGAAATTACATGTAAAATTATAAATCAATACGTGGAAGGCATACATTGGTTTGGCCTGAAAAGGCAAAACATCTCCAAGAGAGGGACTTACAGATTACAGGTGAGTTTAAAGAGTCTTTGATTTGATTTTTAACCCATTGGTTAAAGAAATGAAGCTTTGTCTAAAGGCTTAGGATGTTTTAAGATAAGGAAGAGACAAGCCACTGGACATTTACCGAAACTCAGATGATGCATTAAGTAAATTGATGGCCTGCAGGTGTGGGTTAATCTCTGTCTTGCATGCTCCTAGGCCTGTTAGTGATTTAATATCTTATTGTTACAATGAATAAATCCGGAAAGGGACAGGGGCATGACAGGCGTGTCTGACCTCTCTTCTCTTCATGGCCAGCAATTCAGCTTTAAGGTTTTTCTGGGGTCCCCTTGGCCAAGAGGGGGTCCATTCATTTGGCTGGGGGGCTTAAGATTTTATTTTAGTTCATGAAGCTGTGTTGTGCAGACATCTTGCATAGCCGATGGTAGCCTTGTTGACTTGACATGGTATTTTGAGCAGTCCCACCACACTGGCCTGGGAAGCCTATTTTGAAGCGGAGGTGGAAGTCCACGCCAGGCCCAGACACCCGAGCCTTCCCTGAGTCTGTCCTTTGCACCCAGTGAACCCGCTGCCTGGTACTCTCTGGCAGCTGACCACCATCCAGGACACAGCGGCATGAGCTCCTGGATCACAGGGCTGCAGACAGACCAGCTGTGTCCCAGCCGCCTGAGGGTCCCGTGGAGGCTGACTGGTAGGTCTGCAGGGCAGTGACGGGCTGAACGGGCAGGGTGATGCCCCTGTGCAAAGAGGGTGGGGGGATGTCTTTTCAGAGCTTCTGTCCTCCTGCCTCATTGTCTAACAATACGAGGCCTCCAGGCATCAGGGAATGCAGCCCCTGAGTTGGCACACATCCTCCATATGTCAAATGCATTAAGGTACAAGTGATGTGACCTGTCCTGAGTCACCCTGCTGGTTAGGGGCAAAGCCAGGACTCAGAACTCCAAACCTCCCTCCTTTCAGCACCAGGCTTCTACCAGCTGAATCATGAATTTCCTGTAACACTGAGTTTATGCTCCTTCATTTAGGGAGGAGTTGGGGGTGTCTGGGGAGGGGCTCAGCCTCCGTAGAGCCTGTGTACAGTTAGGTCAGTGCTAATATTTTCATTGCACCTGCTCGTATTTCATTTGCTTCATGCTAAAACTTTATGTGCTTTCTGCTTATGGAAACCCGCCTGGGCATTGTTCTTCAGAGTAACAGTAAAAAGGGCCAGTTGCACTGGGAGAGAGAAGAGGGTGGAAGGTATTGCAACACTTATCCCGGGGTTGTATACAAACTTTATTGAGGACATTGTGAATGTGAAGGTGAAAGACTTCCCCACACTACAAATGAGTCATCACTGCCCTCACAATATAGTAGAGAAATACAAGAAACTGACGATCAGATATTAGCAGCAGGCATCATAAGCACGAACCCAAGGGTAAAACATTTGAATCGACAACTTAGTAAACCTCCTCAAGAAAAATGCAGGGACTCAGAAAGTGTTCAGAGGAAACAGAAGCAAGGTGGCAGGTAATTTTGAGGTTATTTCTCTCAGTGCTATGATAATTTTATATAAAATAATTATTTTATGTCACTAGAAATATGTTTCCAAGTGTCAAGGCCTGGGAATGTCTGATGTTAATTAGAACCAACGTAAACTTATGGTCTCTGTTTTGTAATGTGGAAAATTACATATATCCTGACTTTTAAAAACGTGAATAAGGACAGTAATCTGTGCTCTGCCAGAGTTGGGACAAAGGACTTTCTTAGGCGTTCTGACTTCACATTCGCTGTGCATAGATACAACACGAAGAGGAATCACGTTTGTGGTCAGATGTAGCAACCTGGATCTAACGATATACTCATACTTCCCATACTGGGAGGCAGAATATCAGTTTGGACATTATTTATGTTTTTAATAATCTCATTTTCAGTGGAAATAATAGGTATTTAGAAACCTACATTGATTTTCTCCCTGAGGAAGGAAACGGAAGGCAAATATATCATCTCTTCACCTTAATTCATTTTGAATCTTAGTTCTGAACTAAATGAGTGATGAATCCAGGATGATTGTATCCAGTAGGGCTAATATTAGAAATTCTGATGGCTGGTTGGCTTATTTGTTTTGCATTGCATCCAAAAGGTTTAAGGCAGCTTACAGACATGTAGAATGAGCAGTAAGATTTTAAAAGGAAGAGATTTGAAATCAGGCCTAAAGGAAAACAGGATAAGCAAAGTATTAATAATATGAAGCCCTGGGGGAGGTTAATCTTAAAAAATGCATGCATTAGTCAGCATGGTGTCTCATGCCTATAATCCTAGCACTTTGAGAAGCCAAGGTGGGAAGATTGCTTGAGGCCAGGAGTTCAAGACTAGCTTGGGAAACATGGTAAGACCCTGCCTCTACAAAAAATTAAAACAATTAGCCGAGTGTGGTGGCACACATCTGTAGTCCTAGCTGCTCAGGAGGCTGAGGCAGGAGGATCTCTTGAGCCCAGAAGTTTGAGGTTGCAGTGAGCTACAGTGACGCCACTGCACTCTAGCCCGGGTGACAGAGCGAGACCTTGTCTCTTTTAAAACAAAACAAACAACAAAAACATGCATTAATGGCTGCTATAACTGCAAGAGGAAGGAAATAAGTTTGACTCTAGTTTTTTGTAGCAGACGGCACAAAAAAGGAGACAAGGCAGTTATTCAATAAGAATATGGTGTTCCTGTACCTGGTCTGGGGAGAGCCCATTCATGGGGCTCAGGTAGTTGTGGAGGCTGGCAATTCTGAATCTGCAGGGCAAGCTGACATGCTGGATCCAGGGAGGAGGTGCTGTTGCAGCTCTAGTCCGAAGGCAGTCTTCCTCTTGGGAGAACCTCAGTCTTCTCTTAAGGCCTTCAACTGTTTGGATGAGGCCCACCCACAACACGGAGGGTACTCTGCTTTACTCAAAGTCTACTGATTTAACTGCTGATCCTATCTAAAAACTAATCGTCATAGTAAAATCTGGGCACCATGTCCTACTCAAGTTGACACATGAAATTGTCACATCATGTTATGAAAGGAATGGAGGGAAGAGGCTAAAAAAGTTCATCTGTAGATCCAGCCACAGATGAGGGCTAATTTTCTCCACATGTGTTTGAAGGGTGCCTTAACAAGCAAGGAGCTAGATTTATGCTGTGGGCTCCACAGTGAGGAACCGGGCCCAGTGGGTCCCAGCTCCAGAGGGCTGGTCTTAGTCTGCTCACTGGGACAGACTGATTTCCCTGTCTCTAGAAGCTTTCCAGAGACAGTGAGATTGGCTCTGGGCTCTTGTGGAGGGAACCATTTCTGGCTCTGGGTGGTCCTAGATCTAGTTCTAATCTTAGAGAATATTTAACTTATGATACTGTGATCATCAAAAATTCAATTATGTTTATCCAAAACAAACTTGAGTAAGTGTGCCACGAATACAAATAAGATAAATAGGTCAAACCTGAATTTGAAAATGGGAGGTGGGGTGATGTGGGCACAAGCATCTCAGTGTGTGATGTGAGTGTATAACAGGCACCACGGTGTAGACAATACACTTGGCCACCTCAGAGTGAAACGCTAACAAGTATGTGTGAATTCTCAAGTGCAGGTGAGTGTGATTCTCAGTTTTATTCTGAAAGTTCAGGGAGGGTATTTTAGAAATGTTGACGTCAGCCAGTGCCTGTCCTAATGAGGTCAGAAGACAGCATTTCAGTGGACAGTGCAGCCACATTGATCAAAGAATGAAGGGCAAGGGCAGGGGAACTTTCCCTTGGAAAAGAGTTTATATTTTTTATTTTTGTTATTTAAAACATTTAACAAGACGAGTAATCTACACCCATGTCCTGTAAGGTGTGAATGAGTGTTTTTATCACCAATGATGCAGACAGTGTCTGTGCCCGGCAGAGATGGAGGCTGGCGGTCTTCATGCAGGTCCCCACGATCAGTTCCCCATGGCCCCGCGTGCAGGCTGCCTGGGGAGGCCTTGCCCCTGGGGGCTCTGCGGGAAACGGTCTTCCCCGAGCTGCCCCACTCTGCCTTCCCAGTTGAGGCTTGCCTCCTTCTTCGTATAATGGAAACTCACGCTAACAATTAATGGGTCTCTGCCTAAGGAAATTTTATAAACACTAGGCTCTTCTGGTCCCTGAAATGGGCCTGGCCTCAGTGAGGTGTGGTTTCATCTGGGACAGAGGAGCCCCAGCCCCAACTGCCCCTTCGCTTCCAGCCACCAGGGCTCTAGAGAGCAGCTGCCCGGAGCGTGCACCTGGCTGTCCCGCAGAGCCTTCACGGGTGGTTGGAGGCTGTGGTCACCTCAGGGTTGGTTCACCCATATTTCTTTCAGAATCTCTCTCCCTGTTGCTCTCTCTTCCCTGCCCTTTGCCCCATCCCCTGTTACTCTCTCTCCCTCTCTCCCCATTTTTGCTGTTGACCTATCTCTCTCTCTTTCTCTCCCTCTGGCTTTCTCTCTCTCTCTATATATGTCTCTCTTCCTCTCTTTCTCTCTCTGCAACTCTCTCTCTCCCTCTTTCCCTCTTTCTCTCTCTCCCTGTGGCTTTCTCTTGCTTTCACTCTCTCGTACAATACGATTCTGAGAAGCAGGGAAGGGCACAGCCTGGGGAGGATGTTGCCAAGATCTTCCCTCCACTCTGCAGTCGGGTTCGTTGTCAACGCAGTACTAGCCTAATGCGGGGAAAACAACACTCCCAGAGCCTGGAGGAGATACTAGAATGTGAACCGATTAATTGAAAATAAGAAATGGTCAGCAGAATAAGCATAGAGGTCCACATGGCCAGCTCATTCTCTCCTTGTAATCAACTCTCTGAGAAGCCAAATTGTAATGAGGAAATTGTTTTGGTGGGTGAAGATAAAAACCAAAAAGGATGGAGTGGGTCTCATGAAAGTGTCTTACGAGAGTCCGAGGGCAGTCCGCTTACAGCCCCTGTGTGACTCCGCTCTCTCTTTACCTTGGGGTCTCCTTTCGTTGGTGCTGCACCCCTTTGTTCTTGCCTTTGGATGTGTTACCACCACTAAGCAAACTGCTGAGATGCACCCACAGCCCACTTTTGCACAGAGCTACCCCACAGTGCTTAATTGGAAAGTAAATTCTTGATCTGTCCTCTTACAAATGGTCGTTCAGGCTGGTAGATACTTTTTTGGATGCCCTCATCATCCTCCAATGTGCTGCTATCAGGGTGAAATTGGGAGGACGGTTTTATTTTCCTGATTTACAAATTCTTATGGGAACTTCATTATAGCCTTAAATACAGACTAAAAAGGAACCCAAACTATTAATTATTAAAGCCGTTTCATAAGTCAGCTTCAAAGTAAATAAGCAAGAATTTAGAGCAAAGAGTTCAAAAAATATGATATTCCATATTAATGTACGGTTGCATTTTGGTTCACTTCACTGTAAATTGCACTTTACTGCAAATTGTCTTTCTTTTTCCTTCCTTGGAATACAAAAGAAAAACTATTCTTTCCTTTCTTCCTTCTTCTGGATCCCCAGAAATTTGGTGGGTGTGTTTAGTTTCAGCCCTAGAGTTCAGGTAAGTGGTATCTCAAGGGCTGTGGAACACACAGGAAGAGGCCAGAGCCCTTGGCTTCCTTCCTGTGTTTTCTCTCCCCAAAACCAGCTGGCTTTTAAGAAAGGCTCTGATAAACTCAGCCTCTGAGATACCAGTGAATGAGAAGACTTAAAAAGTTACCTACTGTAAATAAAAGAACAATATTTGTGTTATCACTTCTATGGATGTTTTTATTTAAATAGTCCGTATTCAAAATAAGCTAAAGGAATAGTGTTCCAACTGGGGAACTGGGACATCTTTTAGCTAACAGGGAGCATATCTGGGGGTTAGCCCACACTCTGCTCTTTTGCTGTAAATTCCCACTTTTCCTTGCATTGGGAAATAAGCCCTCTTTCTCTCTTACTGAAAAACCATGTTGCAGTGGTCCCTGTTCCTGTTGCGATGGTCCTGAATAAAGGGTGCCTTACTGTTTTTTTAACAAGTATCATAAATAATTTTTAACACTACTCACCTCTAATCCTCTTCTCATACACAGGCACACACACACACACACACACACATTCTCTGTCTCTCTCCCCCATGCACAAGATTGCGGGGTGTTCAGAGACTTGCAGTCCTGAAGCCAGTTCCTGGTTGAGTTGGGTCCTCTTGGGAGGGGCCTGAGGATGGAAGAGAACTGGAGAATGTGGTGGGTTCCCTCTTTTGACCCAGGGCTCCACTCTCGAGTAGAACAGGGCACTGAGTGAAAACCAAAGCTTTGGTTTTATAAGCTGCAAAAGTTCTCTAATATTTTTGTTGTTGTTCAGAAAATTGGGAAGAGAAATAACTGTACCATGAGAAATCAACTCAACAATCTCAACTGGACCCAGGGCTCTCGAGTGTAATTTAATATTCAGTGCCTCATTAAGAGACCCAGGGACTCCTGAGACTTTTGAAACCACAAGTAATTATTTCACAGGAAGGCCGCTAGCTTGATCAGTTTGATCCTACCTTCTCAGTGAGAAGGAAGGCAGACGCTTGGATTATACAAGGTTAACTCTTCATGGCAACTTGGTTTCATTGGATACATTCTTCCCTTGCCTTCAAGGAGAAAACATTGCATCTGAAATTGAGCTATCCCTTCCATTTCTGCAGGAGTGTAATATTGGTCCTGTGAGCCTTGCCCTTCTTAAAGCTGGTGATCTTCTGTTGAA
Source organism: Propithecus coquereli (assembly GCF_000956105.1). NCBI lineage: Eukaryota > Metazoa > Chordata > Mammalia > Primates > Indriidae > Propithecus > Propithecus coquereli. Next base: position 14,852,691 of record NW_012148396.1, read on the forward strand.
ATCCTCACCCAAAATTTTGCAGCGGCTCCCTGTGCTAATTTCACTGTTTTAGGTCTGCACTTAGGCACATGCCCTCGGGTCTCTGCTCATAGTCATTCCCCAGAGAGGTGCTTGTCAGTCTCCATCATTACATTATATGCATATGTATTTATTTGTTTCTTCTCTTTTTCTAGAATTTCAGTGCCACAAGAGCAGAGTTTTCTATTCCTCTCTGCTATGGCTCACAGTGTCTAAAACAGGGTCTCAAGAAATACCATCAAAAGGCGAATGAGTGATCCAATGAATTAATGCATTAGTGTACCCACACCTGGAACTTGATCTGGCTTTTGCTGCCAGATAACATGTTTTATAGACTAATGGTGTTAGGTATGTATGTCTTTAAGAGAGGGCTTACGTAAAATACTGTTAAGGTGAAAGATATAAATAGAAAAAGAAATTTGCTTTAATGTGGAGTTTTCCCTATAATGGGTCATTAGTTAACTTGTCACATTCTAATTCTATTCCATCCCAAGAATAAAAGCTTTGGACAGAGTTTTTAACTCTATGGTGCCTTTCTAGATTTCTTCACATGTGCTGGGCATCTGCTGTGAAGAATGACAGTGTGGGGCCGACCCCTCTGTCCTGCCTGGGCCCCGTGTGTTGGTGGGGCACGGAGCTGTCTGATTTGCTGTGAACGAGGCTCCTGGTGGCCCTCACGGTCACTGCTTGCATGGGCCTTCCGGGTGGGGCCTTTGCTCCTGCTCCGTGTCTGAGAATTGAAGAGTAATTCCCTTCTTCGGTGGGATCATATGGCCAGGAGTTTGAGGTGCTGTTACATCTCACTACTTCACGCGTCTTGGGGGAGGAGGCAGAGTTTTAGGTGAAGGTGTGGCTGTGACATTATTCTGTAAGTAACAGAGATGACGCAGAAGCCTCAGGAACCCACTTGCCTGGGAGAGGATGTGAAGGGAATACATAGGCTGAAGTCTGAACTCAGCCACTCAGTCCTCTGCGGTTTAAAATGATGCGTTAACATAAACCTTGTCCCTAATTTGCCTGCGTCCACCCTCCCAGAAAGAAGGAAAGAAAGAAAGGAAGAAAAAGCGAGATATAATTTGACCTTTTTTTCTAGCAGTACTAATGAATGTTGCCTTTCAGAAGTTACTTGAGTTTTAAGAAATGCCCACATTCTGTGCCCAGATTGTTTTTTTTTAAATGAGTTGGAATTTAGTCTCAGCAAGAACAGCCCCAGGAAAACACCATAGGAGGTCGATTTGTAGCTTTATGATGACATACCCTGATTTTTGCTTAAAATGCAAATTCTTCCATTTCGAGTATTGGCTTTGGATATGTAAATGTTACAAGCACTTATAATTTTCTTACGGAATAGAGTTTAAGACTCCATGAAATAACTAGTTATTGAATCCTAAAAGGAACAACTTATTCTTTCTTTTCTTGGTGTTTTTCTGTCTTCTTTAATCCCAGTTCATCATTCTTCCCCCGTCATATATTTTCACCTATCTTCATACACATCATGTCTCCGTGCGGATCACACTGTTTGAAGCCCAGGGATTTTTCCCTTTGTGAAAACTTTGTGTGTGCAAATGGAAAGTTATGCCAAAAAAGAATTAAATGTCATTGGATAGTGAATGTATGGGAGGAAAACCTTTCCCTCTACCCTCTTAGGTTCGTTCAGTGCCTGGGGGTTGGGGGGACTGTGAATCCAAGTGACAACAGACAGATGAACAGAAGAAAAGGCATACACATTTATTAATTTTTAACTTGATATGCTAGGGCATCACAGAGAGAAATGAATACCCAAAGGAGAGGTGAGATTTGTGAGCTTATTCTCAGCTTAATAGGGGAAAGGGAGAGGGAAAAAGGCCACTTATGGGAGAGCAGATGATGATTAGGAAAGAGGAAGGGGCTGAGAACAGACAGGATGCGTGATGGTTTGTGAGGACCGATGTCTGCCTGGGTATTTGCTGACTTCTCTGCTCTCCAGGAGGAAGAGTCTGTCCTCTCTGGTTGGTGAAACTCCTAGGGGGGTGGTTTATGACAGTTTAGCTCTTTTTTTGGGGGGGGGATCTGTTTTTAGGTAAAAATAAGAATTTAGAGGAAGCCTCTTCCTGCATTTATTGATTCTCAAATGACTTCAGCTCAGAGTAACCCTTCTGTCACTATAGCGCATGTGGGAGCCCTCCAACAATCTAGGAAGTTCAAGCAAAGGGAAAGGAAATGATAGAAGGGGAGGAAAAACATTAAGAAAAAACGAGCAGGATACAGGGTAGTTATTCCAGATTTTTCTTGGTAATGACCCCTTGCTCCTACATTGAAACCTTTTGTTGATATGTATCAAAGTGAATTAGCGAACTTATAGATGTGAAAATGAAAAATGACTTTTTCCCTCGGATAAAATAAGACCAAACTCTACTAGATAGTGATGAGGAAAGAAAACAGAATTTCTGGTGTGTGATCTGCCCGGGCGCGCTCAGAGGCCGCGCCACCCCACCCCTGTGGCACTGGGGAGGGGGAGGAAAGGACTGAGCATCTACTTCCAAAAACTCATTTCAGTTTTTTAATAGTAAAAAGCAAATTGAAAACATGTCAACCATAAAATTGATGAAGCACACTAAAATCATTCTGAGATTCTAGCAGTAAAGCCTACCCAAATTAATCAAATAAGAAAGGTATAATTCTTTAATACGACTCATCCGTAAAGCACCGCCAGCATTTATGAAGCACACAACTCTATTACAAATTCTGTTGGTCTCTTGATGAATGCTGAAAGCACTTTTAAAACAGCAAAGAAGAGGTGCAGCCCTCACTGAGAGATTTGTTTTCGGTGGCATTGGTTTCATCGGGGAACTTGGAGAAATGTGTCCCTGATGCAGCCTTGATTGGTCTTCTGGCTCTCCCAGAACAACTGTAGTACAACCAAAGTCATCAATGGTACTTTCTCTTAGATGTATTTGAAAAATGAATTTGGATTCTGCTGTGAATTTGTGAGATGCTTGAATGGCATAATGAATTCTGTTTATTTCAGACCACTTAGCAATGGAAATTTCTTCTACTTTATTTTATTCTGGAAAAAATTTAAAGACATCAAGAACCTGAAAAGGAAAATGATCAGTTATTTTGATTCTGTTCTCAGGACATTTTTGGAAGTAAAGGCCCATATTTCTCTTCTTGATTGGCATAATCTTGGGGAAATTTTTATTGTCTTTTCTTTATACGTCACAGTATTTTATGCTTCACTTTGTGACCTTGGTCTTATCACTAGCAGTCAGATAACTGCCTGAGTCAGTCAGAGTAGCTGCCTGATGAGGACGTTGTATCATGAAAGGTCTTTGGAGGAAAAGGCAAGGGCTTAAAAGTAAGAAAGGTAGGTGACAGAGCAAAAGGAGGTGTAAAACACATTTTTAAAAGTTATTGCTTGTGTCTTGTTTTCCTGTATATCAGTTTCATCAGATTTCTCAAAATACAGATACTATTCATAATTTCCAGTACGAGTAGTGTGTATCATCTTCCTAAATCCCAGAATTGTAATTTTACTGTCGGTATTTATTGGAAAACTTGGAGATGGAGTGTAGGAAACACAGCCAGAGGGTCAGTTCCTGTTACTACCACAGAGTTTGGGGAGCTGCTTTGTTCTTTTTGCACATGGCGCTGCCCTGGGGTAGACCTCTGCCCTTGCCATTCCTTCCCTCTTCCTGACATTCTCCAAAGCTTCCCCTTCCCGGCTGGGCTGGGCCCAGCGCCCTCACCTGTCTGTTCACAGTTCCCACTCAGGGCGGTCCTGCTGACATCAGACCTGCACCTGCCACCTCCCAGTCTGTTCTCTTTAACCTGACCTGCCCTGCTGCTATAGGCTGTGTCCCAAAGGCTCCCTCTCTCTCGCCTGCCCTTACTCTCTCGCACCTCCACTGTCACCTGGAGACATTTCTACTTTGCCTCCTTTCTGATCCCCCCATGCTGTTCCTGCAGCTCTCTGCTTCCCAACTGTGCGTCTGCCCCTCACTGCCTTTGGTGCATGGTCCAATCTCCATGCTCAGCTGATTAGGCCATGCCACCTGAGCACTTCCTGAACCGCCTCCCAGGTGAGGTTCCTGGGATCCCTCCCCAGCTGGCTGCTCCTCCAGCAAGAGCACCTCTGCTGTGTCCAGACACACCGATTGACTGAATGACTGATTGAACCGCATTAGTCTCTTAATCATTAAAAAAAAAAAAAAGGTAAAAGATGATCATTCTTTTTTTGAATATTTTTTCATGCAAGTGTTTCCCACATGTACTGAGCACTGGCTACATGTAAAGCGCCTGCTAAATAATATCCAATAAAGCTAAAGAAAGAGATTGGGTCTCTCCTTAGCTTAGATCATCCTCAGTTGGCACCAAAACGTACTGGAAAGTTTGCTTGAGTTTTTCTTAACATCTAACAAACCATTTGTCTTTCAAGGTTCATTGTTGGCAAATGGCAATTGTTTGAGTGTCATTTGTTTTTATATAATTAACTTATTTTGCTTTTTATATGTGCTTTATAATAAGTTTTCACAGTTAACCTAGAAGTTTAGGTAGGTTGGTGGCATTATCTCAAATCTGTGTGTGGAAAATCAACACAAATTTAATCTTTCAGCCCCAAATAAATCTTTTCAGAAAGATTAAGCATTTAAGAGTAAGGTTATATTAAGTTAGAAGTTTTAAAACTAAGTTATATGATAAGCTTGCAGAAGTCCACTTAAGTAGACTCAATTTAGATAGCATTTGGAAGTATTTCCAATTTGTGGGCATCTCACCTAGGGCTTCTCTCTAGTGAAGGGAGCTTTGGGCTATAGTAATACAGTTTAGGAAAGTGTAAACTTTATTTTACCTAGCTTCCAAATGTAGCCTAAAACCTCTAATAACATACTGGATCGGGAAACTAAACTAGACTTGTGTTAGTCCATGTTTCTTCCTTTGAATAAAAGACCCATGCCCTGATTACCCTTGCACCAGTTGTCAGTTGTGTGACCCCCGGCAGGCACCTGCTTTGCTCTGTGCCTTGGTTTCCTCCTGCACAGAATGGAGGGATGAACCAGAGGCTGGACAAGACCTCTCTGGAAGTGACACTGTGGACCCAGACATCCACACCTGAGGTGCAGAGTACGGCATCAGAAGGATGCTCCAAGGAAAAGGGCATCCGGGTATGAGGAGCAGAGTCGCAGAAAGGGTGACGGGACCCAAAGGAGAGAAGCAATCAGGGCTGAGGAGGGAGAATCATGGACAACTCAGTACTCTTGGAGGGGCTGAGCCATGGTGGTTGTAGGAAAGACAACAAAGATGGCGTGGAAATAGAAAGGAGGTCTTGGACCAATCGTTAAGTAAGTAAGAGAAATTATCAAAGAGAGGGACATTTTCATGTCAGAATAGGAATACTGAGGGAACACAAGCTGTGGGGGAAAGAAAGAAGAGAGAGAAAGAGATAAAGATATCTAGAAAGAGTCGTGGAAAGAGGCTCTGTGTGAAGGGAGTGTGATGAGAACATTATGGACACCACCTTCTTGGGGGAGACACAGTTGTGGTGTTGACTATAAATAATTAAGGAAGTAATATGATAATAGTTAACATTTATTGAACACTTGCCCCATGGCAGACAATGCACTAGATGCTTCAGACAGATGATGTGATTGAACGCTCGCAGCAAATCAGCGAGGAAGATACGATTATGATTCCCAATAAATTAATGAGGAAAATGAAGCTTCAGGATGCCACACACGTAGAGAACATTAGCTAGGATTTGAGTCCAGCCTGTCTAAATTTCAGAGGTACTTCCCTAAGCAGTAAAGACATCATGGAAATTAAAGACAGAAAATTCCTATGATGAGGAAAGGACGGGTCACAGAGCACATGCACCAGGGTGGTGGAGGTGGAAGAAGAGATAAAGAAACCAAAGGAAGAAGACAGAGCAAGAAGAGGGAAACAGGCAGACGCCAGGCCTGTTAGTGGAAGAGCAGTGGGCCAGTGTGCGGAATCGGATCGGTTGACACCAGGACTGTAGGAAGCAGGTGCAGAGCTTGCCCAGATCCCTACCTGTCCTTATTGTGTTCAACATGGTTTGATTAATGTCCTTAGTCTTGCTTTTCACCCACGGGTACTCTGAAGGGAATATGCTCACTTATGAATAAATCACCTATGCGTTCATCTAAACTTTGCTTACGTTTGTCACACTATCGTCCTGTATAACCTTGGGGAATACCAGGTTTGATATTTTGAGTACCTGATGTGTACAGTTTTTGCATAGAGAGGTTTTATCACTTACTTCCTGAGATGATAGGATCATATATTAATAATTCACCATCTTTGATTGGTGAACTGTATTTACATATTATTTAATCTCAGCTATGTATTATTTGGTCAAATAAACATTAGTCCTTCAATAGCATTGATCAGAGAACTGTCTCAAGAAGAGTGTTGTTAGAAAAGGGACTGTGTTTAGGGACTGCCTCCTCTTAGCGAGAGCTGATGTTCCCATTGATAGGGAAAATGTGCAGAAACAGCATCCATTCTGCTGGGAAAGCCACGCGTGTGAGGCTGAGGATTCCTAAGAGGAGGGTGAGCCTGGTGTGATGAGTCTCTCTGCCCTGCTGAGCTGTGGACGTTCCCAGGACTCTCTCATGTGTTTCTGACCATGAAAGAACTTCCATGGGGCCCATAATCTCTTTTTCTCACCTGTAGCCCTTCACCTGCCTGCTACTTTTTTATCTGTCCTTCGGCTCTCCTTCCAGGACTGGAGTTCAGGTGCACCCTTGGGTTCTTAGGACTGCTTGGTAGACTGCTTGCCAAAGTTTCATCCCTTAGAACCAACGCTGTCAAATGCCGCCCTGGAAATGGAATGCAGTTACTGCAAGAGGAGGGCATAACCCTTATTTCGAAGCATTGGAGGGTAAAATAAGAGAAGCCTGGAACACACGGTAAATCCTCCACCACCTGTGGTAACCATTCTGTGGTACCAAGATGAAAACCTTGCTTTAGAATTAACCCCCCCACCCCCGCAAAACACAAAAACAAAGTAATGCTTCATATAGTAAGATCTTGTACAAATCATAGTTATAGAATGTTTGCTTTCTACCAATCATAGCATCAAATATTATTTTCCTATTTTCCGGAGCACATTACACACTAAAATATCTTACACTGTTTACCTTAAAATATCTTGATTCCAATTTACTTTGCTAAGTTGAGTAAATTGCATTTATTTTGAGTAGGTATATTTCTCACTTCCTTGCTTACAAAAGGCCTGTGAGGTGGGTACCCTACCACTCCCATTTTACAGGTAGGGAGATCGAGGCTCAGGGAGGAAGGGTTGCATATGGAGGAAGTAACAATAGCAAAGCGGAGACTCTGACTCTCGTCTGGATGATTCAAGAGACTGTGGTCTTAAAACCACTGTTAAACAAAATATCTTGTTTCCTCTTTCTTGAGTTGTCTTTCTCAAATCTGCTTTTGATTATTTTATTTCCCTGATCAAGATAGCTACAGTGCATCAAATGCAAATACTTGGCCTACTGCTTTGAGCTGCACCTGGGCTTCGTGTGTCACACTGGGTTCTCTAGAGCAAGGGTCCCCCAGCTGGAGCATGTATCCGGCCACCTGGAGGACTTGTTCATGCACGGCTTGCTGGATCTGCCCCCCAGAGTGTCCAGATAAACTGGTTTGGGATGGGGCCTGAGAATTTTATTTCTGGCAAGTTCCTCGGTAATGCTGATGATGCTGGTCTGGAGATGTCACTTTGAGAATCACTGTCTTAGACTGTGGCAGAAAGAATTAAAATAAGACTGTTTCAGGCTGGGTGAGGTGGCTTATGCCTGTAATCCTAGCACTTTGGGAGGCCAAGGCAGTAGGATCACTTGAGGCCAGGACTTTGAGACCAGCTGGGGCAACATAGCAAGACCCCCATCTCTACAAAAAAAAAAAAAAAGAAAGAAAAATTAGCTGGGTGTGGTGGCATGCACCTTGTAGTTTCATCTACTTGGGAGGCTGAGGCAGGAGGATCCCTTGAGCCTAGGAGTTTGAGGTTGGAGTGAGCTAAGATTGTGCCACTGCACTCTGGCCTGGGGGACAGAGTGAGACTCTGTCTCAAAAAAATAAAAAAATAAATAAAAAAAGACTTTCAACTCAATGATTAGTGGAGGTCACACTTTTAATATGAAAGAGAATATGTTATGAATTTTAAGAACTTAAAGAAAACCCGATTAAATCATTTCTTTTTTTTTTTTTTTTGAGAC
>NW_012148396.1:14861342-14863998 GCF_000956105.1 Propithecus coquereli
CTGGAACTGAGTTGTGCTTCAGGAGTTTACCTTCCTGAACTGGCCCCACGTGGCTGACTGTGCACTCCATTCGGGGGCCACATCCGTCAAAGAAGCTATGATGAAAAGTAACAGGTGAAAACGTCCAGGAGTGTGTCACCTACTGTCAACAGGAAAACCCTGCTGCCGGCATCCCTGGTGTCTGGAGGTCCTGGGAGGCTGCACGGCTGAGCAGTGCACTCCTTGGGCTCCGGTGCTGGAGACTTTGGCTTGAATCCTGGTTCTGCCCTAACCTGGCTGTGAAACTTGCGACACTGACCCTCTGTTTTCCTTGTTTGTGAAACAGGAACACCAACACATGATGCTTCAGGAGGCTGAGGGGAGGTGATGTTCCTGAATCGCAGGGAGGTGTGCCTCAGTCAGTAACTGTCCCGTTATCGACACGCCAAAAGCATCCGACACCCACCAAGGTGCACTGGGGAGGGGCCACAGGCCTGAGTTCCTGCCCTGGCTGAGATACTTTTCAAAGGAGATTGGAAGACCCCTTGGCCTCCCTGGGAGAGGGCGGAGATGAGTGTTCATCCCTGGAGGAGGCTGTGTTGGGAATAGCAAGCCCTGATCCTTCTTGCCCGACGCTGTCTGGGCCCTGAAGCGACTGGCTCCCTGCTTCCTCTCCCTGACACATCTTCCCTCTGCGCAACTCCGGCTGTCTAAATCTTTCCTGGGACCCCAGAATGCTGCTCCTGCACAAATCTTTCCTCCTTCAGGGGAGCGGGATGCCCGAGGCCTCAAGTCCCATAGATGTCCCGAGTCCCATAGGTGACCCAGCCCTGCAGATGTCTTAGGAATCCCTGAGGAGACACTGGACTGCCCTCCTGCTCGTGCTCCTGGCACTACATTTGACGTGTACTGATGATTAGTGATATAAGTAGCAACTGTCAGGCTCCATGCCCTGTGCCCATCTCATATCCTCCCATATTCTCCTGTTGCTTCTGAAGTGCCTCACGTAGAGCAGCCAATGGCCTGTGACAAGCCTGGTGGGGTCACCACAGCCCTCGGCGGCCCCCTCCTTTACGACCCTAAGTGACTCCAGCCCTGTGAGTACAAGAAGCTGGGTGTGCTGCTGGCGAGTGGAAAATACATTACCCCTGACAAATTACTTTTCAGAGAGAGTTACATTAAAAATATTCAGTTCTTGCTTCCCATCTGCCAAGTAATAGAAATACACTACTCAATTGGTACCTTAAAAATTGTTTGACTGTAAGTAATATGGTACTTGGGTAGAACAGAGGAGTAATGCTTCCATCTGAGCAATTCATTTCCCCTGAAACCTAAAAATAGCATCACACTTGGATGGATTATCGAGGAGCTGCACAGAGGCCGTTTCTCAGCGCGATTGCACTTATGTAAGCATGCTTTCTCGCAGACAGTGGCTTCGGGCCGAAAGCAACTCTGTGTGTGTTGTGTGTGTGTGCGTGTGTACGCTTGATAAAGTAACAGTCTAAGGTCAGAGAATTTCAACATTGAATTATCTGAGGTAAAGGTCTTATGCTCGTAAACTGGCTTGTCTCGGTGGCTTACCATACACACCATTTCAACACGTGCTTTCTATTGTGAATCGTCCATTGGAAATAGCCATGTTTATACTTTGTATTATATACACGTTAATAGTTTTTCCTAATGCTGTCATATAAAGTAGCTCATTAGCACTTTCAAAAATAAAAAAATACCATACAAACCTATATGGCAGTCAGGTGAGGTTTTATCATTTCCATTTTGAAGATTAGGGAACGGTGACCCAGAAAGATGAAACGACTTGTTAGAAGTCCCCAACTCTTCCAACATGGGTACTGGTGTGAGGATTTAGGGTCTCCTTTTATCCGACACCACCCCCTTCTTCCAGCTTATTTTCTATTCCTCCTCTTGCCATATATGGGAAACAGAAGGTCACTTTAGATAGAAAAGAGGGTAAATATCTATTAAAAAATTCATATACTGTTATTGCTACCATTATTAATATCATGACTACTACTATTTAAAAGATACTCTTAGTCCTTTAATCCTAGTTGTTTAATTTTATATTTATATACAGCCTTCTAATGGCACTTTGATAACCTACCTTATTTTTGCATTTTTGCTTTATGATTCTGTTTTGCATTTTTGAAATGAGAGAATTTAATTCTATGATCCTTAAGATTTCTTCCCACAATGAGAGGTTTACTATTAAGATTTCATGAATTTATAAATGAAGGATAGACTTCTAATTCTGGCCAAGGTAGAGTAGCCCTGTTCCTCCTGCACCCTGTCTCCCACAACTAACACACCCTGGACATCAACAGCAAAGTGTAGAAGATCCTGATGGGTGGAAAAAGGCAGCAGGCTGCTTTAGACCTCAGGACTGAGGAACAACGTGCAGTGAGTTGCCTGGGTTTTTTGTTGTCTCCTCTGGATCCCAGACACAGTGCTGGAGAAGTAATCTGGAAGCACTAATGACCTAAGAACTCCAATCAAAGCCTGGTTTCCCAGGCAAAGAGCCAAGAAAAGATGACCTAATAGAACAGAAGACATTTTTATAATACCTCCCCTGGTCCAGCCAAGCACCAAACAGAAAAACTGCCTCTTCCTTCCACCCTGTGGTTATACTGGGGCTGACTGGAAGCAAATCATGCGCCTGTCC
>NW_012148396.1:14865078-14886264 GCF_000956105.1 Propithecus coquereli
CTATCTTGAAAGAAGACAGAACAATGGAATGAATAAATGAGTGATAAATGTAATAGGCTACCCTTCTCCTCATGAATTTATAAAAACTATGTTTGAAGGTTGAGGCAAAAGATCAAAAATACCATCTGATATGGTGCTCCATGAATGTAGAGGAAATTCTTAAGACATTTCTATTTAAAAAGATGGGAGAGTAAAAGGAGTTGATAGAAGTAAGGCTTTTACATTTTGCTCAAATGCTGATACCAGTAGACTCTGATGTGTTACTTCTATATATTAATATGTTAAAACTTAAAATAATCACTAAAAACTCATACAAAAACATGTCATCAAAAACACTATGCATAAATCAAAATAGATTTCTAAAAGATGTTTATGTGACCCATAAGAAGGCAAGAAAAAAAGAAACAGAGGTATGGAAAACAGAACAAATAGAAGACAAGAAATAAATTGGCAGGCTTGATGCCTACCCTGTCAATATTTACTTTAAACATGCAAGGTCTAAACATAGCAGTTAAAAGACAGGGGTTGTCACTGTGGGTAAAAAGTATGACCCAGATACAGTGTATGCTTTCTAGTAAACTCACTCCAAACTAAAGGCCTAAGTAGGTTGAAAGGAAAATGATGGGAAAAGATACGTCATGCAGGCACTAACTTTAAAAAAACCAGATGTGACCATATTTATATCGGGTAAAGTAGATTAAAAAGAGCAAAGAAGAGAGTGACTTTGTATTAGACATAGGGATGCCAAATGTGCATGCACATTGGCAACATGCAATTTATGAAGCCAAACCTAATAGGGCTAAAAGGAGAAATAGACAAATCCGTAACTGTAGTTGGAGACTTCAACACCCCACTCTTAGTAATTTGTAGAGCTATTAGACAAAAATTCATATAGTGTTCCTAAAAATGAAGATTAAAAAGTCAGAGAACAAATTAGTCATCACGGGGCTAGGAAGGAGATCAGGGGGGCTGGTGTGGCTATAAACTGGGTTATGGGAGAGACCTGTCATTGCAGAACAGTTCTGTAGCTCGACTGTGGTGGTGGTTGCACAACTCTACACATTTGCTAAGATTGCACAGAACTACACACACACACACACACACACACACACACACACACGATTGCATGTACAGCTGGTGAAATCTGAATATGGCCTGTGGATTGTACCAAGGTCAATTTTCTGGTTTTGCTGTATCGTACTGGAATTATGCCACAGGGCAGCATTGGGGAATACTGGGTGCAGCCTGCATGGGACCCCCTTGAGCTTTTTTGTTCTTTGCAAATTCCTGTAAATCTATAATTATTTCAAAATAACTTTAAAACAAACAAGGATGCTGGCACTGTAGGATGCCAGCAAGTGTGTTGGAGTCGTGTCTGTATTCATGGTAATGCTTTTCCTGTCCGCACATAAACATGCCCCTCTTTCTTGACCCGGTTGGGGTTGGGGTTGTAATGACACTGCCCTGAAATGCACTCCTCTCAACTGTGAATTAGAAGTGATTACAGGGGCAGAGCTGCATGCGTGGGGACCAGGGTCACGGGCTCCTGGTTTGAGGCCGAGGCTCTCCGTGTTCCTCGTGGAGAGGCGCGGTGGCAATAGAGCTGCACATAGTAATTAGGCCTAATTGTTGCGGCGTTTCACTCAAAGCATCAGCAGCTAAAAATAGGGCCATTTGTTTCCTGATGCAGGTGTAACAGCTGTGGAAGTGCCCCTGGCTGTGAAAGGGGCAGCCTCACCGGGTGAGGAAGACATGTGGTTGGATGCATCTACTGATGGCAGGGGCTGTGGCTGAACGTCCCCCCTCGGACGCAGATGCCTTGTGCCACACCAAATAGAAAGCCAACCATTGATGTCGGGTCAGCCCTCTCTTAGAGCTGTCTTTGAAAGCATAGAATCTTTGAAAATTGTAGCATTCATGCTTTTCTATGGTAACAAATGCCTATTTTGTTTGTATGAAATACGGATAAGGATGAAAGGGCATAGGTAAGTTAACTGGGCAGATATATTGCTGGCAAACATACATCCTTTGCGTGTACTTCTCGGGTTCTAAAGTCTCTGCTCATTCAAATGGATCGTGTTGTGATAATTATTAAGGATGGCATCTGATTAAAGTTAAGAAACACAATGGAGATGAGTCACAAGTAGGTTTTATTTTAGTTAGACTATGTTGGCTGAATTTACATGAATACTTAGTGTCTATTATATAATGTATTTTCATGTGGTTTGTAGCAGTCAGGGCACCACGTCAGGTGGCCAAACAACCATATTATGAGGTTGGCACTAATGTAGCTAAATACAGTACTTTGGCCTGAGAACCAGGGCCACATCTCAGCTTCCTGCCTTCCGTCTGGTTTGATGCACTTCCCCTTTTCCTTGGGGATCGCCTCTCAGGTGGCCTCTCCTTCCCCACCCTTATCTGCTCTGCATCCTGTATCTGTTTCCCTACCACACCTGAAATGCCACGTGGCTCTTGTGTGAATGGGCCCTTCCCTGTTCCCTGCTGTGCTTCCCTCAGGGCACACAGGGGCACTTTTGCCTGGGTTGCCCAAGAGCCTTGTAGTGTGCCTGGCCCAGAACAAGTGCTCGGGAAACATTTGCTGCCCAACAAGTGAGTATGATGAATATGCCGATGCTCCGTGTGGACGTTCAGCAGGGGCTTGCATACAGGTGCTCAGAATTATTAGTAAAAGAAACTTTAATTTGTCTTGGATTTCACGTACCACCTTACTCTGCGTCTCACTTTAAAAAGAGTTTACGAATAATTAGGGTAAGGCAAAGAATCGTGTGTATGTGTGTGTGTGCACGTGCCCACATGTGCCTTGTGGGTGGATGTATGTGCTTGTGTGTGCACACGGGCAGGTGTGTGAGTGTGTTTTAGTTTTCTCCTGAGCATATCACTGCAGAGGATTCAGGATCCATAAGTGTCCTTCATTGTGATCATCTCAAATGACTGAATTTACCTGTTTTCACCTGCACTGATTGTCAGTGGGGAGCTATTTATTTATTTATTCATTTATTTTTTTTTGAGACGGGTTCTCCTTCTGTCACCCAGGCTAGTTGGTGTCATTATAGCTCACTGCAACCTCCATCTCCTGGGCTTAAGTGATCCCCCTGCCTCAGCCTCCCAAGTAGCTGGGACTACTGGTGTGTGCCACCATGCCCAGTTAATTTTTTCTGTTTTCATTAATAGTAGAGACGGGGTCTCGCTCTTGTTCAGGCTGGTCTTGAACTCCAGAGCTCAAGCAATCCTCATGCCTCTGCCTCCAAGAGTGCTAGGATTACAGGTATGAGCCACCGAGTCTTTGAATATTTTTATAATTCTGTATTGTTTACCAAGTGTGGTCACTTCAGCGTTTCAGGTTAACATTAGATTAAAGATCTGTGTGGTGGGCCCAGCAGGTTCCGTCTCACTTTCCAGTGAAGAAACGGAGGCTCCTGGGAGTTGTGACTAGAAAATGCAAAACCGGATCTAGAACCCAGTCCTCTGTTTCCTGGGTGCTTTCCCCAAAATGTCCCACAGAATTTGACTGCTGCGTGGTGGTTGTTTTGTTGTATGATAAACAGGCCTGGACCTTCGCCAGATTTGGGGAATAGTCCTCATTGTCAAAGCATTTTGGGCAGTCGCCAGCTGATTTTCATTCTAAATTAGGCAAATATTCACTCCCGTCTATTTATCCTCTACATATAGAAGTTCAGAGGAGAGAAACAAGGAAATTGACTTGGGATTTCAAAACTCCCTCACCATCTGAGAACAGGGGGTTTCAATTACAATATAACCAAGCTGTTTATCACACATCCTTGTTTACTAGGGAAACGGTCATAGTTCTTGTAATCAATTAGGTATTTGTAGGGTCCTAGTGCTGCCGCTCCTTTACTCACAGGTGCATTTTCTCTGGATGGTCAAGCCTTCTGCAAGGTGTGGCTCTCTGAGGCGTACACGTCACAGGGATGCCTCCGTCTCTCCTGACGGTGCTGGCAGCAAGATACTTTATACAGTGTGCTTTCTGTGACTTCCTGTATGAGTCCCTTCCCATGGATCGCCCCAGGCAGGCTCTTACCCCCTGGGGTCGGGGTGGCACTTTCTCTCCGGAAGCGCTCCAGGTTACGTTCTTTTTTTGGTAAAAGGGACTTATTTCTTCCTCATTTCCACCTTCCTCTTTGCACACTCTATTGAAACTAGCAGGTGAATGTGTTTGGAGGATGTAATACTTGAATCAAGGTTGTTGAAAATAAAGTCTGGAGATTGTCAGCTTTTCATTTTACCATCATTGTGATATTTAAATTGTTCTTAATAAGCTATTGGTTTCATTTTTCAAATAGAAAAGGAACCTTAAGCAAACTAAAGAATAGCATATGCCTTGAAACATGCCACAGCTGGCCCATGGCTGCCTCCAGCAGCCTCCCAGTCCTTCCAAGCAATCGCCTGCTGAAGGCGCAGCAGTCTCCCTGACGCCAGGTCTCAGGAGCAGAATAGAGTGGATATGGGCTCTGTGTTCATGGCTAAATGGGAAAGTGAAAAATAAATTCCAGGGACTGAAATGGAATTGCTTGTAGGAACAATTCGATCAATTTATTTTAGCATAGCTATTCTCACCTATGACCTATTGTCCAAATGAATATCCTGTGACTTCTTCTGTTGTTGAATCTGGTTTCAAGTGTTCCATTTCAGTTGGCAACATAGCAGTCCTGGGCATGTTTGAGATCAAGACGGTTAATTTCCATTCAAATGCCAATCAACCTGGGTGTAGGAAGTCTTAGCATTAGGTCACAGGTGTGTGAGCATCTCTGCAAAGCCTGCCTGTGCCTCCCAGGCAGCATAATGCAGTCAAAGAATACGGGTTTTGGAATCAGACAAACATATGTGTGTGTGTATACATGTTCCGGCAAATGTGTATCAACCCATAACACAGGTTAATAAAACTCTTTGAATTTCAGATACCTATGAACTGAAGATGATATCCCTCCCTCATATGTCTGCTGTGAGATTTTATTTTTTTAATACCTGGGTGTCATTATTGCCTTCATTTTATTTTATTTTATTTTTTTATTTCAGCATATTATGGGGGTACAAATGTTTAGGTTACGTATATTGCCCTTGCTCCCTTCTTACCCCCGAGTTTAAGGAGACCATCCATGTAAAGTACCTAACACATTATCTGGGACGTGGCATGTTCTCATAAACCTTCATTTTTCTGTTTTTTAGCTCATGGTGTTTATTTTCTGGAATCTTGCTCACACTTGGATATACTGGGTGGCTAGCCTGTCACCTAACATCCATTCCTAGCTTTGCCCATACAGATGTCTATTACTAAACTAGAGCAAGTGAGTAATGTATTAACATTGCATTGTCAAAATCACTTTGGATTACATTTGGCAATTGGGATTCAACTCTGAGAACTATAAACCATCGATCACCAGTTTTCTCTGTAATCTTCTGAAAATTGGTGAGCAAAAGAAAAGACATCATTAGATACTAACAGCTCAGAGGTGAGGAATGTTCAGATAAATAAAGAACTAAATAAGATAAGCTTCTCCGCGGGAGACTAAAGGTCAACCACAAATGAAGCCAAAGCTGTTGGTCTTAAGATCACCTCCTGCCCGTAATGAACTGGGCACTTCTGGTATGAGTTAAGATGAAGGGAGAAGTAATTGTTTCCCAGAGACCACAGTGAAAAAGCTTAGGAACACACCAAAGACTGTAAGTTCCCAAAGTAATGGATTGTGTTTCCCTTCTAAATACAAAAAGAGAGGGTGTTGCTTTGCACTCTAAGATGAGAAGATTTCTAAAGTAAAAGCATCATTATCTGTGTTTCAATCCCTATTTGAAACATCCTTTGCTGGGGTCTAGATCAACAAGGATCTCAAAACCCAGGCAAGAATTAAAAAAAAAAAATCCTGTGCTCCAGGATATTCAGAGTAAAATTAACAAAGGTTAACCATGTGTAACATACTTAAAGAAAAATCCTGTTTGCAGCAAACAAATCTTGTCCCTTAGTTTTTCTGAGAGATCTGATTTATCAATGTCATTTAATGCTTATTGACAGCATTTCTTATTTATAAAGTTTAGGAAGGATGAACTGAGTTTGCTTCTTATGCTGCAGTCACTACACAGTTTATCCTTTTGGAGCTGGGAGGAAAATGAGAGATGGACAGCTAGCTCCCCTGTTTTACAGGTGAGGAAACTGAGGCCCAAGCAGATGAGTCCCATCGTGCTGGCTGTGCCAAAGCTCAGCTCAGGGCTGTCCCTTGTACCAGGCAGCCTCACAGAAGAGGCAGGCTGTTAGGACACACATGTCCAAAAGTCACAAAGAGATGAAAGAAAAATAACACAAATGGAAAACTCACTTGCCAAAATGTGTTAGTCAGAGGTTTAATAACTATAATATACAAAGAGTGCTATGATAAGAATAATTCCAAATCTTAAGAGAAATCTAGGCAGAGGAATCGTTTTGTCTACTCACACAAGAGGAAATACAGTGGTGCAGATTGCCTCTATCTGGTCATTTTTTAAAATGCAAATTTAAACAATAATGAGCTTTCTTTTTGGTTTGTCTAATGAGCAGACTAAGAATGCAGGTGCTTGAGTGGCGAAGCCATGCTCTGCACTGGGTCGTACAGGTACAAGGGCACCGGCAGCTGGAGGGTTTCCCCATGTGAGCACAGCTGGAACGTGTGCATTCACTTCCAGTGTGCACCCTACAAAGTCATCAGTAGCGGGGAAACCTATCTTTTCATCTCTGAAGGTGTTCATCACTTTGTTATTTACAGTTAAAAAGGGGGTGGGTTAAATAAATTATGATCCATCCATATAATAGATTATGCATGGAATAAAGTGGTCTTTAAAGAATTTTCTGTGTAGAAAGATGTTGAAATGCAATTTTACATAAAATGAAGCACACAGCACAAAATTCAATGTAAGTATGAATAACTTAGTATATTAAATTAATCCACATATACAACATAATGTGTAAGCTAATTGGCCAAAAGAGTCACAGTAGTTACCTCACAATACTGGGGATTTTGATTTCTTTATTTTTTCAGGCTTTCTCTAATAAATAGGAGTTATTTTATAGTCAGAAAAAAGTAATCACTAATTTTAAAATGATTTACAAGGCTATATTAAAATGAAACTCGTTTTTAAAGTACCTTGATTTGCCACATATTTAAAAGTTTTGAAGTCATCAAACCCCACGTGTTCACAGGGCATCTTCTGTAGATCACATGGAATGGCTATCTCATTCCTCATACTGGTATTACCTGGTATTCTTTCCATTTGGGATTATCGTTATAACGTTTAAGCTGTTTATCAGTCCTAATAAACATTATAATCTGGTTGAGTACTTTTCCAAGCTGCTTCCCAAATTTTCCATGACCCTTGAAAAGAGGAACTTATCTAAATATTCAAATACTGCGGTTTATTCCCTCTTGGCCTCCACATACTTTCTATTTTTTTCAAAAATGCTAATGACCAACATTTATTTGATGTACCGAGAACCTTCCATGCATGACTTCATTTAGTACTCAGAATAACCCAGTAAGACGAGTGTTCATGTTTGTAGTGAGGCAGGGGAGGTGCAATCTCGTGGCTGCCCCCCTTCTTTTCCTGTCCCACACCATTCGTGCCCATTTTCTGTATTCCCGACGCAGAATAAATCAGTGCAAATAAATATTTTCATTGTTGCTGTACAAACATGTGGATTTACTCTCCGTTTATGATCCAACTGGATAGTCTAGGAAATTGCAAAGCTCCATGGCTTGATTTTTGAACCTATATATTGAAGGGGATTAAGAGTTTTCACTGAGGCTAATGTTCAACTTTCAATATTTCCAAGAAAGGCTCTAGCCCCTGTTTATACATTTATATTTTAATATGTTTGTATTAAGTATACATTTATATTGTCACAGGATTATGAATCCACCTATTTCTATTGACTCATCACACAGTTAAAATTTGGTGAGTCTTCTTTGGTTGTGTTTGTCATTGTCTTTGTCACTGGTAAGGTGTCTACAGCCTCAGGGGCAGTAACAATTTATAAGAATTATTTCCTCTCATAATGGACTTAGCATTCTTTTTCTTAGCATGTATGAATGGGCTGCAAACAGTGATGTTTCTTCAATTGAAAACCACCATTAAAATATTAATAAACAAGATTTTTATATTGTGAACATATTTGAATGTTCCTACAAGTCAGTACACTCTCTGATTTCTCTATCAGCCAGTAGCTGAATGCAGAAGGATGGGAAAGCAACACTGGAATTAAAGGAGCTGTTTCCATTCACTCAAGACTCTGAAAATTTGCTTCTCTTTCCCTAACATCTAATCTTACAGTAGCATTATACTAATATTAGTAAAATTAGATGGAGTGTGAAGTCTTATTTGGTGAAATTATTTTTAATTACATGCACTGATTATACAAAAATATGTTTGTGTGAATCCCGTGGGTAGGGAGGTTATGGCGGGGAGAGCTCCTCTAGAGCAGCTCCTGGCCTCCCAAGTCCAGAACCCATATCTTTATTTATTTATTTTCTTTTATGGCTATAGATTCCTTCTGGAGTGTCCTAAAAATTGGCACCCACTTCCCCACAGGACTGACTTTTATGTGTAGATAAAGTTGATGGTCATAGTTCCAAGACAAACTCACTTGCTCCCTTCCTTAGGCGGGGTGATTGGGTGACAGTACTCCTTTGAAATTCACTCCTTTGTGGTATAAGATCTGCCCTGTTGCAGTCATTTAAAATGCAAATTGTCCGAGTTGGCTGACAGAAAATAGCCCTTGTAAGATAATGCCATAGAATTGCCTGGTAAGATTTAGGAAGATTCCCAAGGGGTAGGAGTTGAGGGAGGAGAAGAGAGGTGGACAGTACCCTGGAAGGAAGCCTGCGTGGGTGGACTAGTGGCCTGTGAAGCCGGCAAACCGTATGTGGTCTGAGAGGCCTGGCCTGGGGTGGCTGCTGAGGTTGGGTGGGGAAGGGCCAGATGGGCTGACCCCCTTGGCCACCCCCTCCAGTTGCTCGCTTAGGGGCCAAACCCCTAGTCTGTAGCCCTGGGAGAAGGGCAGTGGGGGGGAGAGCACTTACTTGCCTGAAATGTGCAAGCTAATGGATTCCTCTAGGATAAAAATGATGAGGAGATGAAAAGGAAGAGAAAAGCGGCTATAGGGAGAAGTATGTGTATGGAATAAGTGACGGTTTTCACACTTGGATCTCATTTATCAGATTTATATTTGGCCTGTCTCAAGCTCTCCGGCTCTCCACTGGGATTTTGAAACTGGATTTTGCTGGACATCTAGTTGTAAGCAGATTTTCTAGGCTTTTCTGACAGATTCCTGTACAAGAGAGGTTTCTTCTGGAGCACTGGTCCTCACTAAAGGCAGCATGGCTTTGTGGAAGGACCCAGGGCTGGAGCCGGAACTGGGGTCCACACAGAGGGTGGTTTTTGAACCTCAGTTTCCCCAACCTGCAAAATCAGAGTGTTGAACAAGACACTAAGACCAATGTCGACCTAAAGGAAGAAACTCTCTACCTACATTAATATAAGTAGAGAGTTTATTTGGGCCAAGTTTGAGGGCTGCAACCAGGGAGATAGATACAGATTCAAGTTGCCCTGAATTATGCTCTGATTAGCAGTGGCAACAAGTAGATTTTTAAAGGAAAAAAAAAGGAGCAGTCCTTACATTGGTTCATTAAAATAACATAAGCTTTTGATTGTCCACACATTGTTCTTTTTGTCACAAATTCCAGGAACTTAAGATAATGGGTGAGAGTCACATGGTACAACTTGTAACCTGTTAGGTAATTTATCAACTAGTCTAGAAAATTGCGGTGGGTGGGGGGTGGCGGTGGAGGGCAGGGGGAGAAAAAACCAAAATGCCTTTAAACAATAAATCCAGGGCATGGGTGCAGGGGTGGGTGGAGGGGAGGCATGACAGAAGTGTCATACATTTCTCTGGGCCTGATAAATTTTTCATGCCTTAAATTCTTCAGACTATTCTGAGCCACTTTTCTTTCTCACCAATTATAGTTCTAATGGTGTGAATGGTATTACTGGGAAATAATCAAATCATTTCAAATATTTTGATTTTTGTTGCATGAAGAGTTATTTGGAAAACACACTATGCAGAACACAGGAAAATAGTTCTTATGTTC
Source organism: Propithecus coquereli (assembly GCF_000956105.1). Lineage (NCBI taxonomy): Eukaryota > Metazoa > Chordata > Mammalia > Primates > Indriidae > Propithecus > Propithecus coquereli. The sequence continues at coordinate 14,875,227 of NW_012148396.1, forward strand.
TTTTTTTTGTCGTTACTATTTGTTTGATTTTTAAAACCTCTGCAAAGTCCATTTAGGACTCTGTTGTTGTAAGGAGTCAGTATTGGGGAAAGATATGTCAGTGTGTTTAAGAGCAAGTCCGTATTGCCTGAAGAATGTCAGTTTTTAAATGGAATAATCATTGTTTGCTTTTTACCTGCATGTTCTAATTGGGCATGCTGAATATGGTTCTTCTTGGAGAACTCTGATTCTCCAAGGATTTTGAGCAATTCAGTAATTTTCCTATAAATTTGCTGAAGCAGAGGATCTTTTTGTTCTGAAGGTCTTCATCTTTGTTAAATATAAGATGCCTGACGATTAAACAGTGGCTCCATTGAATACAACTTTGAGAATGTGTGGTGTTGTTTCCCATTGTTGACGTTGCTCCAATTATTATCCCTTAGCGATGAAAAAGAAAGGGACAAGATGATTCCTAGCATTATTTGGTATTCTTTGTTATATGAATACATTACAAAATATTGTTACAATGACAACACCTCCATGTTTTCTTTTTTTTTTCTTTTTTTTTTTTGAGACAGAGTCTTGCTCTGTTGCCCTGGCTAGAGTGCCGTGGCATCAGCCTAGCTCACAGCAACCTCAAACTCCTGGGCTCAAGCGATCCTTCTGCCTCAGCCTCCTGAGTAGCTGGGACTACAGGCATGTGCCACCATGCCCGGCTAATTTTTATATATATATTTTTATTTGTCCAGATCGTTTCTTTTTATTTTTTAGTAGAGACGGGGTCTCGCTCTTGCTCAGGCTGGTCTCGAACTCCTGACCTTGAGCGATCCACCTGCCACCCAGAGTGCTAGGATTACAGGCGTGAGCCACCGTGCCCGGTCCATATTTTCTTGATAGATGAATTTCAAAAGTGTTTGGTCCCCTGAATGTGGACTTTTTTAAAAAAGAATATCCTAGACTCTAGTAAGGAAAATGATAAGATCAGATAATGCCTGAGCAAGAATCTATGGGCTTGAGAGTTGGGCCTACTAGGATGAGATCATACTCCCTAGGCAAGTGTGGGTAGGTTGGTGTAAGCACTGTCCAACGTTCCGGCCTCAGTGCTGGGCTGGATGGCAGACTGCCCATAGCTCAGGAAGGGCTGCAGGAGTGGCCCCGGGGCAAACACACAGAGGGACAGTGCTCTGCGAAGGGGATGACAGCCAGGACCCTCCTCTCTGGGTCTCAGTATCCTTTATGGAGGAGGTTGCTGATGATTTTCCAGGGATGTCCTGTGGTGAATCTGCCTTCCCTCTTGTTGAGAATGGTGGGAGAAAATCCATGGGCAATATACACAAGCCTCGAGATGTTGGAAGCTCTGGGGGCAAAGCTCTTGCTGGCTCTCACGTCGTTTGGGACTTGCCTTGCCCCTGCCTGGTCTCTGTCTTCCGAGCTCCTTTCCTCATCATGTAGAAATTCCATCTTGAGGTCATGCTGTTTACCTCGAGGGCTCAGAGTCACATCCACCAGCCTCTCCTCTCAGGCCCCGCTGTCCCCAAGTCCCCACTAGCCCCTTACTGTATTCCTATGGGCTTCCCACCTAGACTACAATCCAGAATCCTTGCCAGGGCCTTGCAAGCCTTACACGATCTGCCCCGTTCTGGTGCACTCCCACACTCTTGCTCTCGCATCCGCCCTGTTGACCCTTGTCTTCTCGATTCATGGAACACACCTGAGTATGCTCCTGCCTCAGTGCCTTCCCTTGTCCTCTTCTCCCCGCCTGGAACATTACTCTCCTACACCAGTCTGAGGGCCCATCATCACCTCATATGGTCTGTGCTTAATTCTTGCCTTTTCAGAGGGCCTTTCTCCACCCACTGCATCAAAAATTGCATTCTTCTACACCATTACTCTCTACTCTCTCCATCTACTTTATTTTGTTGTTGTTGTTTTTTTTTTTTAAGCACCTGACCTAGTCTGTGGTTCTCTAGTCTTGTTTTTCACTTGTCTGTATGCCGAGACCCAAGAGGGCCTTCATTCTGTTTGCTGTGTTTGTGCGGCTCCTACAGCAGTGCCCGGCCAACAGGGCATCTCAGGAAGCTAACAGTTAGATGAATTACGATCAGTCTCCTTTACGTTATGCATCATCACTTTTCTTGAGAAAATTACACTTATACCTTCTCTTTAGTTCATTTCTGCCTGGTTTTCCAGGGTGTAGATAACTACAGTTGACCCGTAAACAGCACAGGTTTTAACTGCATAGGTCCACTTATACGTGGATTTTCTTCTACCTCTTTCACCCCTGAGACAGCAATGTTGTTGCCCAACCAGGTTCATTGCCTATTTCCCAAGAGGAAGCCAATACACTGAGACAGCGGAGTTTACTGTAGAGAAAGAGTCTTTAATTCTGCATAACACTGAGCAGGGGGACGGGAGGAATTTCTCAAATCCACCTCCCTGAGAATTTGGGAGACAGGATTTTTAAAGACAGTTTGGTGTAGGCAATTGAGTCTGCTAATTGTCTGGGTTTAGGGCAGAACCATAGGGTTGTAGAAATTGTCTTCTCTGCTGACCAGGTTCTTGAGTGGGGTCACAAGACCAGTTGAGTCAGTTTCTTGGGTATGGGTCACTGGTCTGGGAGGGTCAGCCATTCCACTGGAATGCAGGGCCTGGAGGATATCTCAGAAACTACTCCTTTTTCAAAAAGGTAATGTTATCTGTGGAGAAAGCTAAGAATCTCTATGACCACCAGCCACATGGCTTGAGAGTGACAATTAGAGAGAAGGAAACGAGGGGACAGTGGCTAATTATTATCATTAGTTTTAGCTGGGCCTGTGCCTTATTTTTAGCTAGGCCCTTACCACAGTTCTTGTCTTGCACCCCTTTATCAATTTGTAAAGGCGGTTCCAGCAAGACCAACCCTTGCTCCTCTTTCCTCCTCCTCAGCCTACTCAATGTGAAGACGACAAGGATGAAGACCTTTATGATGATCCACTTCCACTTAATGAATAGTAAAATATTAATATATTTTCTCTTCCTTGTGATTTTAATAGAAATTTCTTTTGTTGAGCATTATTGTAAGAATACAGTATATAACACAGAAAGTGTGTGTTAATTGGCTGTTTATGTTATCGATAAGGCTTCCAGTCAACGGTAGGCTATTGGTAGTTGTGTTTGGGGGAGTCAAAAGTTGTGTGCAGATTTTTGACTGCACGGGTCTGGTATCCCTAACCCCTGTATTGTTCAGGGCTCAACTGAACGTCCCTTTCTGCTGTTGTTTTGTTTTGTTGCCTTTTCCCTGACTCACAGGCTCCCAAAAGGGTAGCCCAGTGGCTGGTGACATTCATTTGGTTTAGTGGCCTCTTTTTTTTTTAAAGTCCACTCTGTCCAGCTGGACCATCTTCCTGTCCTTGTCTCTGTTACTGCCAAGCTCCAGAGCACTTTTCTGTGCACTGATGCAGGACCAGTCTCCAGCTGTCCACTTCCTCTCTTCATGCTAGTGTTTGCAGCTCCCTTCAGGAGCTTCCAAGCATGGCTGCCTATGCCCCCAGTGTCCCTGCTCCGTCGCAGCACTGTGTGGCTTCCTCCCGGTGTTGGCCCCTTGGCCCCTTCCTTTATTCATGTGTCAGGAGATGGAGACCAGCCCCGGGCTGGAAGTCAAGGAATGAAAGGGGCTTTTGATTGATAGTCATTGTCCCTCAAGGAGCTCATGGTTCAACAGGTACAACACAGAAGGAAGGCTGTGATCATCAGTGATGGAGACTGTGCAGGATGTGACCAGAGGTGCTGGAGGAGTTCTGGCTGCTTCTGGGATATGAGGAGAGTGGAGAAGAGCGTGTGAGCATGTCTAAATACAGTTTTAGAGACCCACTCCACTGATCCCAGTCCAGCGGGTTTAGATCAGGGCATGCATACTGCATTTTTAACATGGAAAAAGGACACCCTGGTCATTACGTGGGCCTGCAGCCCACCAGACCAACAGGGACAGCTACTGCCCCCAGGGACCATGTTAACTCTCTATTCATGAAAGAACATCCTGAGTCATTTTTGGGAGGAGGCATGTTGGGTAGGCAGCTCACCTGCAGACTGTTGAACTAGAGTCATCAGATTTTGCTAAAAGCAAAGATGATTTTGTAATGTAGAGTAGAAGAGTATAGTCTGCTTTTTGAGAATAGAAATAGGGAATTATATATATAGAAGGTATGCTTTCTATATTCAGATGTAGACATATAGCTCTGTAGCCTTGATGAAAAATCAATTAAAGGCCATAAATTAGTGTGGGCTGAGTACTTTCCAGAATGTGGCAGCAGTATCATGGACATAAAATACTTAACATAGAGGAGAATACAATGTATTTGCAGAAGGCATGGGCTGAGCTTACAGCCTCATGGTCAGACCCTTGGGCAGGATGAAATTCCTGAGTGTGCTTGGTCTGATGCCAGCCACTCTGCTACCTCACCATGCAGTTCCTGATGTTCATGGTCAGAGGATAAGGCCCTACTGTTTAGCTGCAGAACTTTTATTAATTTTTAAATGTAGTTACTTACTCCAGGGCTGATGTTAGCATAAGTGGTGATAAAACATTTTTTTAGAAAATTGCATGAAGTCATAAAACATGTCAAGTTTTGGAAATATCATTTATAAAATAGGGTTTTTTATTATTCACTAATATTTTGAATATAAGTATTAGGTTTTTCTTTTCTTTCTCTCATTCCCTTATTATGTACGTACAGATGTCCTCAACTTAGGTAGGGTTATATACTATTTTTAAGTTGAAAATATCATGGTTGAAAATGCATTTAATGTACCTAACCTACCAAACATCATAGCTTAGCCTAGCCTATATTGAACATGCTGAGAACACTCACATTAGCCTACAGTTAGGTAAAAACCTTCTAACACAAAGCTTATTTTATAATAAAGTTTTGAATGTTTAATGTAATTTATTGGAAAGATCAAAATTCTATGTATGGGTTTCACTTTTGTGCCATCATAAAGTTGAAAAATGTTGAACCATTGGAAGTTGAGGGTCATCTATATATGCATATATGCAATCTATTTTATATACATTATATATTGCACATAATATATGCACATACTGTTTTGCATACACTCACTGTGATACGTCTGATGGGGAAAAAGCAGTTCGTCTGCTTTCTGCAGCTGCTTATATTAAAGTCGGCTTTGGCAGTTTCTGCTCCAAACATAAATATGTGTTGCTTCCACATATACTACATAAAATATAAAATTCATGAAAGTGACATTTTTTCCCAGTATGGGGATGACACTCTTCCAAATGTGCGTCACCAGGTGATGTTGGACTAAGGAAGGGACATGGCAGATCAGGCATCACCTCTTGATGTGTAGCTGGGAGGGACATGCACGACTTACCCTCCCAACTCAGTGACCAAAGCAAGTCACTTGGTCACACACTGGCCACATCTAATGGCCGGAAGGAGGACAGCCAGAGATTAGGTGGCTGCACCAAAGACACCCCACAAGGGGGAGTGTGGTACTTTATTTTTAGAGGGAGAGATTTGAGTATGTTTGTAAGTAAGAGGGAAAGAAGCCGGCAGAAATGAGAGGTGAAAGCTACAAAGAGAAGGCGTGAGTGAGGAAGAGGAGCAAGAGCAGAGGGGGCTAGTTTTCCTATCTCTCCTTCCTCCCTTTCAGTAGGTTCCTACTTCTCGTGTCACTTTCATGCTCCATGTGAAAGTGGATGGTTTGCGGATTGCCGGATGTTTCCTATATCTTTAGTCCCTATGTTGTGTGTATTCTTCTACCCCGGTCTTCATCAGCCAGCTGTCAAATGCTCAGTCCTAAATGCTGCCTTTGCCTTTGGAAGGTTCCCTGATGCCTGACGCTGATGCCTGTATGTAGATGCACCCTCTTCAGCCAGAGCAATTTTCTCTTCCTGCCTTGTTGTATAATTTTGTGCATCTTCCGCACAAGGGCAACTTGATAATGGAGCCACTAAATTGGTGTTTACTTCGAAACCCAGCTTGGTTTCTGCCTCCTCTCTGGAGCATTCTGAAGTACTCATGTCCACATTGTTTTTGTCTTTTTCTGACCTTTTAAAAACTCATTTTTTAAAAATAATGAATTCTCCCCTCTTCAGGCACTGATCACAGTCTGTCTTAAATATTTCACATATTTAGTAAGACTGTCACCCCACAAACTTCTGAGCTCATGGAGGGATTTTAGCCACTGACAGCTCTCAATATATGCTTGTTCCAAAGAATGTCTTCAAAGATGATTTTATTCATGGTTGTATGTCTATTGTTCCAGAAAGAACAGTAAGCAACCTCCAGAAGCAGATATTTCAGTGATTAAATATCCTCTCAGGAATCCACTGAAATGCTAGATTAGGTGATTTAAAAAGTAATCAACTGTGGTAGGATCCACTTAAGGCATGTTACTGTCTATGTGTCATTTTGTATGTACTACCAGTCATATGTATGATGAAAAAAGAAATAGTCTGTAAAATGGTTTTCTATGAAGCCATTGTGTTTAAGAGAGTCAGGAGTGTACATTTGAGGAGGTAAAGGTCTGTACACTGACAATGGAAAAGAACCCAAACTCTTTAAAATCTAAACAGGATTATTCTGAGCCAAATATATGTGACCATGGGCTTGACAGCCACTCCCAAGTTTGAGGACCAGGGCCCAGAGCCACGTCCAAGAAGGCTTGAGCAAGTGGACTCGCTGTGGTTGGGTTACAGTTTGGTTTTATACATTTCAGGGAGACAGGGGTTACAAGTACAGTTATAAATCAACACGTGGAAGGCATAGATAGGTTTGGCCTGAAAAGGTGGGCCATCTTGAAGCAGGAGATTACAGGTTATATGTGGGTTTGAAGATTCTTTGATTTGTGATTGTTAAAAAAATGAAGCTTTGTCTAAAGGTTTGGAATGTTTTAAGTTAAGATAAGGAAGTCTGTTAATCAGAGACAAGCCACTGGACATGTACCAGACATATATCCAGACTCAAGTGATCTGTTAAGTAAAATTAATGACCTGTGGTTTAAGCTTTGCCTTGTGCAGCCTCAGGCCTGTTAATGAGTTACAAAGGACATCTCCAGGAAGTGGGGGGGCATGACAAGGCGTGTCTCATCTCCCCTCTCATTACCAGCACCTCAGCTTTAGGGTATTTCTGGGGTCCCCTTGGCCAAGAGGCGTCCATTCAATCAGCTGGCAGGGCTTGAGATTTTATTTTAGTTCACAACATTTTTACTCAAGTAAGTGGCTGTGGGATTCCACAAGGAAGCTAAGAAGACAAACGGAGCTGCCCTCTGTGATTTACACAGCCTAAGGAATTTGTCAGAGCTCCTGAGTATTGGTCCCTTTCTAAACAGAACAATAAGGATTCTATTTGGAACTTTCATTTATAGGGGGAACATGGTTTGGAACAACCATTGCCTGGTGAAGCAGATGTGATCCTCTTTCTACTTTGAAGAGTTTGGCTAGATTGTGTCTATATTATAGGTACTTGCTTTGTTCATTCCACCCTGTGCTTTAAGTGGCAGAACACCTGACTTTAGATTCAGTATGTCTTAGTTGAATTCATGGAAACAGAGTAGAAGGGTGGTTGCCAAGGGCTGGGGGAGGTGGGGGAAATGGAGAGATGTTAGGTGTTGGTCAAAGGGATACAAACCTTCAGTTATACGATGAATCAGTTCTGGGGATCTAATGTCCAGCATGGTGACTGTGGTTAGTAATAATGTATTGTGTACTGGAAATTTGCCAAGAAGGAGATATTAAGTGGTGCATTTAAGCAGCATCACACACAAAAGAAGATAATATGTGAGATGATAGATGTGTCAATTAGTTTGATTGTGGTAATCATTTCACAATGTATATGTATATTAAAACATCATCTTATATAGTTTTAATATGTACAATTTTCTATTTTTCAATTATACCTCAACAATGCTAGGAAAAATAAATTCATTATATTTTTTTAAATTAAAAAAAATTTTTGGAGATGAGATCTCTATATGTTGCCCAGGCTGGCCTTGAACTCCAAGGCTCAAGTGATCCTCCCACCTCAGCCTCCTGAGTAAGTGGGACTATAGGCTCGAAATTCAATATTCTATAATACATTAGCAGACCCTTTAATCTCCTCTGAATTTTCTCTTAATAACACCTGAACATCTGTTTTAGTCTAGAAACAATGATCTTTAGTTTCCCTCAACATCATAGTGCTTCTCAGCATCATCAAAAGTTTTTAAATGTCCCCCAAAATAGTTCAGCTTAAAATGAATAGATGAACAAGGTTATATGAAAGTTCTTTAAAATATTACGTGCTTCATGAATCAATTATCTTATTCTTTTGTGCATGCAGATGGAGGGGTATCTATTCTGCTGTGCTAAAATAATGATCTGTTTTAATTTTTATAGAACCAGAAAAATGTATTTGTTATTTCATAATTTCTCTTCTCTCCCTAAAAATGTTTCCCCTCTGGAGTTTTGAGTGGCAACTAAGATGTCTGATGTCCTGACTGGAGAGGAGCTATGACTGCCTGTGTCCCAGAAATCGTGGCACCAGGAACTGACAGGGAGCTAGCTGCACGCTCAGTGGAACCCTGGTGGAATGGAAGTCTTCTCATGAAATGACACTGCTACAGTTACACCAGTTTTTATACTTGGGAAAGCCATGCTATGAAGGCACAGGCAGAGAGCCTTGATGCCTGCCTTCAGGATACCAATAGGAGATGCATGTGTGTGCACACAGACACCGCACAGGTAGCACTTTCTGGGTGTGATGCCTTGCGGGAGACATCAGGCAGGGGAGAAGACAGGAAGCTGAGGCCCAGCGCAGCTCTGCTCTCCAGCAGCCCTGGGCACACAGGCTCGAATCAGTGAGTGTCCTCGGGCCCATGTGTGGACAGCAGGGCACCTGCCCAGTGTTCTTCAACAGTGTTCTTACTTCCCAGGTGCTGCGCAAGGTGCACCATCCTCTTCAAGGAACCTGCTTCTAACTCTTAAAATAATTTTTTCCAAACATTCCGTGCTAAATCTGTTCACAGTAGTTAAGTGCGTCTGCACCCAAACCAAAGAAAGATGTGCCCTGTTTTGTGAGCACACAGAGGGGGCCTTGGAGCCGGATGCAGCTGGCTACCCCAGGCTCTAGCCCTCGCATTGCGCAGCTGGGGTGGCCGAGCCTCTGACACCGCTGTGGGAGGCAGAGCAGGGTTGACATGGTCTGAGGGGTTGGGGGCACTGAGAAGGCCCAGCAGTGCCTGGGAGCTGATGAGCTGCTGATCCCATGAAAACCAGGCCCCTCCGTTCCCAGGTAGCACCAGCAGACATGGAAGCTGGTGGAGAAAGTCCAGCTCAGCAAGGATGGGCCCTACGCCCTCTTGCGGGCTCTGTGGTGGCTCCTGGTGCTGGCGCCCAGACTCAGCGAGACCTTGGGGAGGGAGGGGTAGGTTGCCAAGCCTGCGCCTCATCAACTCCAAAACACACCTCTGCATATTCACAAGGAAAACGAAAACCAAAAATTGTGCTTTGCTGATTGAATTTCTAGCTGGGCCCAGCAAAGTGGTTGAGTACCATGTGGGCACCAGTCCTGTGACCACTTCAGACTCACACCAAACAGTCCACTCCAAACAGAGCATGCCTGTTTGGCCCTCTCAGCCTGTTTGGTAACTTGCTATCGAGTTGTTCTCTGTGTCAGTTGTAGAAAGATTGATGATGTGATTCTAGAGTGGGTCTTGTGAAGATTACTTTCATGTGTCAACTTGACTGGGCCATGAGGTGCCCAGATGTTCGGTCAGATATCATCCTGGGCATGTGTGTGAGGGTGTTTAAGGATGAGATTGACATTTGAATTGGTGGACTGCGTAAAGCACATGGAGCTTCTCAGTGTGGGTGGGCCTCATCCAATCAGTTGAAGGCCTGAATATATAAAGGACTGAATAGGAAGGAATTCCTCCTATGTGACTATTTGATTGTGTCTTTTGGTTTTTTCTGGCTTTGGACTTGAACTGAAACATTAGCTCTTCTTTGATCTTGAGCTTCTGGCTTTTAGAGTGGAACTAATACCATTGGCTCTCCTGGTTCCTTTGGACTCAAGCTGGACCTATACACTGGGTCTCTCTCTCTCTCTCTCGGTGATGTGTGTGTGTGTACATATATAATGATTATGTATATATGTGTGTATATATAATGATTACATATATGTAATCATTATGTGAATATTGTTTCTACATTGTTACTTCTTACATCAGAATATTTAAAGATTGAAAACAGTCATTTTTAAAAAAAGCTGAGAATGCTTGTGTTTTGTCAACACTCAAATTATAGAGTAGTAATTTTCAAAGCTTGATGGCCTGAAATGAGTATCACTCAATTCAAAATTCAAGGGAGGGAATAAATATTAGGCCTACTATAAATTGGTAGGTAATAAATAATTTGAATAAGCAGGCCAGGCTATTTCAGATCATCGATGCTGAGCACAACATTAAGCAATATGTTCTACTGAAGTAACACATGTGATTATGACTTGTGTGTTTACGTGTGAATGTGTGTGAATGTGGGGTAGATAAAGAAGCCTCTCCTGACTGCTCTCCTAGTGATGCTTAGTCCTCTCGTTCTCTCTAAACAGGGTAATCCATTCCTAGAAACATAGGACTTTACTGCATAAAGTGCCTTTTTGTCGTTGATCTATAGTACATACTTGAAAGAGGAAGCTAGCAACAAATGCTCCTATGTGCCTAGTAGGGTCAATTAATGCACGGGCCATGTGGTGGGAATTTGGAAATAGAGCAGTCAGAAGAAAGAGGAAAAGTGTAAAGCTGTGCACCCAGTTACTTACACTTCACACGCAGGGATCCAACAGCACAGAGACAGCACTGGTGATTGCGCTGGGCTGGGCATGGACTGGACAGCCGCACGCTGACGCCTGCAGCTGGGGGCTGGGCACTTCCCCTAACTGTGTCCAGGACTGATTTGTAAAACACTTGCCTAATCAACCTCACAGGCTGATAATGAGAATCAAATCAGATGGAAAATATAGACGTATTTGGAAAAACACAGAATCTGCTAAAAATAGAAAGAACATAATTAAATTATAATGAT
>NW_012148396.1:14886964-14897308 GCF_000956105.1 Propithecus coquereli
AGAGGGTCCTAGAGCTCTGCAGAGGGTATCCCTCAGTTTTAACAGAATATCCACATCAGTGCATGCCAGGAAACTACCTGAGGCCAGGGGCAGAACAACCGAAAAAGAGCCTGCCAGCTCACATGGGGCTGAGCTGCCTGTTCCTACCGGCCAGACTGGAAACTTCATGACATGTGGGGCATTGGGTAGAGAAGTTAAACTCAGTTATGGGGGATAATTAACCATAGACTGAGCCCTACCCTAGTCTCACCTAATAAATCTTTCTTTAAAATTCTATTTTTAATTGACAACACCTAATAAGTTTTCAAAGCAAGATCTGGAAAGATCAAACTGTTTCCTAGTAAATAAACTGTATCTCAGAACAAAGATCGAGAATATTTATAGGAAAACAAAAATATCCAGCACCCAGCAAGGTAAAATTCATAATGTCTGGAATCTAATCAGATTTTACCAAGCATGCACAAAAGCCTTAAAATATGAGCCATGATAAGGAAAAAAAAAAATTAACCAATCAGAATTGACCCAGAATTGACACAGATGTTAGGATTAGCAAACAAGTGCATTGAACGAGTTATTATAGGACTTCCGGTTCTGGTCATGATGGAGCAGCCCTGTTCCTCCCAAGTTCTCTCCGTCACAACTAAAAATCCCTGGATATAATACGACAAACACACATAGGAAGGCTCTGAAAGGGAGGAGAAAGAAGTTAGGCTGCCTAGGGATCATCAGTGAGTAATAACAAGACAGCCGGAGTCAAGGTTAGTTGCCACTCTGCCCCTCCCTTACACTGAGTCAGTGGGGCCCGCTGGGGGCCTGGGCATCCACTCCCATCCTATAGCAATAAAGCAGTGTGTGTGGCCCTCTGCTTTTCCCCTAACTGGTGTCATTGAGGGGTAGCAGGATTCTCATCTTGTCCCCCAACTCACAGGCAATGAGACAGTGTGAGCCCAAATTCCACCCCAGTCCATTCTCAATGTGACAGTGTGACTCAATGTCCTACTTTTGTTGAGTGGTATAAGTGGGACCGAGTAGGAAACTGAACATTCACCCCTACCTGGACCTCCAGCTATACCTCAACATGAGGACTTCCAGCTAAAAAAAATGAGATTAAATGGGATCTAAAGTGTCACAACAAAATGCTCCAAATATGTAGGGAATAATAGAGACATTTCTCCTCATACCAGCAAGCAGGACAGCTTGAGTGAGTACAATCACCAGATACCAATACTGAGATAAATGTGATGGTAGAACCGTCTGACAAGGATTTTAAAGCAGCTGCTATAAAAGTGCTTCAAGGAGCAAGGACAGGCATTCTTTAAACAACTGAGAAAATAGAAACTAATTAAAGAAACATGTATTTTTAAAAAGGGAAAGTGTAGAACTGAAAGATATAATAGCTAAAATGAAAAAAAAAGAAAACTTGCTGGATGGGCTCAATAGTAGAGTGGGGATGACATACATGAAATCAGTGAACTTGAGGACAATTCAACAGAATTTACCCAGTCTGAGCAGCAAAGAGAAAATATACCAGAAAACAAAAGAACAGTGTCTCAGGGACCTGTGGACAAGAAAAAAGGAGCTAACATGCATATTATAAGAGTTCCAGAAGAGAAGAGGGGGTGTGAGTGGGACTGAAAAGTATTTGAAGATATAATGGCTGAAACTTCCTAAGTTTAGCAAAAGGTATAAACATAGAGATTCAAGAAGCTAATCTGACCCCAAATAGATAATCTCAATCTATGCCAAGATACATCATAATTAAATTACTGAAAACTAGAGATAAGGAATAAATCTTGAAAGCAACCAGAGAGAAATGACATGTTACTTGTAGGGAAACACCAATTCCAATGACAGGAAGTGGTACTGAAAACATAAAGAACTGTCAACGGCGAATCCTATGCCCAGTGAAAGTATACTTCAAGAATGAAGGAAAAATAAATACATTTTCAGACAAAAACTAAATGAAGTTATCTAAATAAAAAGGAAATCATGACATGTTTTAGAAATACAAAAGGAAAAGAACATTGGAATGGGTTACAAATAGGGATAAACATAATAGTCATTATTATTTTAAATCATATCAGATGGTTGAAACAAAAAATTGTAACACCATTTGATATGATGCTCAGTGTATGTAGAGGAAATACTTAAGAAAAAGAGAGGAAAAAGGAACTTAAATGAAAGTAAGGTTTCTGCATGCCACTTGAGTTGGTAAAATGTTGCTACGAACATACTAAATGTATGATAAGTTACATTTGTATATTGCAATATCTAGAACAACTACTGACAAAACCATAGTATGTGATATATTCAAAAATGCTGTAAATTTGTCAATATGGAATTCTAAAAATAAAAAATAAATAAATTAAAAAAATATTTCAAATAACTCACAGGATAGTAAAAAAAAGAGGAACAAAAAACAAATAAAATGGCAGGTTTACACTTTAATATATCAATAATTCCTTTAAATGTGAATAGTCTGAATAAACCAATTAAAAGGTAGGAATTGGCAAAATGGATTAAAAAAGAAAATGTGATTTAATAGTATGCTTTATGCAAGAAACTCAGTTTAAATACAGTTACACAAGTAGGGTGAAAATAAAAGGATGGGAAAAGATATACCATGCAGATGTTAATAAAGAAAGAAAGCAGGATTGCCTATGCTAATATCATATAAAGTAGAATTTAGAGTAAAGAAAACTACTTGAGACAAAGAAGGCTATTACATAAGCAGTCCACCAGGAAGATATAACAGTCCTAAACGTGTACACCTCAAAATACATGGAACAAAACCTGATAGAGCTGAAAGGGGAAATAGATCCACAGTGATAGTTGGGGGTTTTAACACCCCATTTTCAGTGACTGATACTATAAGGAATCACTTCAGTGATTCCTACTACAAGGAAAATCACTAAGTAGATAGATGAGCTAAACAATACAATCATGGTTTTTGGAATTCATACAACACTCCACCCAACAAAAGTAAAATACACACTTTTTTCAAGTGCCCACACAACATTCACCAAAATAGACCATATCCTGGGTCATAAAGCAAACCTTAGCAAATTTGAAAGTATTGAAATCATATAGAGTTATGTTCCCTGATCAGAATGGTATCAAAATGGAAAATCTCCAAATATTTATAAATTTATCAACATATTTATAAATGATCCATGGGAGAAAAATGAATTATCAAGGAAATAAAAATGCATAGAGCTGAATAAAAGTCTAAATACAATACATCAGAATTTGTGGGATGCAATTAAAGCAGTGCTGAGAGGGAAATTCATAACACTAAATGCTTACATCAGAACAGAGGCAGGATCTCAAATCAATAATGTAAGTTCCTAACCTCTGGGAACTAAAATAAAAAACAGCAAAATAAACCCCAAACAAGCAGAAATACAGGAATAATAAAGGTAAGGATAAAGAGCAAAAATCAATGAAATAGACAAAATCAATGAGATAAAAAGACGATTCTTTGAAAAAATCAATTAATCATTATTTAGCAAGACTGACAAGGATAAGAGGAGGCACAAATCATCAATATTATAAATAAAACAGGAGATACCACCACAGATCCTACAGCCATTGAAAGGATAATAAGGGAATAATACAAGTGACTTCACATTCCTTGGAAACGAGAAGCTACCAAAGCTCAGCCGTAAGGAACTGTGGGAGGATTCTAAGCAGGGGAGTCCTGTTCAGACTTGGTGGGAAGGTGCTCATGTGGACATGGCGTGGGTGTGAATTGAAATGCTCTTGGAATAGTCCAGGTAAAAATGTCAGGGACCTGTGCCGAGGAAGTCTGGGGAAGTAGGAATGGACTGGACAAAATGAGGTTGGGGAAACCATGGGAATTACCAGTGGTTTGCAACTGTGGCTGAAGCAAGAGAGTGATCAAGTGATCTTTTCCAGGTTTCCAGCTTCTGTAAATGGAAAGATGCCACTGGTTAAAACAGTGAGCTCCGGAGGGCAAACAGGCTTAGGGAGGACATGGCTTTCCTCTGTGGTTAGGTTGTGTGTAGTGGACTTCAGGCATCTAAATACATACCTGCTAGAGTCTGTTGAAAATAGGATGCTGAGCTCTGAGAAGTGGTCAGTGAAAACCTGTGACAGGTGTCTGTTTATAGGGGGTAGCCGAGAGTTGCGAGTGGGTTATCTAAGAACAGCAGTGGAGTGCGCAGTGTAGGAGCGCAGCGTGTCCAAGCAACACTCATCTGTAAGGGCCCCCAAGAAGAGGCCAAGACGGAGCCGTGAGCAAGGTCTTGGAGCCTGAAGAAGAGCAGGTGCCACAGAGCACGTGGCTGCCACCAAGACAGATCTGAGAGCCCAGCGAGGTCAGGAGGGATGAGCACCCTCTGAATTGGGCATTGTGGAGCTTAAGCTTTCCGCAGAGGGAAAAAGAGGCCAGACTAAGAAGTGAGGTGAGGAGGGTGCACCATACCAGATTGAGAAACAAGGGCCTTCTTTTCATTAGTAACTGAAGGAGGTTGGTTTTCTCTCCTGCCTCAGTAAGCAGAACACCAGAACGACGAAGCCACAGTGGATTTACCTTTGAGGATAACCCCAGACGTGGCCTGTTCTTAGTCACAGCTGGGGCGACTGCCCCTTTGAGCCTATTTTTCATTCTCTTCGTGTAGAGAATCCAGGAGTGCTGATGTCTCACAGTGTCAGGCACGGTCAGCTTGGGTCAGGTGATTCCCCCTGCGCCCCCAGGTGGGACTTGCCCGGGAGGGGTGTGCTGGAGCAGCCTCCCCCATTCCTGCGCACAATCTCAGCACTCAGGAGTTCTCTTCACACGCTGCGGCCTCCTTCCTTCCCTGCAATGTTCTTTTTCTTCCCTCTTCATTGCACTCTGGGTCTCTTTACCTCCCTCTCCGCACACCCTTTCCAGCCCTGGCCTCTCCTTTCCTCTGTGCAGTTGGCGCTTTGCTGGCGAGGCTCCTCCAAGCGCTGAGATTGCACGGCGTGAGCCCACGTGGTGGCTTTCCCCCATGACTTCAGAATCAGCCAGGAGACACACTGATTGGGAGGAGGCCAGGCGAGCTTTAATTAAGTTGGGTCAGACTAATTGGACCCTCCTCAGCATCTGCATGTTGATATGCTCTGCGACCTTGAGTTTGTTTGCTGACTTGCTTAGGGTGAAGGGGTTTGTCTTCACTGCAGACAAGGGAGACAGTGGATGGGAAGGAGATTCCTACGTAATTGCGTAATTGTTGAATTAAAATTGTGAGGAGAACAGCTGCTCATTATAAGAGTCTTCTTCTTTTTTTTTTTTTTTTTGCCCTGGGGCCTTAGTTCTTCACCAGTATGACAAATAAACAAGCGGCTAATGATACTGACTTCATGTTTAGATCTTTGAGATCCGTCAGGGAATGGCAGAATGAAACATCAATTAACCTCTTTAATTACTTCAGCTGTGAAATTAAAGAACCTTCCAAAGAAACCTGTAACAAGCTTTTTTAAAAACTGAATATGTGCACACACATGTATGTGTACATTCCATTAAATGTGATGTAGAGCCACGAGATAGCTTTTTAATGCATGTATCCCCTGCTGTTTTGTGTCTGTCATATTTGAAAGCATGAAATTTAGGACTGTCAGGTAGCTGGTTGCTGAGACAGTTGATGTGACTCCAGGATAACACAGACTCTCCTGTCTATCTAGCTCCCTTTGTTACCTGTCTGGTCTTTACTCACCCTTCCTAGCTCATATTCCATTATTGGAAACAACAGATGAAATAAAAATGGCCTGTAGTATGCGCTGACTTTGTGTAGGCACTTTTCTAAGCACTTTGTATGTGTTATCCATGCAACATGCATCTGAAGAATTAGCAGCCGGTGTTGGCTTGCAGCCAGCATCATCTTCCTTCCTTATAATTTGCTCAGAGAACCCCACTCTTGTTCATTTATTACCCTCAGATGAGCAAACCCTACCCTCACCTCAGGTTTAAATTCTGTACAGTCATGGCACCCTGCTCGCCTTGCCAGTAATTGGGTTAGATGATGACCCTGCAGTCTAGTCCTGGCCAGAGATGTGAACAATCTCATGGACTACCTGTGAAATTTGTCTTTCTTTTAAATATGAGTTATGAGGAAGACACGGCACTGTCCATGAAGCTGTGATGTGTCATGGGTGATGGGATGTCATGCTGTCCCTGGCCACATTGCAGCCAAGTGGGATGCTGTCTTGAGGAACAAGACAACTTCTGGGAACGAAGAGGAAATAATGACCCCAGGTCTTTGATAACATCAGTGAGCCACTAAGCAAAAGAACTCTGAAGCTGTCCTACTTCAAGACTTCTTATGAGAGATTATCATTTAGCTATTGACACAATTATGCTGCGGAATAATCTGCCTAAAATGCAGAGGTTTCAAACCATAGTCATTTCTTCAACTTCGCATGTCTGCAGGCTGGCTGGGGGTTGACCGATCTAGACTGAACTCAAGTGGGCTTGGCTTCCAGCTGCAAATTGGGTCCAGATTTGCTACGTGTTGCCTTTTATACCCTGGGCTAATGGGCCCCATGTGGACAGAAGTGCAAGAACCCAATTCCGCAAGCACATTTCAAGTCTTTACTTGTGTCACGTACCCAATATCACAGCAGTTAAAGCAAGACCCGTGGCCAGCACCTGCGTCAGTTGGCAGGTGAGCATCCGTGGTGCAAGTTCAGCAGTCATGTGGCAAAGGATATGGATGTGGGGAGGAGTGAAAAGTGGGAAACAATAATGCAGTCTACCAAAAAAAAAAAAAAAAGATCAGTTTTCTTATTGTTTAAGCCAAAGGACACAGGCTCTAATGTGGCTTGTAGCTGGAGGAATCCAAACACCGGTAGGTGTTGCAAGTTTCCTGACTTTTAGCTTAGAGAACAGGGCACGTAATCCAACTCCAGTGCCTGTGCTTTTGGTGCTATGTTGAGTAAATACAGGATTATCATTTCTAGGACAGTTGCCAAGGTTCTTTAGGACTATGTATTGAGCCCAATTGTATAGATTCCCCCCTTCCCCCTCTGCCAAAGACTTCTTAAATATCACTTGGGGCAATAAGGAAAAAGACCTATTTTATAAAGACGAGGAAATGGGGAAGAGAAAGTAACAGTGAGAGTAAAAGAAACACACACACACACACACACACACACACACACACATACTCACAGAGGGAGGTTGTAAGAAAATGTATGCACAGTATGAGCTGTGCTAAATTGGTGGTTCTGATATTACTGTTAGATTAGGGGATCAATAGAAGACCCCTTTCTTTCCTTCTTGGAAGCAGCTGAGAAAGAGATAAAGTCAACTGAGTAGAAAGCAAACTATCAGGCTTATTACCGGTAGAACGTGGATTGGAGAGCATGTCTTTGGTATGCTGGTGCACGGCTTGGCTCCCTAACCCCCATCTGTGAAGCTCCCGGTCAGGACACTGGGAACCTGCAGGAGCTTAGGAGCTGGTGTCATGGGAGGGAGGGCAGGGCTGGATGGCCCATGTGTCTTCTGCCCTTCGTTCCCATGGGGAAGAGTGACAGCCTGGCGTCAGTCTCTCGCCATGATCTAGAAGGCCCAAGGGAGAAATGCCCCTCCTGGCAGCTGAAGGTCAGAAAGCCCAGAATCTTGCACAGAAATAAACGAGGAATTGAAGACCCAACCTAAACCAGACCGTGTCTTAAAAAATGTGATAAACAGTAGCAGTAGTTTCAGGAAGTCATGTAATAAAGATCATATTTTAAGAAAACTAAACATGAATACATTATTTGGGATTAAAATATAGGTAAAGGCTTTATGCTCAATTTTTGAATCATGGGAACAGTCAAATATGACAGGAACTCAGGGCTGTGCTCTGAAGTCTTGAGCTGGGGACTCCAGCATCTTTGACTGTGGCTTTCATTCTCTTTATCCTCCTCTCTCCCTGGCCCTCCTGGGTCTTCAGCCTGACCTCTCCCATCCTCGTTTAGTTCCTCCTCAGCATCGCCCCCTCCAGGCTTGTTTCCCAGGTCTCAGAATCCATCATCTGCCCAGGGAGGGCTGCGGACACAGAGTTGGGGTTAGACCTGCTTGACTCCACCTTTGAACTGCTGTGAAATCCCAAGGGAGTTTGTTACCCAATACTCAGTTTTCTTACTGAGAATTGACATGGTAACTGTGTGAGCCTTGGCAAGTGACAGGGGTGATGCTGCAGAGCAGGGGCAGTGGCTCTGGACATGAACATTGAGTGCCTCAGAAATGGACAGTCTTGGCGTGGTGACTATTCCAAGCTCATTGTCATTGGGCTGCTGAGGGTAGCTGGAAAAAGCCACATAAAGTTGCTGACTGGCTCCGCTACAAATGTGCAGTTTTAGTCTCTGTTGGATATTCAAAACTACTCAGCATTTTGTTTTGGTTTTGGGCCCAATTACCTCTAAACATAGAACTGGACTGTTTTATCTCCCTAATAAAATATCCCCTTTGTAGAAAATTTGGAAATTACAAAACATTATTAAAGACTAAAATTAAAAACCCATGATCTCACCCCCCAGAGATAGCTATAATTCTGTATTTCCATATTTTAGTGTATTTTCATATCTGTCTCTATAACTATCATCTATCTGTATTCATCCATCCATCTGTCCATCCATCTGTCCATCCATCCATCCATCTCTGATTTCACACATACCTACAGCCTTGTATTGGTCCTGCTTTCTTCTATGGCTCAGCAAGTTTTACTCTCTCTTCATCAGCTCACTTTCCCTATAGCAACTGTTCAAGAACCTGAAATGTCTCTTTATGCTACCTCCATTCATACCTGTCTTTGTCTATTCTTGCTGCTATAACAAAATACCACAGACTACATAATTTATGAATAATAGAAATACATTTTTCACAGTTCTGGAGGTTGGGAAGTCCAAGATCAAGATGCAAGCAGTTTTGGTGTCTGGAGAGGGCTGCTCTCTGCTTTCAAAATGGTGCTTTGTTGCTGGGTCCTCACATGGTGGAGGAGGGAGAGAGAGAGGAGTGATGTGTCCTCACATGGCAGAGAGGTAGAAGGGCAAAAGCAGGACTACACTAGTTCCCTCCAGCCCTTTTATAAGGGCATTAATGCCATTTATGAGGGCAGAGCCCTCGTGACCTAGTCACCTCCCAAAGGGCCTACCTTCCAATACCATCAGCATGATGATTTGACTTCGTATGTTAACATACGAATTTTGGAAGGATGTGTACATTCAAACCATAGCAATGTCCCCATCTTACCAAACGACCCAGCTTCTTGATCCACCAAGAAGACACAGGGAGAGAAGCAGACGGTTCTGCCCCCTCCCTGTCCACCAGACCCTCTGTATGTTCTCTCACCTCTTAGCTCTTTGGCTCTGCTGTTTCCACCCCTGCATCTCTGCTTACCTTCTCCAGGACTCAGCTCCTCCCACCACCCCACTTCAGCATCACTTGCTGTGGTCTCTCCTTGGTACCCCATCTGGCGTCCACATTCTGAAGGCGCCCCCTTCTGCCCTCTCATGTGATGCTCAGAATCCCAGCCACTGTCAGCTCTTTCCTTCCCCACCAGAGAGGAGCTGTGATGTCCACATCCATCATTTCCTCTCCCTCCTTGACTTGCCAGCGTACCCTCGGGCTTCTGCTTAATGGTTTTGCAGACACTCTTCTCACTGAGGTCTCCTGCGCTCTCCTGGGTCTCCACACACATGCCCCTTTCCAGACGCTTTGTCTCAAATTCTCTGCCACGTAAACTCTGGGCTACCTGAGACTCCCCCTGTCTGTTTTCCTGCTGCTCTCTCATTGTTCCTTCTTGGCATTTTAAGTTAATGGATCCTCCTCTGCCCCTTTCTTCAGGATCATAAGGTTCTCACCCCACATCTTCTCCATGATTACTTCAGCCACGTCAAAGGCTCTACTGATTTTGATTTTAAAGCTTTAGATCTTTTTTCCACATGCACAGTTATCGCCCCTCACTGCCTTGCCCTATAGGAACCTCCAAACTTCTGTGTGCAAAACACAACATTCTTATGATACATTATTATTGAGCCTTGGAAAAGGAAAGAAGTTCTAACACCTGCTACAATGTGGATGAACCTTGAGGACATTATGCTCCATGAAATAGCCAGTCACAAAACACCAAATACTGCATGATTCCACTTATATGAGGTACCCAGAGTAGTCAGATTCACAGACAGAAAGTAGAATGGTGGGTGCCAGGGGCTGGGGATGGGGATGGGGAATTAGTGTTTAATGGGGAACAGAGTTTCAGTTTGGGAAGGTGAAAAAGTTCTGGAGGTAGATGGTGGTGATGGTTGCACAACAATGGGAATGCACTTAATACCACTGAACTGTACACTTAAAGATGGTTGGGCTGGTAAATCTTA
>NW_012148396.1:14898668-14935925 GCF_000956105.1 Propithecus coquereli
TATCGTAGGATTCCATTTATCTGTAGTGCCCAGAATAGGCACATCTATACAGACTGAAAGGAGATAAGTGGTTGTTTCGGGTGATGGAGCATGAAGGGAGGGTCGCTGCAAACGGGCCTGTGGTTTATATTTGGGGCAACGATGTGTACCACAATTAGACTGTGGGTGATGAATGGACAACTTTGTAAAGTTACTAAAAAAATTATTTAATTGTACCCTTAAAAACAAGTGAATCTTTTTTGGTGTGTAAATTATACCTCACTAAAGCTATTAAAAAATAGATCTCATTATTTGGTAGAATATTATTGAAGTGTGGAAGAAATTTTTTAATACGTTCTTGATTGAAATATCAGGCATGTAGAGATACAGTTTAGTCTCTGTTAACAAGTCACTCTTTGGGTTCACATAGCCTGTCACACAGAAAATGACCAGAAGGCTGCTCACCAGAGCAGGAACAATGGAGATATTAGAGGTGTTTTTCATTATCTGTCCTTTTAGCTCATTTGTAAATTTTACTACAAATCTATAGATTAAAATTTTCTTTGTGGCTCCTTCCCATGCTGATGTGTCCCAGAGATAGAATTGGTCTCATTATGGGCCACCTGTGCGTATGGCTTCTGTCCTCTGCCTATGGACAAACCACCACCAAGGCCTGTCCTGTGGCAGCTTAAATTTCTCCCACACACAGTCACGTGTAGCTGTTGCCATCACCCTCATGGAGAGCAGCCTTCCATTTGTTAGGGCTGCCAGAGCAATGTACTACAGACTGTGTGGTTTAAAACACGGAAATTCATCGTCTCACAGTTCTGGGGGCTGGAAGTCTGAGGTCAAGGTGCTGGCAGGGTTGGTTCCTTCTAAGGACATTGAGGGAGTATGTGTTCTCTCCTTACTTCTGGTGTTTTCGGGCAGTCTTTGTTATTCCTCGGCTTGTAGAAACATCACCGCGATCTCTGCCTTCTTCTTCATGTGATGTTCTACCTGTGTGCGAATCTGTCTCCAAATTTCCCCTTTTATAAGAACATCAGTCATCTTGGATAAGGGCTCATCCTAACACCTCATTGTAACTTAATCATCTCTTTAAACGCTTTATCTCCAAATAAGGTCACATCCTCTGAGGTGCCAGGGGTTAGGACTTTAACATAAGAATTTGAAGAGAAGACACTTCAACTCATATCAGGCAGTTAACTCCGTTTTCCATGTAGCAGCAAGACTGAGATTTTTGGTGCAAACTCAAAATGTGCAAAAGCTTCTCAGTGCTTTCCAAACAAAACCAAAAATCCTTATGGAGCCTCTGATTCCGGAGTGACTAATCCTCCTTCTGGTCTAAACATCTATCCCTCCACCCGTCCAGTGGGCCCTTTGACCTGGAAGTCCTTCCCCTTACTTGTTGCCCTGGGTATCCTCAATCATCTCTGCTTCAGTAAGCCACTCAACTCCTCATCACGTCCCACAGCGTGACATTCCTGTGGATATGTGTCAGTGTCTGCCTCTCCCCTTGGATTCCATGAAGACCTGCTAAAGTAGACAATGTCCATTGTCTGCACCATAGGAAGCGCTAAATACTTGTGGAGTGAATGAAAAAAGGAGGGATTTGCAATTTACATCTTTACATGTTCTCTTCTTTTGCTAGACTGTGAGCAAGATCCTGACCGTGTCTTGTTTTCTTATTTCTCTTTGATTCCTCAGTCCCTCTCCCAGGTGTTGGCAATGGTGTATAGGTCATCAGCAATGTCTGTTGGCGAATAAATGAAAAAGTAACAGAAGAGTGAGAAAATATGCACCTTGGAGTTCAGACTGAGGTCATCCATAGGGCTAGTCCCATGTCAGAACTAGTGGGGTGGACCTCCATGACATGCACACTCATGCACACACATACACACACACACATGCCATCATTAAACCGACAGAATGTGCGTTGGGTGAGCGTTGGTTCTATCACATCCCCCTTGTTCAAAGGGATGCTGATGACAGCAGTGAGGACCTCTGTGTACTGGGAGGGAGTCTGAAGACACCACAGTGTGAAAATCACTCCTGCTCAAATTTGAAGACTGCACTTTGGCTGATGCCTACAGCTGCTATTTTCAAAGTTTGCTGTACTCAGGGACTCTATCCTTGAGGATTTAAGATTGCCTGGTGAATGTGCTCCAAATGGGCCGTTCCACCTGGGATTGATCCTTGTCCCTTTGCATTGTTTGCTCCTCCACTTTCCAGCATCCCACAACCCTGAGGCTACATTTCGACATGATTACGGTCAGACTCCTGTAACCCAGGGTGGGGGCACAGGGCACTTCATGACACAAGTGGAGGACAGCTACTTGGTAAATGGTTATATAGGGCCTGTGATGTCGTGGACAATCACAAAATCTTGGGGTCGAAAGGAATCATGCTGGTAGTCACCAAGGAAAACCTTCTTATTTTAGGTGAGGAACTGACCAAGCCCATGAAGGAGGAGACAGAGGCCAAAAAGGCTTGATATGGGGGGTGTCATTTGGAGGCTCTCTGTGGTGAGACAGGACAGATGGGAAAGGCTTGTAAGATGGTGAAAACATACAGAAGGGGCCAAGCAAGGAGGGGAGTGGGGCAGCCCAGAGGTTTCCTCAACGTAAGCATCTGTTATAGACAGACCAGCCATGTCAGTGGAGTAGAGAAATCAACCCCAGTGTTGGCGTGGGCCAGCCAGAGGTTACAGCTTACATGAAGGACAAGGAGAACCCTGAGATGCTTGAGTCCAGGTGTTCAGCTCTGGCTGTGATGCGGTCCATGCCAGGTGATTTGCAGGTGCAGGACAGGTCAGAGCCCAGGGAGCACTGAGTGAAGGGTGCCAGGAGGTCCCCAGGCACACAGAGGGCACCTCAGGCATCTTGCAGCTGGGTTGTGGAAACGCTTCTCTGTCCTGTCTCAGGTGCAAACCCAGAGGGAGGTGGGGTGACCAGCAAGGATGCAGGACAGTCCCAACAAGCTGGCCTGAGGCAGGGGGACAGGTGTGGGCTGTACCACTTGGGTGTGAGGTAGCTGGGGCACCAGCCAGGTGGGGGTGAAGGGAACAAAGGAAGGATTTTGATGGAAGAAGATGGGGCTCAAAAAGAATGACTGTGTAAAAATGTCAAATACCTGTGGACTGAGTCCATAACGTGTATTTCTTTTATAAACTTGGTGAGGCAAATATAATGAATAAATAAATAAATAGAAAATGATGAATGAATAAACACAATAACTGAATGACTGAGTTCATAAATAAATGAATTTATTTAATCAATGTTTGTGTGTTGACTGATAATCTTTCTGGCAAATAACTTATAAGATTTAAAAATTATGTATCAGTGTGGCTATCAATCACTACTTTGGGTGTGTGTATACATACATGTATGTGGGTAAATACATGCAGGGAGATAGGAAGGTGGGTATAGATACAGGATAGAAATCAGACTATTTTTAGTGTGAAAACAATAATTCCAAGTGTCCTTTTTGCTTCTCATTTCTTCACAGGCTATGTGGGACTGCACAGCTGGGAGTCAGCCACTGTGCAGCTAATGCTCGTATAGACTCATCTTTTCCTTTCCGTATGTTGGAATTGAATGTTTTAGTCGTCTCTTGATATACATGGGGGATTGGTTCTAGGACATCCCCCTCCCCGCATAAACCAAGATCTGTGCACATTCAAGTCTGGCAGTGGCCTGTGGGTAGGGAAAGTTGGCCTCTGAGTGTTTTCTATCCGAGTTTGGTTGCAGATGCGAGCCGCGCGGATATGGAGGGCCTACTAATTTATTGACAAAACTTCGTTTGTAATTGGACCCAAGAAGTTCAAACTCGTGTTGTTCAAGGGTTAACTGTATATCCCTATTCTTTATTCTAGATGCCTCTTCCTTGCTGCACAACACCCAGTGTCTTGCTGTCAGCTGTCCTCTGTCACAGTCAGGGAAGTCAAGTGGCATCTGGCCCTGGCCCAGCCACTAACTGGTAGACTGGTGTCAGCGTGTGAAGTGTGGCTCATGGGCAGTGCTGATGGAACTGGCCACAGGCTGGTGTGACCTCCCTGTCAGGTCCAGCAGCTTCAGTCGCGGACAGTGGAGGGGCAAAAATGAACACTGGGAACTTTCTCTCTGACCAGGAGTTTGTATTCCACAGGAATGCGGACCCTCGTCCTTCAGTGCCCTTGTCCCTTGGCGTCATCTTTGAACCTCAGCCATGCCAGTCACTTCCCTTTCCTCTCCCCTCACTCTCTGCCCTCCGAGGCCAGGGCCAGGGGGAAGGCATCCCTGAGAGGGGCGGGTGATGCCAGGTCGCTGGAGCAAGGCCCCTCTGCACAGCATCCCGACATTAGCTCGAGCTCTGGGCAGTCAGGACACACAGTGACCAAGTTCTAGATGTCATTTCTCCAGCTCATCTCCTGCATGGGAAGGTGATCAGATCATTACAGGTGGTTATTCAGAAAGGCAAATTTGATAAAGGCTACAGGGGCTGAGAAGAGAGTCTCAGGTTCTGTACAGATGTCCGCCACCCCCTAATACTGGTCTGCTTAGCTTTGCTGGGTGGCCTCCTCGGGACGTGGTGCTGGATTTTGAGTCAGAACACACCAGGAGACAGCCAAAAGGATTGTAGCTTCTGTGACTTCACACCCTTTTATATATTTACATTTTAGGTAACCATAGTTTTGAAAGTGAATGTAAAGCAAGTGAATCATGACTGATTAAATTATCAGCCGTTAATTATATGGCCAGTTATAAACTGTAAATTCTAGTTCTGATTAACACGGTTACATTACAGCTGAATCAGGCTTGCACAATTCTGAACTCACGGGGAGGAGAAAGTTTATCTGTAGGCTGTGTAGTCAGCTGCACTGTGGCTGAATCCTAGCTGTGCAGTTCTCTCAAAGGAATGAGAGATATAAAGGACATTTTGAATTATTGTTCTCACGCTAAAAATAGCCTAGCTGCTATCCAAGTGGAGGCAACTCACATATGGAAAACCTGTATTTTAATATGCAACATTACTCACAAAATCAGGAAAATGTACAATTAACTTGATAGTTGATGCTCTAACCAGTGCCTTGGTGAATAGAGACCTTGTGCTGTTTTAAATCACCATCTGGATGCTACATAAGTTTGCTTTCAATAGCCTCCAGTTGGCATGGCTGGTCCATGGTGCTGTGTCGCTGTGTGGTAACTCCTTCAAGCTCATTTGAATATGAATAGTGTCAGATATTATGTTTAAATTTAACAAGACCACAGCTCCCAGCTGAGGGAGTGTCCTTGCTTTGTTAAAACAATGCTCTTCCTTTTGAGTAATAATTCTTGTTTGTTTGTCAACTTTTCAAACCCAAATATGGGCATTTTTACCACCAAAATCATCCATTCACGACTCCTGTTGGCGCCACAAACATTTCACCTTCTCTTCGTGAAACCTAAATCCTCCATCTGTATGTATGATATATCAGCACTGAAAGGGAATAATTAGAAACATCTGTTTACATTTACCAGGAGCAGATATTAGAGGAATTAA
Source organism: Propithecus coquereli (assembly GCF_000956105.1). Taxonomy (NCBI): domain Eukaryota; kingdom Metazoa; phylum Chordata; class Mammalia; order Primates; family Indriidae; genus Propithecus; species Propithecus coquereli. The sequence continues at coordinate 14,904,168 of NW_012148396.1, forward strand.
AATAAACATAACCATTACCCAATTGCAAAAAGAAATTGAATGTACGAGAATGTCTGAATATCCTTGGAGTAATGGATTCCTATATGAATATATAATACTATATGAACACACCACACCACTATATGAATACAATGTATGCTACAGAAATGTCCTTCACAAAATGATATAAATAAGCAAGCAAAGTTAAAGTGTACTGAATAAGTACAGTTGTCCCTAGGTATCCTGGAGAGATTGGCTCCAGGACCTAACCAAAATCCACAGATTCTCAAGTCCCTGACAGAAAATGGCATAGTATTTGCATATAACCTATGCATATTTTCCCATATACTTTAAATCATCTCTAGATTACTTATAATGCCTAACATTAATACAATGTAAATGCTATGTAATTAGTTGTTACACTGTATTGTTTAGGGGAAAGTGACAAGAGAAAAATTCTGTACATGTTCAGTATAGACACAGCCATCTTTTTTTCCCCAAATATTTTTGATCTGAGGTTGGTCGAATCCATGAATGCGGAACCCATGAATACGGAGGACTGACTGTATTCTGAAATACTCGTTTCTATTCTTAATTTTACTGAAACAGCTAGTCAGTTTGGAGTTAACAGCACACATTGGGTTGGTGGCCATGGCTATTTATAGCATGAGGGCCTGGATGGAGGCAGGTCCCTGTTCTGAGGCCGTCCTCAGACACCTGTGCTGCAATGAGCCCCTTCTGAAAACTTGTGATGCCAGAGCCACGACCTGTGTCTTCCTACTCTCATGTCGAATGTTGGCATGGAATTGATGGTTTTTGCTGAAACGTGCTTGAAGCGGTTTGCAGCAAGACCACGTTGGCATCTGCTAGAATCCCGGAAGCAACTGGAAAACTGTGTTCTTACACCTCACCCAGAACAGACTCTCCCGGGTCCCTGGAAGAGCATGGTAGGATCTGTTCTGTACACATGTGCATGTTTTCTCAATACAGATTGTTGATTTTAGGAAATAGAGTTTCTGATTTGAATGAATGTGAAAGGTTTAAATCAAAATAGTGACCGGAATATATAATAATGGTGTAAAAACTGATTACCTGCAAAAATAAGAATTGCAAATAGAGCTTTTAAGAAATACCAACCCTGGCCTTACCTCCTGGAATTCTGACTCAGTGCAGCTAGAGTGGGTCTTGGAACTAGATTAGGGAACAAGGAAAGAAAAAGAAAAAAATGACAAAGAAACTACAAAGTAGAGCTGTCAAGAGAGCAGTTGGATGAGGAGTCATCGCTCAGAGGGGTCTCTGGCCTTCAGACAGAAGCGGGAGTCATCAGCTGTGGATTTTGTTAAATGTCTTAGGAATGCATGAAACCAGCCAGGAAGAAGGAAGGAGGGAAGCGGCAGGGATCATGCTGAGGCCATCTAACATTTTAGACCTAGATCTAGGTCGGAGGGGTCAGCCAGCCTGGGGACCCTGAGCAGAGCAGCCAATGGAGTGGAGAGGCCAGAGGAGTGGGTGTCTCAGAGGCTGGCAGAGTCTTAGGGAGAACAGGCTCTCAGCCCTACTGCATCTGCCTAGACACTGAATCAGATGAGGACAAGAATTCCCCTTAGAGGTCATTCTGTGATCTTGATGGGACCAAGCAGGAGAAGGAGGCAAGCCCCCGGTGACCTGATAAAGGATGGGGACTTCTGTGCCCAGAAATATGATTGATTACAAATTCTAAAGAACTCTCCATATAAAGCCACTAGAAATGGCAAATAAATTATAATGTGCATCGTTATACTGTATCACTTAATTCAGTACTGCTTCACTTAATTCATAGGAAAAATAATAGAAATCCTTAAGGAAAGAGATTCATTCAGAGAGAAAGCTGAAAAGGAAAGCATTGTAAGGTACTCTTGGGGGCTGGAAGGCCTGAGATCATTTGCCCTTGGAACCAAAGTGGCTTGGTGTTAGTGGCCAGGTAGAAACAGGAGACTAGAGAACGAGGGAGGCCCACAAAGCAGGGGGTTGAAATGGAGTCTTCACAGAGCTCCTGCACTCAAAGGGCTACACAGTGAAGGGGGTTCTAGACCAAATATCCAACCATCAAAGGGAGATAACAAGGGAATGCTTCTGTCTCATCTGGGCTCCAGGTGGCCAGGAACACGTCTGCCTTGAGAATTTGTATCAAATGCCTGTCTGATCTGGATTTGAGGTTTAACTTTAAAGTACAGAGAAATTTTCACTGAAAGTAATCCAAGGCTAATCAACCAATCTGGGATGCCTGTGAAAGCACATACAGGCCTTTTCTGAAGGGTCATGCCAGCAGCCCAGGTTACACAGAACTCGTACTCACTTGTTCCGCAGATATTTACACAAGTCCCTGTCTGTGCTAGGCACCGTCCTAGGTGCTGTGCATACGTCTGTGAACTAAAGACACAGAGTTCCTGCACTTCCTGTGCTCATGCAGCTGACGTTCTAGAAAGGAAAGAATCATAATAGATAAATGCAATAAAGAAACATACCATCTAGAATATAATGATCTGGGTGTCAGGGTTAAAATGATGGTAAAACACAGTGGGTGAATGTTGCCACTTCTACTCTCAGGAAAAGCTCATTAAAAAGGCGAATTTGAGCAAAGACTTGACCAAGGTGAGGAAGTCAGCCAGAAGGTTGTCAGGAAAGAGGGTTTGAGGAGAAGGAGCAACGAATGCAGGGCAGGAGGATGTCTGGGATGTTTGAGGAGCAAGAAAGAGGGCGTTGTTGCCAGAACTAAGCAGAGGTGACAACAGCAAGAAATGGGGTCAGGGAGGTGGTAAGTGGGCCAGAGCACATCACTTGACTTTGCTTTCTGTGAAGCAGGGAGCCATTGTACAGTTTTGAACAGAAGAGCAGATGATCTGTTTTAAATTGTTAATAAATCACGCTGGCTGCTCTTTGAGAGCAGGACCATGGGAGAAGTGTGGGGAATCAGTTAGGGGGCTCCTAGAGTATGGGTGGAGGGACAGGATGGATTTGATAAGGGTAGTGTCAACAGCAGTGATGAGATGTGGGGGAACCTCGGTCTGTGTTTAATGTGGAGTCAACAGAATTTCTGATGGATTGATGTTGAATGTGAGAGAAGAGATGAGTGAAAAATGCCTCTGGGGATTTTAGCATCAGTAACTGCAAAGAGGGAATGCCCTTGTGTGAACTGGGAAGACTGCAAGTGGTTCAGTTTTGTGGGTAAAATCAGCAGCTCCATTTGTATATGTTTGGTTGGTTCTGGACTTTGATTTATAAATTTGGTTGCAGATAAAATTTTGGAATTCTGAGCAAATAGATCGAATGCAAAGCCATGAAGCTAAAGGCGATCACTAAGGGAGTGAGTGCAGATAGAGAAGAGATGGAGGTTTGGCTGGCTGAGTGAGTGAGTGGATGGTGGTATAGAATGAGGAGCTCTGGGGCCCTCTGACATTAAGGAGAAAAGGAAGAGTTGGAGGGAGCAGCAATTCTGTTCATAGAGCAGCAACTCTATGAACCAGTTAGGTAGGAAGGAGAGCAGGGAAGTGTGTGTCAAAAAGAGTAGAGAGTCTGAGATTGTGCCCTGCTGGTATGGTAACAAGTTATCTTGCCACAGTTTTGTGGATGCTGGAAGAAGACATGAATCTCACGGGTTATAGACAAAGGATAGTTTACTATTCATAGCCAGGGCCTGGTACATAAATATTGGGGCCCAGTGCAGAATGAAACTAAAGGGTCATTTGTTCAAAAGTAAGAATAAAGTACTATTACTCTCCAATCTGAAGGTTAACATTTGTGTTTCTCCCTCCTTCAGCACTATGCTTGATGGGGTGTATGAAAACCCGTTTCGTAGTTTCTCTCTGCTTACCAAGGCTTTGATTACAGTATCCCAGAGACTAAGACTGCTTTATGCAATTCTATGCAGAGATGTCCATTCGAATATTTCTGTTGTGATTAGTAGCAATTCAGAAAACAACTGTCAAACTAATATTAATATTTTTCAGTTATGTAAAATTGCACTGTTATTAATATTGTGATTTCCCTAACTGCAATAACCTCTCAAGTTCTAGGCAGAAACCAGAAATAGACATGATCTCAGAAATGAATGGGCTTGATGTCTAAAAATAGCACATTTTCTCAGACATTGAATGTACTTTAAAATTTGTGGCATCACTAATCCTCATGATTTGTCTTTGAAGTGAGGAAATCCATTGATAAATCCTGACAGAGAGGCACATATATAAAATCAAAGGGCAATGCAATTGAGTTCTCACACTATAAGCGTATAGGAGGGGTCCTGTTTTAAAGCAGAAATATTCATTCTTTATTTTATAATAAATAAATGCCCTTCCTTCTGCAGCATTTTTTTTTTCCTTGTTTGCTCTCTCAAAGGGATTCGGGGAGAAGTAATTTTAAGTGATACTCAGTTCAGCAAATCTGATAATGCAAACTCTGTAAACCAGATCACCCTAGAGATGATTGTCACTATTTAAGAACCTAGAATTCTTAACCTTATGGTCATCTACAGGGACTTTGCTCAAGCAAGGGCAAAGCACAGAGGCATCATCTAGCTTGATAAATGCCACACAATCAGAATGTGCACAAGTCGTTCTAGCACCTCTCAAATAGAGAGAGACTGAGGATGTCTTGTCCAAGCAATGTGGATGTTTCCACAGCCAGCTCTCAGAGCACCTTTGGAAGAATGATATGTTTGGGGAGTCATTGTTTTCCCTTTTGGAAGCCTCTTAATTGAAGATAAGTGTTGGAAAACAAAACCATGGATCTGATTAGACACACACACACACACGTATGTTGTCTGGTTATTTTGTGAGTATTGTTCAGATAAACGCTCTTTTAAAATAAAGGAAAATATACAGTGACTCCTAGGTTTACCAGCATGTTCTGAAAGTTCATTCATACAGTGTTGTGTAGAGCTGGAACATCTGTTCCCATATGGAGTGTGAGACATCTGGTCATCCCACATATTCTTCTATTTTACCTACACCGTGTCTGAGGCTGGTGTCAGACCTGGTGTGCTCTAGACACTGCGGGTAAGTATTCTTCCCGGGTACAATTTGGGAGTCCAGGAGCCCATGCTCTAATCTGTTGCCATGGCGACATCAGTGGAAACACTCCAGCCCTCACTGCTGCGGCTGCTGACCTCGTGATCCGATACTAGGCGTGGAAGACTTTTAGGAAATGGCATCAACAGGACATAGTGACTGAATGAATGCCGGTGGTTAAAGTGAGAAAGAAAGAAGAGGCTGGCACACTGCTTCTGTTTTCGGTTTGGTTGAGTGAGTGGGTGGATGGGGTACAGAATGGGGAACAGATTTGGGGTAGGAAGATAAGGAGTTGATTTTTGGACATACTGATCTTGAGTTGCATGTGGGGCTTCTGGATGGAATGGTTCAGAACGAAGCTAGATCCATTCGTCAGAGTCTCAGGAAAGTAGAATGAGACAGGAGAGAATGATGGAAGAACAGAGACCTGGGGGCTGATCAGGAATGGAAAGTGGGTGTGTGGAGTAGGGGTTACTTCTTTCACTTAGCTCCTTGGTGCCTTCTTTGGGAGAATAGGTAACCACCTCTAAAAAAGGCTACGGTAGGGCAACAACTTACAAGGAAAGAAAGCTGCAGAGAGGCTGTTTAGTGAGAATGTTCCTTATATAGCAGGGTCATTTAACTGTAAAATGGGGTTTTCCCAAGGCACAGTGGGGAGGGCGTGGGTGGGAGGTGAGCCCCACAACACTGGCAGGGTGGCCCAGATCAGGGTCAGCCATAGCCGGCCAGGCTTGGACAGGATGGCTGGTGGTGTTTTCATGTTGATTAGCACTATTGCTATTTTACAACTCTCTATTTAATTTTAATTTGTAATTTCAAAATAATTCACAGCAGAAAAGAAGTTTTATGAAAAAAAATCTAGTGACCTGATACATTTCAGGAAACAGGCTTGTGCCTGTGTTGCATTTGGGTATCGAGTAGAAGAGGGAACCTGGGATTTGAGAAGCAAAGGGTGAAGCTGCTTCAGATAGTGTTGAGAATTCTGTACTAAAGCATTAGGCTGAGTTTTCTTTACCTGCATCTTAGGAAAACAGAGCACGTTTTCTTTTGTGGTTTGGTGTGTGCTTGCTGTGGAACAAAGGGGCTGGGGGTTCCATGGATAAAGAGGGTCCTTTTACATCAAGTGCTGGAGGGGCTTCTTTCAGGAGTGGCTGGCCCTGCTCTGGGATGAGGGAAGGGAAAGTAGAATTTTCCAAATGCCTGTTATGAGTCCAGCACTGTGCTAAGCATTGTTAGCTCAATTAATGGCTATAGCACTTTTGCAAAATGAGCATTTTTAGTCCCATTTTTTACACAAGAGGTGGCTGAGGCTCAGAGTGATTAGGTAACTTTCTCAAGTAGGGCACGTGGCAAGGGTGCCAACCCGGGGAATCTGACACATCCTGCTCCACCACACCCTGCAAAACTGGCCAGCCAGCATCAGCTCAGAGAGTTTATTTAGCGAAGGGCAGCTGTCTTAGTATTTTCCTGGTTCTCCTTGACTTAGGTTCAATTCTCTCAGTTTCTTCTGATACTACAATTTATTTGTCCTTTCAGTGTAGGTCAGTACAATCATTTTGCTTTTCAAATTTGTTTGACTCCAGAAAAATATCTATGGTGTCTTTACATATTTATAAAGAAAAACATATTTTCAAAATAATTTCTATCCTATGCCAGTTTTTCAGATGGCTTTAGAGTCCTGGGAGACATATCTATTTTCACCAGCTCTTCTACATTTCATACAGAGGTGACTAGTTTATCTTCTGAATAAATTTCACATTTAGCTGGATAAATGAAGAAATACAGACCATGAGCCTTCTGGCAGGTACGAAGGCTATAAGAAGATAGAACGATCTCAGTGAACTGCCTGTCTATTTGCACCCCAGCATGCTCGCCTGCTGGCCCTGGACTCAGTGAGATGACCCTTAAACATACACTTCTTTAGCATTAGTGTATACTTGACTCATAACATTGTGCCCTCCCGGTGTTGCAGTCCTCAGCAGTGTGGCAGGCCATCTTCACAGATGCCATGACAGGCCATCTTCACAGGACAAGTAGGGTGGTTCCCCACACTTGCCAGGCCAATAGGACCCTACTTGAGACTTGGGCATGTTGGATTCCAAAGCTGCTTCCTTCCATCGCCTCAATCTTTAGCTCAGTTTTCCATCTCCCCACTAGATTGTGAACTACTTAAAGGTACCAATTCTGTCTTCCTTTTCTGTGGGTCCCTAGCACCCAGCATGCTTCTTGGCCTGTGGTAGATACCCAGTAAATCCTTGAAGCAAGAGGGAAGCAGAAGGATGTGGGTCATGTTTTATTACCAGACATCACCATATAGAGTCAACAAGTGGAAACCTACATGCCATGCAAGTCTGTTATAGGAGGAGAGATGGCTGTAATATCATGTATTTATTTTTAGGTCATTAAATGGAATAGATTAGAATTTCCTAAACAAACTTTGTTAATAGCAATGCCAAGATGCTCCCAAGCCTGACCTTAGTTATAGAAGTGCCTGCAAAGGAAGTACCACCACCTAGGGCTTATGTAAACTTCTCAGAACAATTTTCCATCTTTCCTGACCTAAGAACAACTTACCTGCAAGATTTTGTATCATAAACTTGCTGAACCAGATGCAAATGCAGGTGTCCTGTGGTTTTCACAGCTGCAGTTAAATATTTAAATTTGGTTTAGAGATTGCATTTGTTTCTCAGGGATAGTAAATTTTTTCTTCATTTCCTGTGCTGAGGAATCTAGTCAATTACTTAATTGCAGAATAATGAGCAATATTTCCACTTTCAAATATGTATTCTTGTCATTTTAATGTGATAAATGCCAGGCGATTTGTATGAGCAGGAAGAAACTTTGTTGTTTATATATCTTACTGCAATTTATCCAAGCTGCGTGAATTATACACCTAAAGATGAGCTGAGTTTTCATTTTGTTGCATTATTGTTGCTGCTGTTTGTATATTCTCAGGAGATTTTGAGAGGACAGTCACCTATGTATAAATGCTTGACTTGTGGGTGGCTCATATACAACAATGCCTGCTCCCCACTTCTGGCAGTCAGGGCTTCTCCTAGAGCTACTAGGGCCAGCAGTACTTCCTCGCCTCCCGTCCACCCCATATGGGCTGCCTGCCATGCCCCCACCTCCTGCTTCACCTACAGCTACCGCAGCACTCTGGCTCCAAACCACAGAGCCTGGGCTAGCCGTGGTGTCTCACCCAGGAACCATGGCTTTTGATCTTTGCAAGAAATCAAGTTTTATAATTTGGGGTAAAACCTAACCATCCTTTTGTCATATTTTTTCCAATGGGAAAACATCACACACGTCCTAAACAAGTGACTTACAAATTTGTGGGACTGCACTCATTAGCATCGCTCCCACTTTGTGAAGGCATCTGAAGCAGGTGAGAACGTGCACCCTGGTGGACTTTAGTGTCCTGTGCTGATTGATTCGATACACACACAAACACAGAGAATGTATTTTCAGTGGAGGTGGCCTGTGATTTCAGTAGATTATCAAAGGGCTTTGTGATCCTTAAAAGAAGCCCAGATGAGTAAATGACTTTTTGATTCAAGTGACTTTTGTTTGTAAGATTCTTTTTAAGAAAGATTCTTTGCTTTGCATACAATTCTTCATGCTTATCCTAAATTCTTCTAAAGGCTTTTGTAAGACACACACACACACACACACACACACACACACACACACACACACACAGGGTGGGGTATTGATTCAAGATATTTTATCTTATCTAATGATTTTGATGAACTATCATAGTTCAAACCAACTATAATTTAACAAAATAACTCACATTTATACAGTATGCCTCAGAGAGTTCCAGTTCTCATGGACCAGAGAATTCTGAATGAGAACATGCTTGGGTTTTCCTCCTCACTACCTGAACTCGTTCCATTAAATCCCATATCCCAGGGCTACCATGTCCATAGGAACCTGTCGTGGTGTAACCAGAAAAGCTGGGAGCCTTTCCCCATATGGACAACTGTCTCAGATATGTGATACCTGGTAAAGCAAAAGCCCAGATGTCTCTGCAGGTGTCCTCCCCTACCTCGCGCCCCCCCACACCTGATGGGCCATTATGACCTGAGATGGAATAGTATCCACCTTTGGAAACGTGATTCAGGAGCACAGGAGCCCAAGGAGAATTAATTATTCTACATAGGCTTCCCCAGCAGCCTCCTCTGGTAAGGGTGGGTGTTGGACTGCTGTGTGAATGGAGCAGCAGAGGTCCTGCTGGGGGTGTTGGGTACCGGGAAATCCATGCCTTTACCTAGAGCCTTCCAAGTGTCTGGTGCCAGCCCCATCTCAGGGTTGGACCTGCACCTTAACCAGAAGCCAAACGTTCCCAGGCTGTTGAAACACCTGCTAACAAAATGGGCATGAGTCAGTATTTGTGCACACACACTCAATGTGGCCATTAATTAATTTATAGAAGGAATATTTTATGAGTGCTTGAATGGCTGCAAATCTCAACTTTTACTCAGAGTGTAGTCTTCTAAAAGTCAAGATACATCAAATTATAACCAGAAGGAGTTCAGTGAGCCTACAGTCTGAACCAGGGCCAAAGAGTCTGGGGTGGTGGGGGCAGTGGAGTGTTACCCTTCACTCTGTGGTGGCCCACCCCCAGCAGGAGAGGATTCTGCCTCCTGGACCACTGGCTGTGTAGCCACCACCCCACTGGCAGCTACTATTTCTGCGAGCTCTGACCTCTCAGCCAATACCCTCTCCTCCTGCCAACACGTTCTGTCTAGATGTGCTGAAGGGACTGGTTGTGCCACAGGCAGGAGTCAGTGCTAGGAGACAGCCGGTCTCTTCCTAGCATGTGCTAATCTACTTAGGCCCCCTCCCAGTGCCGGCTTCCCAGAGCCGCCCCACCACGCAGTCCGCTCCTCTCCCTCCAATGTGGGAGCTCGGGTCTCCCCTGTAAAAGGCGGCGGTGGGAAAGGAATTGGCAGTCACCACTTCCTGCTACCCTGGCCCTGGCACAGGTCCTCGGTACCTTGGGGAGCTCAGTGCCCCAGGGTATCCGAAGACTCTTCCTCGTTCTCATGTGGATCAACCACCAGAACAGACAAGGTGAAAATCAGGAACGTGGGGACCTCAGCGAAGTCACAAGGAGCATAGACTATTGCGCGCTATCACCAGGGCGCCCTGATTCTGATTTCTGCAACCCTCGGAGCCTCCAGAAGGATTGCGTTTGGGGCCTCTGCTGTGTCCCTGTCTTCTCTCCAGGGTCTCCCTTAGCTGCACACATTTGGGGGTGACCACTCGGTGGATCCACCTCCTTGTCTGCCGCCTCCACTTTGCACCATTTTTTGTGCAGATTACTGTGGCGTTGGCTGTTGGTGGCTGTCAGGAGACACTTTGTACAGATGCCCAGCCCCATTACTGCCTACAGAGCAACACCCGCTCTGTCCTTCTTGCAGCTGGAATCATTTTAAGATTTAGGTCACATGACACTTTTTCCAGGAAGTCACTTTTAGTCATCCTACTGAGAAATAGCTTCTTTTTTGACTTTTATGTCCCTTCGTGTTTAGTATAGCACTTCATTCACCTAGATTGCTCTTGAATTATGGGAACCTGCAATCATCTCCTTTGCCAGACAGCCTGGATTGCCTCTAGCTCATCTTTGCCTCTGGACATTGCCGGGCATGCCCTAGGCACTCAATAAATACTTGTCGAATGACTGAATAAATACAAAAATACTCTCAGAGATATTGCAGGCTCAGTCCCAGACCACTACAATAAATCAAATATGGTAATAGCGTGAGTCATAGTTTTTTTTGGTTTCTCAGTGCATATAAAAGTTATGTTTACACTATAGTTTATTGAGTGTGCAATAGCATTATGTCAAAAAAGTACACATCTTAATTTAAAAAATACCTTTTGCTAAAAATTGCTTACAATCGAAGCCTTCAGCAAGTCCTACTCTTTTTGTTGGTGGAGGGTCTTGCCTCTGTTGATGGCTGCTGACTGATCAGGGTGGTAGTTGCTGAAGGCTGAGGTGGCTGTGGCAATTTGTTAAAATAAGACAACAATAAAGTTTGCTACATCAATTGACTCTTCCTTTCATGAAAGATTTCTTGATAGCATACAATACTATTTGATAGCATTTCACCCACAGTAGAGTTCTTTCAAAATTGAAGTCAATCCTCTCAGAGCCTGCTACTGCTTTATCACCTAAGTTTATGGAATATTCTAAATCCTTTGTTGTTATTTCGACAATGGTCACAGCATCTTCACCAGGAGCAGATTCCATCTCAAGAAACCACTTTCTTTGTTCATCTGTAAGAAACAACTCTGTATCTGTTCAAGTTTTATCATGAGGTTGTAGCAATTCAGTCACATCTTCAGGCTCCACTTCTCATTCTGGTTCTCTTGCTGTTTCCACCACATCTGCAGGTACTTCCTCCACTGAAGTCTTTAACACCTCAACGTCATCCGTGAGGGCTGGAATCAACTTCTTCCAAACTCCTGTTCATGTGGATATTTTGACATCTTCCCTTGACTCACGAATGTACTCAGTGGCATCTAGAATGGTGAATCCTTTCCAGAAGATTATCATTTACTTTGCATAGATCCATCAGAGGAATCACTATCTATGGCAGCTGTAGCCTTACAAAAATGTTTCTTAAATAATAAGACTTCCAAGTCGAAATTATTTCTTGATCCATGGGCTGCAGAATGGATGTTGTTTCAACAGACATGAAAACAACTTTAAACTTCACATACATTTCCATCAGAGCTCATGGGTGACTAGGGTGACCTGCTCGTTCCTGTCAATGAGCAGGGATATTTTGAAATGAATCTTTCTTTTCTGTACAGTAGGTCTCAGCAGTGAGCTTAAAATATTTAGTAAACCATGCTACAAACAGATGTACTGTCATCCAAGTATTTTTGTTCCATTTATAGAGCACAAGCAGAATAGATTTAGCGTAATTCTTAAGGACCCTAGGATTTTCAGAATGGTAAATGAGTATTGGCTTCAATTTAAAGCCACCAGCTGCATTAACCTCCGTTCAGCCTGTCCTTTGAAGCTTTGAAACCAGGCATTGACTTCTCTTCTCTAGCTATGAAAGTCCTAGATGGCGTCTTCTTTCAATATAAGGCTGTTTCGTCTACATTGAAAATCTGTTGTTTAGTGTGGCCACCTTCATCCACGATCTTAGCTAATCTTCTGGATAACTTGCTGCAGCTTCTATATCAGTACTTGCTTGCACTTTTATGTTATAGGCAGAGCCTCTTTCCTTAAATTTCATAAACCAGTCTCTCCTAGCTTACAGCTTTTCTTCTGCAGCTTCCTTACCTCTCTCAGCCTTCATAGAATTGAAGAGAGTTAGGGTCTTGCTCTGGATTAGGCTTTGGTTTAAGGGAATGGCGTGGCTGGTTTCATTGTCTATCCGCACCACTAAAACTTTCTCCATGTCAGCAGGGAGGCTGTTTTGCTTTCTTATCATTCATGTGTTCACTGGAGTAGCACTTTAAATTTCCTTCAAGAACTTTTCCTTTGCATTCACAACTTGGCTAACTGCTTGGGGCAAGAGGCCTGGCATTTTGGCTTATCTGGGCTTTCAACATGCCTTCTTCACTGAGCTTAATCATTTCTAGCTTTTAATTTAAAGTGAGAGATGTGTGACTCTTCTTTTCACTTGAATACTTAAGGGCCATTGTAGGTTATTAACTGGCCTAATTTCCTTATTGTTGTGTCTCAGGGAGTATGGTTTCCTGAGGAGACGGAACAATATGAGAGAATGGCCGGTCAGTGGAGCAATCAGAATGCACACATTTATCGATTAATTTCGTCACCTTGTGTGGGTGCAGTGCATGGTGCCCCAAAACAATTACAATAGTAACATCAAAGATCACTTAGCACAGATCACCATAACAGATACAATAATAATGAAAAAGCTTGGAACATTGCAAAAATTACCAAAATGTGACTCAGAGACACAAAGTGAACATATGCTGTTGGAAAAATGGCACCAATAGATTTGCTGGATGCAGGGTTGCCATAAAACTTTGTAGGAAGCGTAGTGTCTGCGCGGTGCAATAAAGAGACCCACAGTAAAACGAGGCGTGCCTGTATCTGGATGCACATGTGTTCCGTTGTGCAGTCTGGGGGGCTGGCAAAACAGAGGAACTTCACTAGCCACAGTGGTGGAGACGTGGTGCGGGCAGATTCTGTGAATGGTGTCTGCTGTCTGTTTCATTTGGTGTGTACTGCTGCCTCCCAAAGGCCCTTGTCAACCACCAACAGGAGCCAGGGCAACAGGGACCACCCCTTCCCAGCCATTCCTTATCTTTGTACCCAGATGACACCTGAGTCCACCTTGAGCTTTAAGGTTAAAGAACAAAAGCTTAATTCCCCGTCTCCTTTTCATGTTGTATGAGGAGTCCGGTCCCACCCGCCTGCAAAACAGCCAAGTTGCCTGTTAATTCCTGGAGCTTTTGTAGTCTCAAGGTATCTTCTGTTTCTGCAGATGGGCTTGAAATTCAAACTGCGACCGACTCTCCATCCCATACATTCCATCTCCTCGTGGCTGTGCTCTTTTCTTTGGTTCAGGTCATATCATTCCAAATATAAAAATAGGCAACTTTTCTGGGATCCCTTGAATAAAATGAGACCTTTACAAAGCATCTTGACAACGCATCTGTCTATAGCATTTGTGCTAAATGTTTGAGAAGGTGGGCTTTGATGTGGCCACAGTTCTCACTCTCCTGAAGAGAGTCTCTCAGCCCTGACTCTGCACCCAGAGACGTCTTTGCAAACCATCACCCGGCCGAACTCACTCCACTTCATTATGCAGAAGTGTTCAGCTCCCCAGAGCTTAGAGCTACCAGTTTGGGAGCCAGGCCCTGGGGGGAGGTGGCCCCAACTTCAAATCTCCCTGTCCTTGGTTCCTTGTGTTTAAACGGGGTGGAGGATGTAAAAGAGAAGCAAATTACTTCAGCTCTTTAAATTTTTGTTTCTTCATCAATATGGGATGATGATAATAATAATAATAATATGGAATGATAGGTAGCATGAGGCCTGGTGCTTGCTGAAGGATCAGAACATGTCAGTGGCTGCTGCTGTTCTTTGCCTCAGTGCTCCCCACTGCGTGCCACAAGGGGCAGCAGGGTAGCAGTGTGGCTCCCTGAACAGTGAAGTCCTCCATTAGGTGCTCCCAACTACACAAGAGAACGGAGGGGGCCTTGGACCTTTCCACCATCCCCTTCCCTTTATCTGGCCGTTGGTATCCCAAAAAAGAAGTGGGATACTAATTTGTGTCCCCACTGATGTAAATGTCACTGCCGTACAAGGCAGAGCAGGTGCAAGAGGCTTGGATCTAAATACCATTTTTCTCCTCCCTGGGTTACCCAAGCTCTTCCCCCCGAATCCATTCAAGTCACCTCAGCAAACACCCAAGACCTAGGGTAAGATGTGCTGCTGATGGCACAGAAGTGACACAGTCCAAAATAAGACCCCATCCACACTCTCAGGCTGTGAATGACAGCTGGGCTCCCAGGGCAGACTGACATGCTCCCTCCTTTCTCAGGGCAAGTGCATGGAGAACAGTCGGGAGGGGCTCTGGGAAGGGCGCTAGACTCCATGACTCAGGCGTGAGCATGCGGGGTTAGGAATTAAAGGCCGAACAAGCGAAAATCCTCTATCTCAATAAGAATATAATTTGGAGGGTGATAGTCAAATAGAAAAATCCCTTAGTTGCTGCTGCCGACGTATTCCCCTGTTGCCGTGGCACCCCAGCTCTGCGCGGTTCTGTTCAAACGCGTGGCCTGCGTCAGCCGTGGCAGCGGAGGGCTGGGACTGTGCTCTGGGAGGGTCTGTGCTCATCCTGACTTCTGCATCAGCCTGGCGCCGTCCCCCACTCCCCGCCCGCAAGCGCTCTCCACCTCCCCGCGGCCTCTGCTCCTCTCTCTTCCTACCCCTTGAACTCACCATGGCTAAGCTGATGTTCCTCACACACGCCTTTGTGTTGTAAAATGTGGGTTTTGTCATTATTTAGGTATGGCAGGGCCACACATCAGGAGATGACTGCTGTTGAAAGGATAGTTTGTCTGTCCCTCATGGTTCCCAAGAAGAGGGGGCACACCACACCATGGGGGCCACACCGCGAAGCTCCGGGCCTGTCAGGAGGCAGAGGGAGGGGGCAGCTCTGGGCGAAGGCCTTTCCCGAGGCTGCCCTGAAGGAACGGGTGAGGCAGGGTGGGCAGGCTCGGGGTTGGCTAGTTAGGGTGATTTTGGGACCCCAGGGCCTAGGTGCTGTTCTCAGTTATCTAGTACTGGGACCTGGGGCAACTAGGGCAGGTGGACAGTGACCCCAGAATGTGAGAGCTCGGTGAGAGGTGGATGGGAAGCGCGTTCTGCATTAGCTGGTTTGCTCATGAAAGGTGCGTCCCGGGAGAGTTGTTTGCTACCCCTAGGAACTGGCCAGCACTGGGAGGGGCCGTCCCTCCGGGGTCAGCCAGGCGTCAGATGCCACAGCATCAGAACACAGGAATAAAAGACACCACCGTTGATACACTTGGTTTTGTCTCTTTGCTCCACAGAAACTGCCAGGGCTTTCATCGGCTGTGGAGCTGGCTTTCGAGTCTCTCCTCCTTCTGGTCACTGCAGTGGGGTCCAGCCTCGCCCACCACTCCACACTCTTTCCCCCGTGAGCCCCACATGCCAGCAAAACTGCACTCCTCGGGGTTCCCATCAGTCCTGTAAAAGCAACACCCTCGCGTGGTTGTTGATGTCCCCTCCCTGCTGTCTGGCTGACCAAGGCCTATCTTTAGTGTGTCCTGCTCTGTGAGAATCTTCAATTGGTGGCGGGGAGGGTGGGGAGGCCCCCTCAGGAAATACTAGACACACAGCTCTGCCCATTCTCGTTTCTTCTCATTTACTCAAATGCTGCCTCTCCAAGTTGCAGATAAAACCTGTCTAAAGACTCCCCAGCCCATTTGGATTGTTTTTGCCTTTCCTTCTCCTCTGAGTTTTAGGGGCTTACAGCTTAAAAACTTGCAGTTTATAGTCATGTCGTATGTATTGCTTTTGTCACCCTCTCTCACGGTGAGCACCCGAAGACGAGTCCGTTTGCTGTGTGTCATTCCATAAGCCTCTGTGCTCCAGCCTCACTGAGAGCAGTTAATAAATAGGCATTGTTGATGAGCAACTCTGAGAATTGCCCTGCGAGGCAGCGAAAGGAATGCTGGGGGCGCTGTCCAGAAGACCTGTGTCTAGGATGGATGCTCCGACTGATTCGCCATCCTCCTCTCACCACCCCCAGAGCGAGGGCGTTTGCAGACGTGATCTTACAGTGTGTAAGCTCAGAAAGCTCCTTGTGTGGAGTGGCAGTGATTTGTTCCTTCCCTGGTTGGACAGTTTACTTTCTAACCTTTGATTTTTCAGCTTAGATCCTTCTACCTTGGGGCTCAGAATGTCCTGTGAATATCACCAGATTTTCAGACTTGGTCATTTTAGAATTGAATAAGGATTACCAAAAAACTTTAGAATTTCCTTTTTCCTGTGCCCAGCTCCGATTTGCCTCTTTCCTCCTTTCTTCTCACTGAATGAACTGCTTTGCATAAACAACAACAAAAAAAGTAGGATCATCTGCATTGATATTTGCTTGTTTTGTGGACAAGCGTGTGGGCATCACCGTGGCCCTTCTCCTACCTCCCACATCCTGCTTTGGCTTCGGGCTCCCAGTTTCCCCGGACTAATGTGCCATCATCTCCAAGTGATTTTATGGCCCAGTTAAGGCAGGAATGGCCATGGCAAATTGGAAGAAAAAGAAAATATGATGGATAGGGCAGAGAGACCTCCCACTGGCCATCGCGTCTCCAGCGGGTGTTTATGGAAGGCTTGTGTTTATGGACCCCACAGAGGGCAGAGCAAGAGGAAAGTGGCTTAAATTGCAGAGAGAGTTTGCAGCTGGAGCTCATCGGTTGTGGGTGGTAAAGCACCTGTCCTCCTGGTGGGAGATAGAGGATCTAGGAGAATAGTTAAGTTCCCTGCTAACAACCTGATTTTACCATGGCTTTTTTTTTTTTTTTGCCTTTATTTCTATGTGTTACCTCTCAAATGCCAATTTGTGTGGTCTGCTGCTTACCCGAGTAAAACAGCCTCTGTAAACATGACACACATTGATTCATATACCTATTAAAGTTGGTATTTGCACCCATAGGAAAGCAACCACTGCTTCCTACGCTGCGTAAAAACCCATTTCTCCTGGATATTCACTCTGGAGCTTAGATTTCAACCTGCATTTGGCCAGATGTGGAGGAAATACACCTGTGGCTGAGATAAACTAATTTTCTTTCTTTTCTTTTTTCCCCTCCCAGGATTATACCTTAACCATGTATTTTCAACAATATTGGAGAGATAAAAGGCTCGCCTATTCTGGGATCCCTCTCAACCTCACGCTCGACAATCGAGTGGCTGACCAGCTATGGGTGCCCGACACATATTTCTTAAATGACAAAAAGTCATTTGTGCATGGAGTGACAGTGAAAAACCGCATGATCCGCCTTCACCCTGACGGGACCGTGCTGTACGGGCTCAGGTCTGTGTGCCCCTCCAGGGCCAGTCTTGCAGTTGCATGGTGCATTGGTGTTGAATTTTTGCTCGAGATGAATATAGCAGTGAGGCCACATCCTCAGGTTAATTAGGAAACATCCATGAAACACTTTGAGCTTTGAAGAAAAAAAAAATCTCATAAGCATAAGATTTGGGGCATTACTGTTACTATAAATAGTCACCAGGCAGTTAAAAAGCAGCCTCCTTTGGACTCATTGTGTATAATTGGGTTACCATGTCTAAGAACACAGATTCCCTCAGGAAGGGTTTCCCACATCCTAGCCCCAGAGGCCTGTAATTAATATTGCCCTGACATTGCAAAGGCTTTAATAAAGTTTTTCAGAGCTATTCACACAGTTGAAAAATGTCTGTTGTGTGGATTATAGTATATAGTCTCCACGGAGCTTTATTGAGATGATGCCACGAATGTTATGGGGATGACTAAGTGAGAGGCTTCCCAATGAGAACCATTTCTCTCCAGGTCTCATGATGTAGCCACTCAAATGAGGAAACCAAGCTGCCTTCCGGAGCCTGGAGGAAGAGGTCCTGGGCTTCCCTGGTTGCCCTAGAAACCACCAGACCTTTCTGTGGTGTTCCGTCACTGCTGGTGGTTAATTACTTTGAATATCACCTTGCTAAATGATGTTCTTAAAAACCTTCTCTTTTGTTGCTTTTTGCACTGATTTTTGTTTTGTTTTAGAATAGTAGTGTGTGTGTGTGTGTGTGTCTTTCTCAATCTCATGGTCTAAAAGTGCCCCTGAGGTCTTCGGTGGGACACATGTGGATAGCTTGAAGAAGACATTTATCTTAAAATGGTGTGAGTCCAGAGCCTTTGGACTAAGACTCCGGCAGCTCTAAGTGAAATCATAGTAGCATGTATTTAAATCCACACCACTATGACTTTTTTCATGCCTCAAGATGAGTAAAGGGAATTCTTTAACATTGCCTTAAATAGAAAATGTTGAGTGACCTTTTCACAGCCACAGTATATAGAGTAGAAGTTAGGATTTTAGCAAAATCAGATGTTTTTACCGGTTAAGTGGCACATGTCAACCAAGCCATGGTGTTACTTTAAAAAGAGTCTAGCCTGAAGTTTCTTTGGAAGGTTTCCAGCATTTTATGCTTCTGCCTGAAAATGAGTGATGTGGTTGTAAAGTTCTGGAGATTCTGACAAGTACATCAGCTGTACAGAAGATTATTCAGAAATCTTGAGTGTTTACCTGCCCCTCAGCCCCCACAAAAAAAATGAAGTAGAAAAAGCTGATATGTGGGTGATGTGTGTGTTCGTGTAGGGGGGGGACGTGGTGTGTGGTGTATGTTTGGTGTCTGTGGTGTGTGAGGGTGTGTGTGTGTGGTGTGCATGTGGGTGTCTTTTGTGTGTGTTGGGTTTGTTGTGTGATGTGTGTAATGTGTGTATGGTATTTGTGTAGTATATAGTGTGTATGGTGTGTGCATTCGTGTGTGTGTGGTATGTAGGTGTGGTATGTCACCTGTTTGTAATGTGCATGGCATGCATGTGTGTGCTGTGGTGTGTGGTGTGGTCGTGTGGTATATGTGTGTGTTATGTGCGTGTTGGGTTTGGTGTGTGTGGGGGACTGTGTGGTGTTTGTGTGTGGTGTGTGTGGTATGTCGAGGGGTGTGATGTGTGTGGTATGTGGGTATGTGGTATGTGTGTGGTATGTGGTATGTGTGTGGTGTGTGGGTATGTGGTATGTGTGTGGTGTGGGGGGGAGTGTGTGTTGTTTGTGTGTATGTGGTGTGGTCTGTGTGGTATGTGGACATGTGGTGTGTGGTGTGTGGCGTGTGGCGTGTGTGGTGTGTGTGTGTGTGGTGCGTGGGTGGTTGGGAGAGAGCAAAAAGAAGCAAGTATCAACAAAAATTAAGCTAGGACTTCTTGGCTGTTTAAACAAAACTTGTTTGGATTTTCTCCATTTATACTTTTGCATTCTTTATTTTCTCACCAGAAGTGGAGTATGTTAGTATGTCTCTGTATGTCTCTTGTTAAAAGCAAGGCATTTTAACTCTGTTAGAATAGAATTATATAACATGGATAAAATCGGTAATAAATTTCCAAACTGCCTTTGAAAGTGTTAGGTTTCAGGTAAGAGTAAGAGAAACCAAGGAAGTAAAAAATTATATCTTTAACTAACACTTGGCCCGTAAGTTCATCTGTAAAAGTTCAATAATAACGTGATAATAACCCATGGGAAACTTTTAATAATAAACTTTGTACAATAAACTAAAAAAACTCTCTTTAGTCAAATTTACATTCATTATGCCTCTCAAACAGCCTCTTAAATCAATAGATGAATTTCTAAATAATTAGCTGGTTTTTTCCAAATGTAGTCTCAATATGCTACTTAGATCTTTATTTAGAACCTCATAGTTCTTAAACGATTCTTCGGAGCTCTATGGACCTAGCCGAGCTGTCGTAAAGAAACTCCAGGCCACAGGCTGATCGCCGTATCCTGCATGTGCTTGGCAGCTACGCTGTGTCATGAACTCCTGAGAAGTGGGCTAATCTAGGAACTTCTGCCTTGATATTTAAAAACCACACATTGCTATGGAGATTAATTTGATCTTTTTGGCCAAAAAAGCACATTAATAATTCAAAGTACTGGTAACTGTATGAAACTCAAGTACAGACATAGTCTTTGCTATTCCATGTAAACCGAAGTCCTATTTATATGTTATGTAGATCTCATGGTCTTCGATAAAACATGAGGTGTTGAGTGCTCACAAGGGTCGCCACCCTCCATCCTCCCCATATGGCCCCAAAGCCCACCTTCCCCCTCCGTGTTTTTACTGCTGCACTTGACGTGGCAAGCCTGGAGTGGGCTGCGCGTGTAACTCCAACAGTACGTTTGCACTGTGTCCTTTGCGTAAGTCAGTACTGTGGCGTGGGCCCGCGGAAGCCTGGCACAGCTGGGAACACTGAAGTTGAGCCTCCTGTGCTGAGAGTTTGCAGAGAGTTGGGCTGTTGCTGTCTCCTGCTTGTGAGGTACTGCTGAGGAAGGTCCCACCCGACAGAGATGACTTTCTTACTGGCTGTGTGCTTGAGATACTCACCAGTTGAGCTGGCTGTTATCACCACACCTTACAAATTGAATTTTTCTCAGCCCTGGATGCTGGGGTTGGCCCTCACTTCGTCTACCCAGCACCAGCCTGCACTGGTAGGTCAGTCACCACTCCACTTCTCTGGGCTTCTTTTCTTATTCACGCCCAGCCAGCACAGTAACAGAATCAGTGAGGGCTTTTGCTTTATTCAGGGTAGATGAAGGCTTTTGGCTGCAGACGAACTGTCCATGACGTAGGTTTGTACGTCAGCTCAGCCTTATTCTGGGAAATCATTAATCCTTACCTCTGATGACTCTGCAAAAGTAGTCAATGACCACTCATGTAGATGCTTGAGAGTGATCACATTCTTGTAGTGATAAAAGGTTGTTTTAAATCATGAACCATATTCTCTGTGACTGTTGGGGCTCCCTGAGCTTGAAACGTAGGCTAACACTAGCTTGTAAGGACCAGCTCGAGCTCAGCTGAATAGGACAGTGAACTGAGCCCCTTGCCCAGGCTCAAGTCAGCATGCGACGGGTGAGAATGCTCTGGAAAGGACATGCGTACCATCCTAAAATAAAACATGAGTTCTTTGAAAATTTCCTTTGGGCAGCTAAACCTTTTAAGGAACTAGGAAGATTTTGGCTAAGAGACTCATGAGCGTCAGTCCTGTCCTGGTTACAGATTTTCTGTTTTTTTTTTTTTTCTTTCTTTCTTTTTGATGCTGCACTGAAGTTTTCTGCTATCTGAGAAGGTGGAGTCATTGTCCCTCTTCTCGACTTTGTTTTTCAGTCTCCTGGTCCTCCGCTGTCATTGAATGTCTCACCTTGCACCATTAAGCATAATTTCTAACATGATCTTTTCTTCATGCCATGCATTTTGTATTTTTGGACTATTTCTCTGATGCTAGGAATTAGTAAGAGGGGTCACAAAATAGTATTCAGTTTGTTACAAAAAGCACCTGCGATTCTGAAGTTGAGTCATCAAATAAAAGTAATCCCCCCCTATCAAATAGCTCAGATTGAGGGGCCGGGCACGGTGGCTCACGCCTGTAATCCTAGCTCTCTGGGAGGCCGAGGCGAGTGGATTGTTTGAGCTCAGGAGTTCGAAACCAGCCTGAGCAAGAGCGAGACCCTGTCTCTACTAAAAATAGAAAGAAATTAATTGGACAACTAAAAATATATAGAAAAAATTAGCCGGGCATGGTGGCACATGCCTGTAGTTCTAGCTATTCGGGAGGCTGAGGCAGGAGGATCGCCTGAGCCCAGGAGTTTGAGGTTGCTGTGAGCTAAGATGACGCCACGGCACTCTAGCCCGGACAACACAATGAGACTCTGTCTCAAAAAAAAAAAAAAAATAGCTCAGATTGTATAAACTGTGTATGGGTCATTGTGAAGACATAAATATGTAGTGAAATGTGGAAGCATATGTGGGAATGTTAACAGCAAATTCAGGATAATGGCTACCTCTGGAGAAGGAAAAGGGAATAAAAAAACAAAAAAAGTAACCCATATCTTGCCTGGGAAGCTTACCAGAAGATTCAAATTAAGTCATCTAATTTGATAAGGCTAGCATCTTGCATCTTATTCTGAAACTGTATTTTATACAGTGGTTCTGGTCTAATGCCTTTTCCCCCTAGGAAAGATGTAAACTCACAGAGGTAACAGGACCCACATGGTTTGAGCGCAGGTGTGCCTAACTCCAAAACCTTTCTTTTGTTACTATCTTCCAGTTACTTTCTTGTAACTAAATAGCATATTGTTAAATTGCTTTCCTGATAGGATTATGCCAATTCATACTCCCCCAGCAATAAAGTTAGCTTTAGGATTGTGATACCTGCTTTGGAATTTATCATTATTTAGTCCACTGTAAATCTATCCATTTTCATCATCTCTCAAGGCTGGTGAAAATCACCTGTCTCACTTTAAATTCAGGCTCATACATTTCTCTACCCCCACCCCCTGCCCCAACCCTGTGCATTCTTTTCCTCTTTGCAAGGACTTTTCACAACTTTTCACAACACAAACTTGCTCCCACGTTCTCATTTGATGAGGTTAATTGGAACACAATAACATCTTCATCCTTCCATTGCAAAGAGATCACCTGACCTGCCTGTCCCTCGCTCTTGGCCTCCCCTCTCAAAATGGAGAGTGGGTCCCTGACCATTTCAAGAGTCAGTTTCCCCTTGGCATCCTCTCACAACTCAAGTTCTAATCAGTCCATTTCTACAGCTCTCCCCCGACACCATGCTTCCTGTATGCAAACTTCCTTCTGTTCTTCAGAAATATCAAGGCTGTCCCTGTTAATTGGACAGTTTGCACATGCTCTTTGCTGGATGTAGAATTCTCTGTCTCTAGATACTCATATTTTTAGCATCATTATACTGTAAATTATGTAATTGAGGAACATTCAACTGTCATTCTCCCAAGGAAACCCCTTCTCTGATCTTTCTATTCACTTTCTGTTACATCATCTTGTTTGTTTTTTATCATAGCACTTATCCAGGTCTGACCTTATAGTGTCAATTTATTGCATTTCTTATTTGTTGACTCACTGGTCCCATCCGTGATGATGGGAAAGCCACCATAAGAGTATAAAATTCTCAGAGAAAAGAACTGTTTCTGTCTTGTTCATTATTCCATCCCCCAAATCTAGAGTAGTGCTTGGTGAAAAAAAATTTAAAAAGTATTGCACAAGGGTTAAATTTGAATTCCAGTTCATCTTTCTGTCGTCCTTATATTTTCACATTTTCCATGTAGATTTTCAATCCACTGGAATTTATCTTGGTGTAGGATGTGAGGTAGCTATCTGACTTTTCATTCCTTATTGTTTAGCTATTTGTGCCAATACTTACCAGTTTATTCTTCCACATGAATTTTAGAGCCATTTGTTTTATCAAATTTCTAAAAATATAGTTTGTGTTGTTTGTTAGAATAATGCTCATTAAACATTACTCTGGGAAGAACAAAAGCTGCACTACCTTCAGTCTTTCCTACATGAGTATGGCGTGTCTGCAGTCATTCCTGTCTTTGTTTATGGCTTTTAGTAAATATTTATCATTTTCTCCATCAAGTACCCACTCATTGCTTGCTAACTTTATTCCTATTTTTTAAAAGTGAGGTGCTATTAGGAAAGGGATTATTTTTCTATTATTTTTCTAGCTGGCTTTCCCTGGTATGTGGGAAAGCTGGTGGTCTATTTGTATGTAACTATCTTTATGTGTGCATCTGTCCAAAATTATTTCCAGCTAGGCTAATCTATTATTTTCAACAGTTTAGTTAATCCTCTTGAGGATTTTAGTCTTACAGTCATATTGCTTATAATGATATTTTAATCCTCAGTTTTAATAGTTTTTTATTCTTATTTCTGTTTTATTGCATCGACTTTACCTTCCAGAACAATGGTACATGACAGGGGTAACAGTGTATAATATCAGCTCATTTTTAATAAGGGTGTTTCTTGGGCCTCAACATGAAGGATGATTTGCATTTTTAGTTTAATGTAACTATCACTTATTCTTTTGCTTCCATTATGTGTGTGTGTGTGTGTGTGTGTGTGTGTGTGTGTGTTCCCAATTACTTTCTGAGAATGGTGACATAGGTGGAGATACAGTGGTCAATAATACAGGTGTCATGAATTTATAGCATTTATGTTTAACAGCTAATTATAAATGAGATGACTAACCTTAGATTTTTAAAAATATCCAAAATAAAAATAGATTTTGTTAATTCAGTCTCTATTTATATGATCAGTTTTCTTATTTAACCTGTAATTTTGATATACTAATTTCCTACCTCGATCCATTTTTTAAAAATGTTTAAATTTTTTATTGTAAATCAATAATTTATAGTTATATATATTTATGGAGTATAAAATGATGTTATAATTTCTGAATACAGTGCAGAATAATTAAGTCAAGTGAATTAAAATATTTCACACTTTAAATAGTAACATTGTTTGTGGTAAGAACATTTTATTTCTCCTTCATTGCTGACAGATTTGCTGGATAAAGTATTTTTGGTTGGTAGGTTTTTTTTTTTTGTCTTCATCATTTTGAATATTTCATCCCACTTTCTCCTGGCCTGCAGGTTTTCTGCTGGGAAATCTGCTGATAGTTGTATTGGTACTCCTTTGTATGTGATATGTTTCTTACCTTTTGCTGCTCTCTGTTTTTTTTTTTATGTCTTCGATATTTGATAATTTGATTTTTATGTGACTTAGTGTACTCCTTTTTGGCTTGAATTTAATTGGAGACCTCTGTGCTTCCTTACATGGGTATTGGCATTTATCCCCAGATAAAAACAAATTTCAGTCATTATTTCTTTAATATGCTTTCTGGCCCTTTTTCTCTCTCTTCTACTTCTGCAAATCTTATTATGTGAACATTTGGTCTCCTGATTGTGTCCTAGAATTCCTGTAGACTTTCTTCATTCTTATTTATTTATTTATTTATTTTGTGTTTTTGTTTCACTGGATAATTTCAAAGTTCTGTTTTCCAGCTTACTGATCCTTTCTTCTGCTTGACTGAGTCTGCTGTTGAAGCTTTCTATTCAATTTCTCAGTACAGTCGTTATATTCTTCATCTTTAGGATTTCTATCTGTTTCTTTTTTATTGTTTCTATTCCTTTGTCAAGTGTCTTTCTTTGTTCATGTGTTGTTTTCAAAATTTAATTAAATTCTTGTCTCTCTCTATATTTTTTAGTTCACTGAACTTCTGAATTTTTATTAGTAATTCATAAATCTCCATTTCTTTTGGGTCCATTGTTGGAGGTTTATTGATTTCTTTTAGAGGTGTCATGATTTCCCAATTCTTTGTTATTCTTGTGTCCTTGCATTGTCTGCACATTTGAGGAGACAGCTCCTCTTTTGCCTTTTGCAGATGTTTTTTTGGTGGTGATAAGACCTTCACTGTTTAGTCTAGCCTATGATTCTAGAAAGGCCAGCTGGTGACAACCCTGAACAGCCAGAGCTTGTGAGTTCCCTAGTTGGCTGGGTCACTACCGTTGCTCTGATGTTGGGTGGAACAGCTAACTGGGCTCCACTATTCAGTGAGACCACTGAGCAGATTCCGTTGTCGGGCCAAGCTGCTGGCTGGGTACTGTGATGGCTTCTGGTTAGGCTAATCACAGGATGTATTCCCTGGCTGGAAAACTCACTATCTGGGATCTGCAGTTAGTCAGGGCTGCAGGAAGGAGTCAAGGTTAGGTGGAGTTGCTGCTTGGGATGAGTGGGACCAGAGGCTATGCTCCTTAGAATTGTACAATTGAGGATTTCCTCCTTGTCAGGATGGAACAATGTGGTCAATCTTTCATTGAGTTAAGTAGTGGTTTGATCTCCTGGGTCAAGCAGGTTTAGCCCCTTTGCTTCTCTGGAATGTATAAAGATTGAAGTTTCCTTGCCTGGGTGGGGTTATCCATTGAGCTTTTGGCTGAATGGAGCCACTTCTTGAATTTCCCTGCCTAGACAAGGCCACTGTGCAGGCTTTTTGGCTGAGCGGAGTCTCTACTCGACTTCCTGGGTCAAGCTGGTCTAGCCCCTGTGCTTCTCCAAGATGTGAAGAGGTGGGAGTCTCCTTGCCTGGGCAGGGTCTTTGGGTGGGCTCTGAGGCTGGGCTTGGAGACTAGCCATTTAGGGACTCAAGCTAAGTTGAACTTCCCATTGTGCTCCTGAAGGTAACCAGCTCAGCTTTGTGGGTGGGCTGTAAGATCGGCTGGTGTCTTCAATCTGGCACCATGACTGACAGAAACAAGAGGTACCACCAAGATCCATGCACTGGTGACTAATACCTGTACCTCCCCATCTTTGTTTCTACCTGACCCTGGGTTTTCTAGCCATATCATTTCCTCTAGTGTTCCCCATGAGGTAAAACCAGGATGGGCTTCCTGGAAAGCTTCTTGGAATGCTAGGGAGGCTGGATGACTTCCTCCAATTCTCTTTTCCCCCTTTAGAAACATGTGCCCAGGGAAATTCTCTCCATCTGGCATTATGCTGACATTGGGAAGGAGGAAGGATCATGTGGTCAGAGTAAGACTATTGTTCTTTACCCTTTCAATTTGAATTTTAATCAGTTCTGCAGAGCACTTGGGTGTCTCAGACTTGCTTCCAAGTATTGGGAGTGTTCAAAAGGATGTTCTGACTTGTGGATAGTGGCTACTTGAATTTTGTGTGTGTGTGTGTGTGTGTGTGTGTGTGTGTGTGTGTGTGTGTGGTGGGTCCTAAGATTTCCTATTCTGCCATATTGTTGACATTACTGCCCACCCTGATCTATTCTTCAATTCCTGCAATAAATCCTATTGTATCATGGTGGGTAATACTCTTAAAAATTATTGTTAATTTATAATTGTTTTCTTTAAAATCCTTTTTCAACCAGCTTATTGGAAATAAGCATAACTTGTGATCTAGTTATAATGAAGTTGTCTCCTACTACATAAACTTTGTTCATAAAGTATGAAATTTCTCTACTCTAGTGAAATTTGGGCAGATCTCCTGGTTCTCCGTCGGTGTTTTATTAATTTATCTTTTCTATCTTTATGTTATGCAGGCATTCTCTGTTCAGTGTTTAATACTCAATTCAGATTTAGCATTCACATTTTCCCTTTCCACAGCCCAGCCCTATTTCAGGCTGGATGCCTGCAGTGGCAAAGGGGACTTGGCATCTCAACCTCTATTCTCCATACTTCTCTTTTCTCTCCATTACCAAGTTTGATAGATTATGGATGACTTCTCTAATTTTGAAGGTTTATTTTCGGGGGTAGAAAAAATGGGTAAGTAGTTTTATTTTAACTGGTACCATTTTCTAGTGGCTTTAGTAACTCTCTGTCTTGGAAGATACTGGAGATTGACTCTTTCAGAGCTTCCCACTACGGGGCACCTCTCTCCAGCAGACTCCTTGACCAGCACTGGGCGTTGGGGTTGGAGAAAGTAGGCTGTTTTTCTATTCCATGGAGTCTCTTGGGACTCTTCCCCATAGCTCTAGGAATCTGTCCTTTACAGACACCATTTATCTCTCTACCCATCTAGAGAGGCAGGCTGTATTGAAGAGAATACATGATAAATCCAGGCCCTCCATTTTTTTCATGTAGCTTATGTGTGTTCATCAGGAAATAGGCCTGCATGCCTTGTCAGAAAGGCTTATTTCTATTCAGTCTTTTCTATCTTGCCACCTCAAGACTCGTTTTCTTGGATGTGAAACAGGCACTGTTACTTCTTGTATCCCACTTGGAAGGTTCCAACTTCCCTTAAAGATGGATGTAGACTCTCCCAAGAAATCTGTTCCCAAGTTTCCTCTCTCATTAATCTGACCCCTATTAACATTGTGGTTTGGCTGAAGTTTCCAAGAAACATGAACCAATTCACTGCTATTTCCTAGGTAAATTATCCAATGTAGAGGTGGTAGAATGGGGCCCTGCTGTGGTTTGAATGCCCTCTCCAAAACTCATGTTGAAACTTAATCCCCATCATGGCAATATTGAGAAGAAGGGCCTTTAAGAGGTGATTGGATTGTGAGGGCTCTGCCCTCACCAATGTGTTAATCCGTTCATGGATTAATGGATTAATGGATTTCATGGCGGGGGGAACTGGTGGCTTTATAAGAAAAGGACAAGAGACCTGCGCTAGCACATGAGCATGTTCACTTCTCTTGCCATGTGGTACCCTGTGCCACTTCAGGACTCTACAGAGAGTCCCCACCAGCAATAAGGCCCTCAACTTCTTCAGGTGCACCCTCTTGACTTTGGACTTCCCAACCTCTGTAACATTAAGAAATAAATTTCATTTTTTATAAATTACCCAATTCAGGTATTGTTATAAGAAGTAGAAAATGAATAAATACAGGCCCTCTTGTATATTCGTATGTGATACATATCATATAGATTCTGTTAAATATATTAATAGATTGTATATGTCTTTATGTTTCTTTTGCATTTTACCATAACGTGAATCGAGTAGATTTCTCCCTTTTTGATCTGTAATAGATTATATTATATGGGAAATAACTATTCCTAAAAGGGTTGGTGTTCCTTTAAGTATTTAAAGACTTACCCATAAATATATACTAAATATGAAATATTTTTAAAGTGAAGTTTTTATAAATGCATGCTACTTTGAAAAGGGTCTTAAATAACATTTTCCACCATAATAGATATGGCTTCAGTTTCTGCAATACTTACGGTTCTCTTTAGGTTTTCTTCTTGTATCAATCTTGAGAATTCATGTTTTTCAGGGAAATATCCTTTTTATCTGGACTTTATAATCATTGTTTTCTCTTATATTTTTAAGCTGTGAAGAACATACTGTTTTAGTCTCTTCATCATTTATAATTGTGTTCATTAGAATCAAGAAATCCTTATTTTAGTTGTATTTTTAAAGGCCTTGCCTTCGATTTTATATTATAATTCTATTCATTAATTTTTACTATATCTTTATAAACCTTCTCCTACTCTTATCTGTAAAGATTTTATATTGGGAAGCAACATCAGTAAAATAGCAGACTAAAAAGCTCCAAGGTGTCTTTCCTCCATAGAAACATGAAAAAACAACTGTAAGTTATCTGAACCAACCTGTAGAAGCTCTGGGAAACAGTTCAAGATTTATAGCAACTCACCAAATGCCCAATCCAAAAAAAAAAGGCTGCATTCAAAACAATAGGAAAGTTTTATGGCATTTTTACTTGCCGTTTTCCCCACCCACTCCCCAGAGTTTGGTCTTGAGCAGGTGGCAGCCTCATTCCCAGTTCTCCCTCTCATACCAGAGGGAGCAGAGCAAACCTTATTTGCAAATTATCATGTACATATGTTCTAAACTGTCTAGAGGATATCTGAGGGACTAAAGCAAGATGCTCATCCCTGTTGTGCATATCTCAGAATGCAAGCAAGAAAAGAGACAGGCAATGCTTATAAAGGCTGCAAGATGAGGACAATCCCTGGGGCAAGAGATTTTGGGTGGAAAAATAAAATAGACTATCTAAGGCTCAAAGGAGAAGCTGGGATGAAACTCTTTGGGAAATTGGGTCATTCAAAAGCAGCCACATATATAGGGGAACTTAGAAAGCCATGCACATGTCTATGCAAGACATATGCTCATGAAAGCCCTAAGAATAACTAAGTTTTTGCTTTCAGTTAATCCCTAGGGTCAGAGCAAGCCTAGCTGAGTACATAGCCAGTCTGCAAAGACTGAGAGAAATGGCTATTCTCTCTTTTTTGTTTGTGTGGGGTTTTTTTGTTTGTTTGTTTGAACTCTTGACACTCAAAGAAATCCCTGTTAAAACATTAGCTGAGCATCAACTAAAGGAACAGAGATTTCACTGATTGCACTTAACAAGGAATAATCTTTTCAAAAAATGTTTCAAAATGTCTCAAAACAAATGGACTATTAAATGTAAAAACAGTAAAACTTGGTGAAGGGAAAGATTCTAATTTTCAGAGTTATTACATTATAATTATCAAATGCCCAATTTTCAGGAAAAAAATAACAAAGCATACAAAGAAAGAGGAAAACACAGCTTATTCAAAGGAACAAAACTGGCAGAAACCGAGACATTGGACTTACTAGACAAAGACATTAAATAATGTCTTAACTACTCAAAGAGGTAAGGAAAAATATGGACAAAGAACTAAAGGAAATGGGGAACTTTTATATGCATAAAATGAATGAAATAAAGAGATAAAAATTATGAAGGGGAACCAAACAGAAATTCTGAAGTTGAAAAAGACAATAACTGACATGAAGAATTCACTAGAGGGGTTCAACAGCATATTGAAGCAGGCAGAAGAAATAACCCACAAGCTTGAAGATAGGACAATTAAAATTGTTGAGTCTGAGGAATAGAAAGAAAAGAGATTGAAGAAAAGTGAACAGAGCTTAAGGAACTCATGGGAAACCATTGAGCAGATTAAAATTGCAGAGTACAAAATCAACATATAAAATTCAGTTGCATTTCTATATACTAAGAATGAACAATCCAAAAAGGGAAAGAAGAAAATGATTCCATTTACAATAGCATCTAAAAGAATGAAAAACATACAAATAAATTTAATGATGGAGCCAAAAGACTTGTACATTAAAAACTATAAAACATTGTTGAAAGTATTAGAAGAAGACAAATAAGTGGAAAGGCATCCTGTGTTCATGGATTAGATGACTTATTAGTGTTAAGATGACAGTACTACCTAAAGCAATCTACTTTAATGCAATCTATCGAAATTCCATTGTCATCATTTTTGTAGCAATGGAGAAACCCATTCTATAATTCATGTGGAATCTCAAGGGATCCCAAATATCCAAACCATCTTGAAAAAGAAGAAAATTGGAGTTCTCACATTTCCTGATTTCAAAACTTCCTACAAATCTACAGTAATCAAAACAGATTAGTACTGGCATAAGAACAGGCATATAAACCAATGGAATAAAATAGCCCCAAAATAAATCCTGACATATGTAGTCAAATAATTTTTTGATAAATGTGCCAAGACTGCTTAATGGGTAATGGACAGTCTTTTCAACAAGTAGTGCTGGGGCAAACTGGATATACACATGTAAAATATTGAAGATAGAACCTTACTTTACACTATGTACAAAAATTTACCAAAATAGATCAAGTCCTTAAACCTGAGAGCTAAAACTACAAAACTCTTAGAAGAAAACAGGAGAAAAGCTTCATGACATTGTATTTGGCAATAATTTTTGGATATGACAACAAAAACGTAAGCAAGAAAAGAAAAAAGAAATGAAACAGAAAGAAAAAAATAATGTAATTATTTTGATGTAATTTAGACAACATCAAAATTAAAGACTTCTGTGTATCAAAGAACACAATCGACAGAGCGAAATGGCAACTCACAGAATGATAGAAAATATTTGCAAATCATAAATCTTATTAAGAGGTTAATGTACAGAATGCATAAAGACCTCATATAAGTCAACAACAAAAATACAAACAAACCAATTCAAAAATGGGCATTGGACTTTAATAGACGTTTCTACAGTGAAGATGCACAAATAGCCAATAAGCACGTGGAAAGATGCTCAACATCATTAGCCATTAAGGAAATACAAATCAAAAACACAATGAGATATTACTTTACACACATTAGGATGGCTATTATTTAAAAA
>NW_012148396.1:14936225-14948166 GCF_000956105.1 Propithecus coquereli
AATGAAATTCCAGTACATGCTACGATATGGATGAACCTTGAAAACAATATGATAAGAGAACTAAGCTGGCAGAAAAAGAAAAATATTGTATGATTTCACTTATATGAGGTATCTATTAATAGAATAGGTCAATGATTCATGGACAGAGAACAGACTAAAGGTTTGCCAAGCCTGGGGACAAGAGGTAGTGGATGTTGTTGTTTAATGGCTACACAGTTTCTATTTGGGAAGATGAAAAGTTCTATTTGGGAAGATGAAATGGACGGTGGCGATGGCTGCATATCAGTGAATGTACTTAATGCCACTAAGTTATGCACTTAAAAGTGGTTAAAATGACACATTTTATAATACATATATTTTATTCCAATTAAAAATATTTCTTTATTGTTTTATGTTTAATTTTAATTTGTTGATTTGGATGCTGTATATTTCTGCTCTGTCTAATAAAGATTAGTTACGTACCTGTAACTATCATCTTCTTACTGTTTTCGAAGCTTTGTTTTCTACATCTGCCTTTGGGAAGGTTTTACAAGTCTGCCCTCTCCTTTCTACTCGATGTACGGTCACCAAGCCAGCAGCAGCAACTTCACCTGGTAACAGTATCTGGGAAATTCAGAATATAGACCCACCCACACATTCTGACTCAGAATCTGAATTTTAACAAGATCCCTCAGTGACTCGTGTGCCCATCAAAACTGAAGAAACCTGCCATGTCATTAAGTGATTTTCAGCCACGTCAATTCTACTTTCTTTGCCTTCGATTCAGCACTGCAGCTGGGATTCCTTGCATTCCTCTCTCAGTGTTACAGCTTCTTCTGTCTTTGCCTTCATTTCAGATGCTCTTTCGTTTTGTCTCTTCTCTCTGTCCTTGTTTTAAAGATGCCATATCACTCATACCTTTGGTACCCAGACATATATCTTCCAAATTTTTCAACTTTCATTTTCTATGCTTCCGTAGTTTTTTAAAGAAGACCTTTGTTTTTTATTTAGAATGCTTATTCTTATATGAGACAGATCCATCTAAACAAAGTGATTTTCTAGTGACAATATGGATATGATGATCTTGACCCCTTCAGCCTCATTCTCATATTAGAAGATTCAGCCTTTAGGGTATAAATCTGAAGATCAGGTTAAGGTGCTCCATTTGTCACACTGAATTGCTGTTTACTTAGAGTGGGTCTTTCTCTTTGACTGCTGGGTTAACTGATGAGGCCACGAAGTCAGACGCACTGTGTGGTATGGTACACGTGGCTAGCAGCTAGGATTTGGGGCAATGCAGGTTTAAACTGTGAAGCCCCCAAGTGCCATAATTAGACCCATACAGCTGAGGTGACTCAAAGTACTGTCCTGATTATTTCAAACTGTTTCCTCCCTTCCTCTTCAGAGGGCTGAACCTGTGATGTTTTCCTTAAGAACTTCTCAATCCATCTACCTGGACAGTTCCTTTCCTGGAAGGTACTCTAGGATCTGGCATACGCTTTTCTCTTAGTTTTAATTTTCAGCACTATTGCCAGTTTTGGCCTTTGCGTAACTTCATTGCTATATAAAATATATTGCTATATTTGAAAATCATGAGGAGGCACATCAGGCCTGTCTCACTTGCCTGATATGACTACTTATTTCACAAAGATTGGTATTCCTAATTGATAGCAGATTTATGCTTCAATGTAGAAACAGATGTTCCTACTTTAGAAAAATATGATCTACTAAGGGTTTTACTATTTTATGACACTCCTCAAAGTATCAGGTTGTGATTCCCATTTGTTTATAAGATCACTTGTGCTTTTCTATGTGTGCAGTTACTTGTGTTGACTATTGTGTCAGTTATCTATTGCCACAAGAGTGCCACGTAACAAACAGTTAGAAAGCCTTAGTGCATGCAGTAATAAGTGCTAATCGCTTGTGTATCTGGGTGGTTAACGAGCATCTCTGCTGATCCTGGTTGGACCACTCACCGTCTGACCCATTAGCTCACAAGGTGGTCTGTGAAGAGATGACTGGGCACCTCAGTCCAGCTCCCTGTGTCCATTCTTCTGGAGGGGCCAGCAGACTCATCTGGGCATGGCTGCCTCATGGCAGAGGCTGAAGCACAAGAAGAGACCAGAAACACAGGAAGCCTCTTGGGGCCTAAGTGTGGGACTGGTACACTGTTACTTTCACCCTTATAGCAGATAAAGCAAGTCACGAAGTCAGCTCACATGCAAGAGATGGGCAAATAGCTCTGATTTGGTGATAAATGCAAATGGCATGTCTAACAGAGTAGATCCTGAGAAGGAAGAAGGAATGGGGTTGCTACCACACTCAACTTACCACAGTGATTTCCTTAAGCACTTGCTTAAGAAAAATACTAGGTCTGAATTATTAATATTTGACTTAGATCCTTCATCCTAGCATCTGAGTTCTTATTCCTGGAAAAATGATAGCTGCCTGCCTCTGCCATGCAATGTACCCAGCATCTGGGAGCCAGGAAGGAAGATGAGTGTGAGTTGCCATAGAGCGGTTGCAAAGGGCAAAAGGGTTATGTATAAAGCCATGCCCTGGCTGTGGCCCTATCTCATTTCCAAAGACACAACTCTTGCCCAGAATTCTCTAACATTTGGGCATTCCAAGTACAA
Source organism: Propithecus coquereli (assembly GCF_000956105.1). NCBI lineage: Eukaryota > Metazoa > Chordata > Mammalia > Primates > Indriidae > Propithecus > Propithecus coquereli. The sequence goes on from NW_012148396.1 coordinate 14,938,841, forward strand.
GCCGGAAGTCACACAGAAGATGCTGTCAATCTGCTTCCAGGTCCTGTTAGTTTTAACAAGATTGTGATCAGAGAGCCAGGACTCCACTGAAGGCAGCATTTCATTGCAATCCTTACTGAAGCTGAAACTATGAAACAACTCCTGGTTGTTGACGTTGGATTCAATTCTGCAGCATAAGGATTCACACAGACCACTGGACCATAAAAACAGGGGGTCTTACCCAAGTGTCTTGACCAGTAAACCCCTAGGTCAGTTACCACACAAGGCCAGAGCCCCTGCTGGGAGTACCTGTTAGGGGATAGGTGTCCTCACTGGCTCTTAAATTTGGAACATTGAAGCCTTCTTAGAGCAAACCACCTCTTTCTCTTTCTACATTTTGCTTGAGTTCCACTTTTCCTGCTTACGCCTGGTCCTCATATCTTCAAAGTCATTTGTTAGGTGAGTATTTACAGGACTCCCACTGTGTATATGGAGGTGTTGTTCTTGGTACGGGAGAGAGGACGGTGGACAAGGAGGCAAAGTCCTGCCCTCATGGGCTCACCTGGATTGGACGAGGGGCCAGCAGTCAACAAATTGGCACTCTGTTTGTAGACAGTGCCAAATGTAATGAAAACATTAAAGTGAGGTAAGATGAGGAGAGAGAACTAGAAACTGGGATATTTTATTTCTAGAGGCTTCTCTGAGAAAGCTGGCCAAGCACCTTGCCATCCAGATGATCAGCCAGGGACGTCACAATCTACACTCACATTGGACATTTTAATCCATCGCCTCCAGTACATACAGTGGATCAGAAAGCTGCACACAAGTGGGAAGAGAGATTGCGTGCATTGCCTGATTCACTGTAAGTGTGCATGCATTCCAGAAGGCCCACGGCCGGCCTCTCCCAGCAAGTCTGACAAGGAGTGCTTTTGTACCTAGGCCAACAAGTGGACATTTCAGACAAGGGATTGCGGTAGTAAGCATGTTCCTGACCCACCAAAGCAACGTTCTCCACAGCAGCCCCTCCCAGGTGGTCTGTAGAGAAATGTGCATTTGTGCGATTACATGAAGAGTTTGCATCTGCCCTTATTACGATTTGTAAATTGGTGGGTGTTTAAAAATAGAAGTGCTGATGCCAAAGAATATTTCACAAGCTTAATACAGTTGAGACAAAATGAAAACCCTTCAGCACACTGAAATCCATGATCTTGACCTTTCGACCCAGGCTTCCTCACTCAGCTGTGCAGGGAAAGGACTCCAAGGACAGTTTAAAGACAGTGTCCAAAGATGGTGCGTTACTAGCATAACATGATTTTGAAGTTAGTGGGGATGGTGCTCTCCTTACAACTTTCAAATTTATTTCTTGCATTTTCATACTTTTAACTCTTAAACGTGTCTTCAAGTGTGTATTATTGATGAAAACAGGATGATCTAATAAACTACCCTGTTCTACAATGGGTGAGAAACTGTTTGGATTAATTGTCACTACAATTACTGTAGGAACAGCATGTATCATGTGGAGTATTTATTTTCTCCATTTACTTATTAATTTCCAACTGTCGTATATAGTGGGAATATTATGGGTATGTAGATAGGCATATAATCTGTATTTATCTACATAAATTTCCCCACTTGATTTCTCTTCACTCAAAACTGAAGCCTCTCTTTCTGAGTAGGCCTTCAAAAGTTAAATATATTGTGTACTTTTTAAGGTAGAAGAGGTGATGAAGACATAGTACAGTGTAGGGTTCATGCTGCCTGGCTCTGAATGCCACCTCTGCCTTCCAGGGCACTGTGAGCACAGCCAAGCTACTAACTCTTTCCAAACCTTGGTTTGCTCGTCTGCAAAATGGGAACAGTAATAATAATGATGATAATACCCCTATAACGTGGTTGTTGTGAGGTTAAATGTGGGTGTATTAAAGTGCTTCTGACAGAGCTGGGCACTGAGCAAGTGCTGGACAAGTGTTAGGTAAAGTACAGATGTGACTGGTTGTTGACTGGGGGCTGAGATGAAGAATCGGCGCCCATTTCTGTGACGTCCAATCTTCCAGCTCTCACTTCTCTATCCCTTTGTCTATGTTCTTTTTGTTTGTTTTTACTTTCAGCATCTTCGAAGTGTCACTATTTGTAAAGAAAGTACATACCAAATGCAGACACTTTTTCTATCACTTGGCCACCGTCCTTCTCTGCTTTTCCATCAGAAGCCTATGTTGCAGCCTCAGAGACCCTGGGCACTGCTGTCTCACAATCAAAGGCTAAAAAAGAAACAACACCCTCTCTCCCCCCAAAACATCTACTGAAGAGCAATACTGCAGCAATCCTCACCTGGTCCTATTGGATTCCAATCAGTTGGCTTCACAACTATTCCTTAAAAACAGGAGTGGAATTCTCAGATTACAGAGGGCTGGGGAAGTGGAGCTCCATGTTGGTTAAATTCTCATCTCAAGATGAAAAAGTATATTTATTAGGGGAAAACATCAAAAAATGTGTGCAAGTGTTGGGGATTAACTCAAACGGGGCACAGATGTCATCGTGGTTTATCTGCCCTTGGCTCATCTCCATTCATGAAGCTCGAGCTCTCCGTTCTGCAGTCCATGAAATTCCTCCACACTCCTCTAACTTCTGCAGAGTCCCAGGGGCACAAAATTTGGTTGATTCCCTCAAAAAATCCACTCCCAAGCCTGTGATGTGTTCAGCCAATGTGGATGCGGGCTTCGTGGCTCAGGGCAGGTGCCGGCGGACTGTGTAGCCCACTTCATCCCTCCTGTCCCCACCTCATGTCTTACCTTTCTGTCCCAGTGGTTCAACAACTTCTTCCCTTTACCATCTCCGTGCTGCCTTTCGTAGCATTAGCAGGCTCTTGTGCCTCACTCTCCACCCTGAGAGGGTTTTCTAAGAATTTCTTCCAAATGAAGAAGAGTAGCAAATAGATGTTTCTACCTTATTCCTAAAGTAAATAGAAAAAAAGGGCTCCATTATGTACCCAGCATTACACCAGAATGAGAAGATCTGAACAACTACCGTACTGTGGAAAAAAACATAGTAGTTGCCTTTTGGGAGAGAAGGACATCGCCCACCAATTCTTCTAGCCTCACCCTCCCTTCCCCTTCCACTAATTCCCATGAAACACTCTACATTTCACAGTGAGAATGACTGCCGCACTTGGTGACCCCAGACAGTTTCACGCGCATGTCCGTGTGTGTGTGTGTGTGTGTGTGTGTGTATGTGTGTTTTAGGGGTGGTTTGGGGAAGAAAAATAAAAACAATAAGAAATAGTAATCTCAATTATTGACTCTGTTCAAGTGAATAGGTACCAAAATATGACAGAAAATTTAAAAATTTGAACATGGCCAGTGAAAGTCTTTTTCTCTTCTTTATAAAAATTCATCATTTTAGTAGAACTTTATTCTAGTTTTGCCTTAGAGGTATCTTGTGTGGATGTTGGGTTGTCAATCTGCCATAAAAAATGCCAGAATTTAAAAGTGTGAGGCTGGAACTTCAGTTGGCTAGAAAGTCAGATGCTGTAGAAAAATATACCGAAGAGCCACGTGTTGATTTTGGATTATAGGATGTAACGCATTCCTTGATTCCAAGGATAATTGGAAGTATTATGATATTTGGAAGGAACACGCTTTCACCATTGTGTGGGTCTTATAGTGTATGTCTGCATGGCACATGCATGCTATTTCTATAGAAAAATTTAGCATTGATCCATTTGCTAAATATGTTGACATTTTCCCTCATTGTTTCTCTCAGCCATTGAAAAGTAGAAATTTCCTCAACCTGCTTGCCTAACCAGAGGCTAGTAGGACATACCTTATTTCCTTAGCACCTGCGTTGAGGGTAGATGAGACAAGCCCATCAGAAGTGGCACATGCCTGGTTTTACAGGTGTTTGGGTTAGGATCTGTCGGTAGGAGTAGGGTTTGCTCACATTACCTGAAGTAGTAGTTTTTTGTGAATGTTCATAATGAAGGCCAATCAGAGAAAGCTGAATACTCGGCCTGAAGAAAGATGAAACCTGAAACCTGGAGGATCTTTGGGGATTCAGGGTGGCCCAAGGGATCTTGGAAGAAAGCATTCTTACGGTCCGTCATTGACTAGGCATAGTTAGGACTGCCAGTTGCACAATTCCTGCATAAGCTTTTGGAAGCTGCTCCCTGCAGATGTGGAGTACACACCCAGCAAGACCACATGCCATGGCCTGGGACAGAGCTTCTAAGGTGTCCCCAACTATCTGCCCTCCGCATCTTCTCTGCCTCTCTTACGCTTTCTCATACTTTGCTCTCCAGTTGGGAAATGGCATCACAAGCCTCTAAGTCATAGCCGTGCAGATTCACTTCTACTCTTTACAGTTTAATTCATTTTCGTGAAAGGGAACCCCCTTCATTCCACTCTGCCTATTAGCTCAGGCCACATGATAGATCTGTGGCCAGTTAGTGGTCAGCTGTCCTTAAATCAGGGGCCCAGGCCATTCCAGTTAGCTTTGACAGTGGTGGGGAAAGGGTGAGGTTCTAGAGAAATATAGTATATAGCATAGTGGCGGAATAGCTGCATTTCAACAGCGGCTTGGCTTTCCCTAAAAGGAGGCTGTAGACAGAGTAGGGAAATGGATTTGACATTTCTAGAAGTGTTGTTTCTCAATGTATGGTTGGTTAACCATTGCATGGTGGAGGCTTCACTGTCTTTGTGTGGAAATTTTTTGCAAGGCTTTAGCCAGCCCCAAGGGAAGTTAACCCACTGAATTTTGATTCATAATCAACATAGAAGCCAAATATTCTCTTTGAAAATATGGATGGTCACATGGTGAAAAACTCTAGAATATTAGAATCCAGCCTAACAGACAACTGTAATAGGATAGGAACGAGCAAAAGTGTGGTTTAGGGTCCGGAGTGCATCTGTAGCTACCTTAGCATGTCACGTGGAAAGTCAGAGGCCTCGATGTTAACCCAGTCAGTCTGGTCTGACAGAGACAAGTACATAAATTCTCTCTGTAATAGGGAGATTAGGGAGCAATAGACAAGGAGATAAAACAAAAATTAAAGATAAGAACTTCCTTAGAAACTACTTTCTCTGCTCTTTATTATCCAAAGTCAATAAGACATGGTGAATAATTTTATAGGATTTAAAGTTTTTGGTAAAGCACGGTGACGATAGTTAATAACAATGTATTATATATGCAGAAATTGCTAACAGGGTAGATTTTGTGTTCTCATCCCCCAAATTGATAAATATGTGATGTAATACATACGTTAATCACCTCAATTTAGCCATTCCACAGCGTATACATATTTCAAAACATCATTCTGTACATCACAAATATATACAATTTTTATTTGTCAATCAAAAATTGAATTTTTTTTTAAAAAATGAAATAAAGTTTTGCATCGTTTTTCTTGATAAAGCTGGCTTATAGTATACTGAAAAAAGTTCCTTATTTTTTCAAGTTTCTCAGGATATACCATGGAAGATATTTAGCCAGGTGTACTTTGGGGAAGGGGATCCTAAACGGCGGGATGTTTATCTGTAGCAGTTTCCCTGCTGAGTTTCTTGCCTCCTCTTAACCATCTTCCCTCCTGTGTATTTCAGAATCACCACAACCGCAGCGTGCATGATGGATCTGCGGAGATACCCCCTGGATGAGCAGAACTGCACTCTGGAAATCGAAAGCTGTGTGTATCTGTATCTGTGTTGCTTTTTCATTCACTTTGTGTTTTAGATCTTTTTGTCATCATTTAGCATCTTTTCCAAGGCATCCATAATTTTCTGGATATAGTTTTTAACTAAATTAGAGATTTAATTCTTCACTCTGCAAATTTCACTGTCAGAGAGAGAGAGGCAGAGAGTGAGAGAGAGACTCAGTCAGTAAAAAAGATTTCTTCATTCTAATCTGATTAAGAGAGTCCCTTTGCTGTGCTGAAATATAAGAAAACAAATGCCCCTCATCTCAGTCCATTCAATGAAAAGAGAGCAAACACCAAGATGCAATTTTCTTACAATATGCTCCATCATGCATGAGTGGCCATACTGCTGGGACCCGGGCAGTCAGAGTAAAGCTCATTTCCCATCAGGAGCTCGGCAGTACAAGCGGGCTATTTCTGCATCTCGGCAATTTTCTTCAATTTGAGTGGTATTCAGATGCTTTATTGATAATTCAGCATTGAGCACTTCTGTGTGATGGACGAGAGCTGCATCTATAACCTCTAACAAACGATGTCCCTCCTGCTACCTGAACGACTCCTCCTGGCATGTCGGGATGTTGTTATTGCTGTTATTTATCTTGGCCTATTACAGACTGGCCTGTAATTAGTCTCAGTTGGACTTAGGCTTGTCAATATTTGTACTAAATTTTTGATGGATAAATGACTTTGACTTTGCAATATCACTTGGTTCCATGTGGGGAGAAGTGAATGTCTTTGCGAATAAAAATGCTGAGAAATTGCACTGGTGATAGGCCAGTGTCCAGATCCTGGAGGGAGTGGCCACTGTGGCCACTTCCAGCCCATATCACTGTCATGTTTTCAGAGGAGATGGGGGACATAAAGTCACGTCAAGTGATGCGTAGTTAAATTGTCTGGGGACATTTACCAGAGAGGACAAAAGACTCAGGGGTAAGGTGATGATGTCCCAATAGCTGAAGGGCTGTCCTAGGAGGTTAAATGGACTCTGTGCCTCCAGAGGGCGCAGCTCCAATGGGCCAATGAAAGTTTCAAGAAGGCAAATTTGTAATCTAAGTAAGGGAGCGGCTCTTATTTCAGCTGGTCACGTAGTGAGTGACTTTCGGGAGTGTGGACCCTGTGGCTGCGATGCCTGCGCTGTGTGGATGACAAGCCGGAAGATCTGCTGTCAAAGAGACTCCCCGCAGTGTGCGTGGCCCCTCCCTGTGCAGAAGATCCATGGGTTACACGTTTCAGTGGAAGGGAGAGTCTCCCAGTCTTCTGGTGGGCTGGCTACACACAGCTCTGTATTGGGAATGGACAAAAGAAAGAGGTGTCTTTATTACCACTCTTGAAAGCAAATTCATTGAACTGAGAATTCATCCAACAAATACTTACTGGACATCAACTGTATGCAGTACTGTTGCAAGCACAGGGATATATAGAAATGACAGACAAAATGCCTGCCTTCATGGAGCTTATATTCTAGAAAAGACAGGAAACAATTAGACAAAGAAACAAATAGTGATAAATGCTTTGAAGAAAATAAAGTCTGAGAAAAGGGTCGTGAGTGATTGTGAGGTTGTTTGTGAGATGGAATGTCAGGGAGGGCTTCTGCAAGAAGGTTTTCTTTAAATCGAGATGCAAATGGAAGAATAAGCTACATGAAGAACTGGAGGTAGGTCCTGCAGAGGGCGCAGGAGCCCCGGGCACAGCATGCTGGTCTGAGCCGCAGTAGGAGACTGGCGAGGCTGGGCTGGGGGGTGCTGTGGAGGCACACAGGGGCCAGGACTGTGCGTTCTTGAGGTCCTTGCAAGGAGTTTGGGCTTGCTTTGCTAATTGTGTTAGGAAACATTTGAGGGTTTTAAGCAGAGGACTATGCCACCTACCATGTAGTAAGCTGTGTATTTTATTAAAGAGAGGACAACAGAGAGGAATAGGGAGATGGGATTAGCCATGAGGGACAGTCATCCTCATGGCCTTGGTTCATTTGTTTGTCTAACAACAAATATTGGGCTAATACCTTTTTGTTGTATTATATGCTCAAATCAAAGGTGTGTTATATTGATATGATGTTTTTCTCCAGATCTGTGTTCTAATTGATCTTATGGATAAAGTCGACCTAATCTCTTAGGAGACTCCTGGGTGTTACAAGTCACATCCAAATTTATTGCCCTATTTAGTCATTCTTAAGAAGCAATGATTCCGCACTGAATGAAGCACTCGCATAAGCACTGCGCTAAGAGCTGGGTTTGGAGCTATAATCCAGCCAGTGACCACCCCTCCTTCCGAGGAAACCACTTTTGAAAATCTCTAAGGGTCAGTAGTATCCCAACAAAAGATATTTCTAAGGTTGGCAAACCATGGCCAGGAAGAGCTGAGGAAACCATCCAAAAATGCCGAGGAGAATGCTACTGTTCTCTGCAAGTCCTTCATATAATCAACCATTGATGAGCTAAATTCACCCTCAGTCTTTGAGCTTTTCAGTAGCTCTTGAGAGGAGTTTGCCTTTGCAGACTCTTCACACTTGCATTCTCATTTTCTTTTACAACTATCTTATTCATTGCACTTAGGGTATATTTTCAATTCATCTCTATGTGATTTCTGGGCCAGCTCTAAAGTTATACTTTGCAAACAGAACTTTGGCTAGAGGGCCCAGTCTCCATAGCTTCACTACTTTTCAGTACCAGCCTGGTACAAATCAAATAATAGAGGAAACACAAGAATATTTGAAAGTTAGTTCTTTGATGGCACTTCTCATAGACAAACACATTAAGCAAATCTACTTCAAATATGGCAAAGCCATTACTTCCATTTTATTAATGACAATTTATTTAGCCATGCATTTATACGAAATGATGATGTTTCATACCCGCCATCTCTCTCCTTCTCTTTCCTGACAGATGGCTACACCACAGATGACATTGAATTTTACTGGCGTGGCGGGGACAAGGCTGTCACTGGAGTGGAAAGGATTGAGCTCCCTCAGTTCTCCATTGTGGAGCATCGTCTGGTCTCAAGGAATGTCGTCTTTGCCACAGGTGAGTCCTGCATCCACTTGGAGTCCTTCAGGGACACTGGCTGTGCTGGCATGATTGGCGTGACTCACAGCAGTGGGTCATCCAAGGAAGTACCATCATCATGTGTACCCCTTTTCTCCGTAACTGTAGAGGATTGATAAACTTGGATGGGGAGGAAGGATCACCTGAGAAGGAGATGCTCTCTGGGACTGGTTATTGAAAAGTCAAAAGACAGAGGGTGAATTTAACCAATCAATGTTTCATAACATAGGAGACGCTCATCCTTGTGCACACAAGAGTTATGGATGGCCTTGGAGGCAGGAAGGAAGGGGAAAGAGGAAGACCAGAGGAGGTGGCACTGTTCTCCTCCCAAAAGTAAGCCACCTTCTCCCCACTCTGGGCTAGCAGCCAGCCCTGGCAGTCCAGGAACTTAGGCCACCTGCAGTTAGCCTTGCCTCATTAGACACGATCATGTTCTCCTGATAATATCTAGTGAATATTTCCCTGGCCGGGGTTTCATTGTCATCTCTGTATCAAGTATCTGAAGACTGAGATGGTATCTTCTGTTCTTCAGTCTCTTCTTGCTGAGGTTTTACTAAATTACAACTATGTGTATTTTACCACATGCAGTGCTGTCTCAGGAGCTTTGTACTTACTGAATGCTTTGC